>NC_087470.1:7336306-7692306 GCF_036321535.1 Camelus dromedarius
ACATAAGAGAAATAATCTATCATTCTTAAAATCTGGAAGCCATAAGATACCTTTTTGTACTTAGAGCACCCACAACACAAACACCAGTCTGTCAAGAATTTGGTGATGCCTTCCCAGAGGGCAGGTGCCATTAGTGAAATGCAGTGAATGATGAAGTGAGACCTCTTTGTCTCTGTTACTGCCTCTTCCACCTGTGCTGTGTTAACTTGATCTTCCCTTCATATAATATGTTCTCCTTTTAATTTACTACAGTTAATATCAATTGTTCTTCAACATCTCCTTGCACCTGCCCCCTTCATTCCCCCTCTCTCCAGTGCTATCCCATCCACACCTCTTCTGCGCTCTCCAGGACCAGGCCTGTCTCCCCCACGCCCTCACCTCTGCTCTGTCTGCCCACCACCTGCACTGAGATTTCCTTGTCTCTGCAGAATGAACTTTCCAAAATGGCAGCTGAGTAACTGGGGGGATTGTAGACCGCTCATCTCTTTACTCACTCATTCATTTATCCACCCAACAAACATTGAGCACCTGCTATGCCAAAAACTGTATCAACTGCTGGGGAGACCAAGACAGGTAAGACTTGGTGTCTGCACTCCCCAGGCCAGGTGAGGCATGGCGAGTAGTTGATGGATTACTAAGCAGGTGAACGCAAATTGGACTTCCTAGACCTGGAGATATTTGAACTGAATTTTGAAAGATGAATGGAAGTTAGTTCTCTAACATGTGGTAGAGAAAGTAGACACTTCATGCAGAGAGGTGGAGACATGTAAGAGTACACGGGCATGAAGCCGCTTGGCCAGACTGAAGAACAATTAGGGCTAGAACAAAGTATCCACAGGTGGAAATATAAGGTACACAAGGCCTCTGTCATGATGAGTATACCTTATGTATCCTTAAAGAAACAGGTATAAATTGGAATATTTGTAAGCAAGAGAATTGCATAATGTTTATGTTAGAGAAGATCTGGTTATTCTGGCAGCAGAATGGAAGATACTATTTTGGGGGGAGGCCCATATTTGGGGAAAATGATACTTCAGGGGACCACCCCAGGTAACCCTGACAACAAGTGGCACACACGTGCAGAGAGGCAGGCCCTGGGCAGAGTGATAGTGACATGGGCGGCAGAAGTGGTAACTGCTGTAGAGGTGACTGCATGGCGGCGGGGCACAGAGTTGCTGAGATGAATTTCCAGCGACCCATCCGGAGAGTGGGTCTGGAGGAGGAGTGTAAGGGGAGGAGATGGTTTCTAGGAGATGGTTCTGTGTGTGGCATTTTGAGTGTGAATTGTCTATGGGACATCTGAGGGGTGATGTCCATTGTTAAGCTGGATTCACAAGTCAGGAGCTCAGGGGAGCTGTGGGTGAGTACATCGGCATGATTCAGTCTTGCCAGGCAGAGGATTGAAGACGAGGCCCTGGGGAAAATGGCCATGTACATGGCAAATGGAAGAAGAGAAATCCACCAAGAGAAAGAAGAATAGCAGAGCAGTTGGGAGAAAACTTGTTGAAGCAACACAGGGAAGACTGTAACCTGGCTTAAGAGGGATTTGAAAACTGACCAAAAGAAGCATAGTGAGAAAGGTGGGTGTGTGGGGCAAAAAAGCAAGAGCTAAAGCCCACCTTTAATTGCCAAGCCTGGGGAAATGGAGGAGGAGAACTATACTTATGTAGCCTTTAAAAAACTGATCTGTGTATATCTGCCTGGGTTTTTAATTTTATTTAAGTAAAACAAAAATCAAGGGGAAAGAACATTCCACAGAGAGGAAAATATTTGTCCACAGCAAAAGCTACCTGGTAATCAAATAAACAGTTACTGGAAACGCCCACTGGTTTGGAACTCACAGCCACCGACAGTGCAACTCCTTCTCAGTGCCGTGGTGAGGGCCGTGGGGGATGCAGGGCTCTGAGCCCTGGAGGAGTTATCAGCGCATGTACTTCCCCAAGAAACTGGAATTTAAAGGGAAGAATAAAGTGTATAAAGTATCAGAGAGCAATACAGGGCCATGAAAGAAGGTTAGGTGAGGGTTAGTTTTGTTTTACAGTGGGCTTTTCTGGCCTTGCTGTGTTGCTAGGCCTTTGTTGTTGTTGGTCTTTGTTCCAAAAGCTTTTTAGAAAGTTCTTCTCGCTTGAATATCTGAACAGATTAAATCATGTTGGGTTTTTTTTTCTGGTGTTCTAGTTTTTAATTAAAAAAAGCTATCTGGAATTTATTTTAATGTCAAAAGTGAGGACACTCTACCAGGACTTCCAATGATTTAGCTAATTAATCCAGTAGTTGAATCCACTGATTTGAAGTGTCAGTTGTATAATATTACTGAAATCTCATAAATATCCACATCTGTTCTTGAAATGTATTCTATTTCATTCATAATCTCAGTGCACTATTTCTAAACTGTTTCCATGACCATAGATTAATACCTCCTAGAGTTGGTCCTACTTTATCCTTTTCCAGAATGTCCCTAATATTACCAATTCAACCGTCCCTCCTCATTATTTTAATTGTATATTTGTGTATTCTTCTGGAAGAACTTTAGGATCACCTTTCAGCTTTTTTTCTTAAATCCATTTGGGATTATTAATTAAATTTGCATTCAGATTCTAAATTTATTTTGGAGAAAAAGTGTGCTATGTCACCCAAATTTGAGACTACCCAATGAAGAGTATGGTGCATTCTACTGTTCATTCAACCATCTTTATTTTTCTTTCTTTTTTTAACTCATTTATCAGAACCATCTTAACATTTTTCACTAACATATTTCTAAATAGTCTGTGCCTTTGTTTTCATTATAAATGATTTCTGGGATTTAAACTGGGTTGATTTCTAATAATGTCTTAATTTCTAGCTTCTCTTGAATGACAAGGAGATCTGACAGTGTGTGGCCCACTTTCCAATATGGTGATTGTGAGCAGTGCATTTCATTAGGATATCCACTTGCCAATTTGCCAGTAAGTGGACCCACTCCACACATTTCTGTTAGTTACCTGACCCCTGTATGCAAATGAGTTCATGTAGGGTTAGGTGGGTTATGGACACAAATACTGACATCACTGCTGCCACTCTGCTGACTTTGTGGCATCACTAACTCTGGTTCTTGCCTCTCTGACCTCCCTGAATATGACAGCTCCTTCTGGGCTATGGAGCTGCTGTATCTTTCCAACACTGTCTGCTTTTCTGCAACACAAACCTGCCTCTCAGGTCAGAAGCAAATGTCAGCTCCTCCTACCCATCCACCCCATCCATGGTCTTGCCGTTCCTGGCACGAGAAGTCCCTATCCCTTGACTGAGCAGTAACCCTATAGGGACCATAAATTTGCCTCTCATCCACTGTCTTAGTTACATACCTGTGCTAGTTTACTTTAAAGGTCTGCCAGTTAGGAGGGGAGGGTCTAAAAGTCTTTTAGATCTCTGGCCTTATCATTTCTAACTGCTCCCCCACCCCATGGAACAGCTTACCACAGGTCTCTGCTGCCCCATCTGTGACAATGCCATGTAAATTACAGACAAAGAGAAAAGAACTTCCAAGCCACCACCATAATTTTCACTTCCTGTGACCACACAGACCATAGAAATATCAATATAAAAATTCCTGAAGAAGGATATTATGCTTATGAAGACACTTTAATTGCATACCTTTCTGTGACTTGTAAAAACTTCATAGACTATCTGGATGTGCTGCACTCACCTTCCCAGACTCAAGGGAGCTTGCTCACTTGCCTATTTGCAGCATATTTCCTCCAACATTCTCTATGCATAGCTTTCCCAAAGGTACATTTCTTATTTCTATTTAAATTGTTAGATACTTCCACAATATTCTTTTTTTAATCCTCAATTACAAATCATCTTCCAAGATTGTATTATTTCAACACTGAGAATGAATAATATGCTTCAAGATTCCCAAGTTTATTATCACCAAATAACTATGGTTGGTTAAAGATTTTTAAGTATGTTATTCCTATTAAGGGTATATATGTGAAAGAAACAGGTTGTAATTAGTCGTCTTCCAGAGATTTTATATTTGTCTTTTGTTTGGTTTCTTTCACTATTGAAAAATATTATTTCCATGACCGTCTTTTCTCTTTGGGATTTTGTTCACCATTTGCCTCCCTCTCTTTACAGGAGTAAAGGAATATATGTTGCCTTCCATCCATCCACCACTCCATGATGTGTGTCCATTCCTTCAACAGTTATTCAACTTGGATTCACCACCTTATTTGTGGCCTCTTTTCCACTGGCCCCTCTGTTAGTTCTAGGGAACAATATATTGAAAATCAGAGTGGACACGTGGAAACTTGACTACCCAGTTGAGATGCATGGTGCCAGAAAAAGCCCAGGACATTGGATCGTGGCTGCCCATCATGCAAGGAACAGCAATTCTGGCTGTGGTGGACCAATGTGAGTAAAAAGGCTTCACACGGTGAAGACTTTGAAAAGTCCAAAAATGCATTAGCGGTCCTTCCTAAGGAATCCAGTGTTGGGTATTGTTTAATATGAGAGGGAGATGCTAACACTATCATCGTTAAAAATAACATAGTTGTTGTAACTATAATTATTATTTTTAATATATTTTCTTTATAATTATTATTTGTGACTTACAAGGGCTCTTACAGAGGCAGTTGTTAAGAAGTGGGACCATTATACTGTTGCTGGAGTGTTAATTCAGTAGAAGCATGATAATAATATTAATAAGTACTCACTCTTTTGATCCTAACATGAATATAAAGGTTACCCAGCAGTGCTTGTATAATGGAGATACAAATCTATCTGTTTAAGAGTTTGTAGAACCTAAAATAAGAGCAGTCATTCCACCGTATTTTACTATATAGTCCAGACTATCAGTTTAAAGTGGGAACTACCTGATGAGGCCATATAAACACTTTGTGCACCCCCAAACATTCATTACCTTCCTGGTCCCCTGGGGCAGAGGTCCTTCCAGGGGTTGGTCACATATCTCCTCCCCACCCCACTCTTGGCCTTTACTACACACTGTTGTTCATTAGCTAAGCATCCTCATGCCCTGAATGTGTCTGAGCTGTGAGGGAACAGAACTCAGCTGTTTACAATCTGTATTGACTATGACCAGTCTGAAGAATCTCTCTCCTTCCCTGCCTCCACTCCCACAGGGCAACTGGGGGCTCACAACCACAGATTCCCATGCCAGCCCATCAGGGAACGTCCTTCCCTAGAAATACCCTTACAACCAGGGCTGTTTCCTCCCTTACTACACTGCCAAATTCACTCCCAGATTACAGTCCCCAACAAAAGGCTGTTGCAGTTTGAATTTCTTTATCAAGTCACACTGGCCCTGAGTCCCTGGCATTTTCCCATGAGCATTCATAGAAACAGAACAGGGCCTGGCAGTGGCTCTGGGCCAGGTTCCTGGGTTAGGGGACTTGCTGGGCACTTCAGGTTTTAGAGTCTGGCCCGAGCTCATCTCCCAGCATGGCAGATTCCCATCTGCATGATTTCGGGCCAGGCGTCAACTGTTCACAGATTCATTTTATCATCTGTAAACAGAATAATTCCCTGCCGCATATTTTAAGACTGTTATGTACCACAAAGAGTGCTTAGGGAATTCAGTGAGTCAATGCATGGAAGTCACACAACCTGGTCCTCAGGGAATGTTAGTTATCTTCATTATGCACCATCGATAAAATTGGCTGCACAGACTTGGCCAGGTATCAAAGCTACAGGCACAAGAATTTGACAATGTGTCACTGTCTGGATCATAGTCACAATTTTACACATTAAAACAAGATTCCTGGGACCACTTAACTGTCAGTCCACCTGACTCCCCACCCCAAGAACACTCAATTTATCTGATTTGCTTGCTACCCCTACTTTTTGGAGAAAGTTGGCAAATCACACACAGACAATGACTGCTAGTTTATGTCCATTTCCATTCACTCAAATTGCCCCATTTTCAGTATCCACTGTGCTGCAAAACATAGACTAATGTTCAGAAATATGACAGCGAGTACTTTCCAGTTCCACATTCAGAGAAGTATGAATCTGTCATGTTTAATATGTCATATGACACTAAGCAAGGCAGGAAAGCGGGCTCCTGTGCTTTAAGAAAATTTTTAGCAATGACTTTTAAAATTAAAAGTGTTTTTGTTTGACCTTCAGCTAACCAGAAAATTCAATTGACTCCTATTACCCATTACTCAGGTGTCCTGGTTTGATTGTATTAGGCACTTTTTCCTCATCACCCTAGCATGGTTTTGCTCCATCAACACAGATGGTTTGTCTCCAAGGCTGCTCCATGTGCATGGGCGTGTTTGTGTACTCACGTGCACCCACTGATTGGTGCCACTGATCCATATCCAGTAGTTGTTCTGCCTTATAACTCAGGCATTGCTTTATTATACCCTAGAAAACTGCTTTAAGATCATTGATTGTACTATAGACCATCCTCTTGCCCACATTAGGAAATGACATCTTCCAAGACACAGGTCCTGTGTGCTTGTATATATGTATAAGTAAGAATTAAACATGTATGTCATCCCCTCACATATTTAATTTGTGCCTTCCCAATCAAATGTGCATAGTAAAGGCTAACTTCCCATAACAGTAGAACTTTAAGGAAGTAAGAAGAAGAAATTAGCCACCAGGGAGAAGACAGGGCATCAAGCAGGAGTTTGGTATCAAATAATTTATTCTAAAGCTGCTCTGGCTCAATAAATAAGTGAAATTGACATTATTGTATCATGCTAGAGCATCTGATATTGAAAGCTGATTTTAATTTATTTTGATATAAGTGGAAAATTGTGTTGGAACAGCATGGGAAATGAAGCACACTGCATCTATCTGTACTCCCGCAGTGTATTTCAGAGCTGCTCAGTTTTGAGGAAAAGTATCTTGTCAGGAGACAATAGAATTGTTTTCCTTGTTGGAATTTTTGTAGCTTCCAGAAGCACATCTGCAGGTGATTATGTAAAAGTCTAGAGTTGAATTAAATAACAGGAAATTTTAGCCTATTGAAATCTAGGAGAAGTGAAATATTTTTGCTTACCACCACCACCAACACCATCACCACCACCACCACAACCACCAGGCAAGCACGTGTACACCCAGAGAGATTTCACATCAGAGGAAATGACAAAGCTGGTTCTGTTATCGAGGCCAAACTTGTTCTGCCCACTGCCCAACAGTGATAAATAAATAAATCAGTAGATGAAGTTTTGGGGCAAGTAATAGTAACTTTATTCAGAAAGCTGGCAGACCAAGAAGATGGGGGACTAATGTCCTGGAGAACCATCTTGCCCAAGTCAGAATTCAGGCTCCTTTTAAACTAAAAAGGAGAGGGGGTGTGGTTGATTGTGCAAACTTCTTGCTGCAGGCATTCTTTGTTCTTGTAGCCATCCATGTGGGTCAGGCTATGGTGTCCCTGTAAACCTCCAACAAAACAATGGTTATTCTCTATTTTGCAACTAGCCATCCTTGCATAAGTGCAGAAGTGCTAACACCCTTAAAGGTCAGAGCCCCGAGAATAGGCTTTCCTGTAGGTTTTAGGCTAAAGGCAACGTTGTTTTACAAAAGATGCAGAGCCAGCAAGATTAAGCCTGGAAAACAGGGCACAGTGCTTCAAAGTAAAGGAACAGATCCAATATGGCGTCAGATTTGTTCTCCTCTATTACAGTTCTAGTTGGGGGAAATTTTGCAATAGAAAATCCCCTTAGTTGTTTTTCTTGCTTTGCCTAAGATCTTGTTTGTTGGCTTGTGATCTCACGGTGTCTAAACCGTATGTTAAGATGAATACTATTAAAATCATATGATGCAGAAAACATATCTGTTCTGCTTCAAAAAATGACCGAAACATTTAGCTTTGTTTATTCCCATAGAATTTGGATTGTATATATTCTCGACTTTCTTCTTCCTTCAAACCAGTTTTTTACTGGAGGGTTTAAAGCCCAAATTAAAGAATTTTGGAGAAAACTCATGTAATTCATAAAAGCTTTACATCCGAATTTAAGATTGACCCATATTTATACTTTTAATCAAGGAACACATTAAATTTTGTTAGTTGATCACTTA
This sequence comes from Camelus dromedarius, assembly GCF_036321535.1. Lineage (NCBI taxonomy): Eukaryota > Metazoa > Chordata > Mammalia > Artiodactyla > Camelidae > Camelus > Camelus dromedarius. The sequence continues at coordinate 7,344,341 of NC_087470.1, forward strand.
TGATGTTTTTAACTTTGTCCATGTAATCTTTTGGAAGTTGAGAGGCTTAGACACTTGATCTAACAAAACAGGTATCATTGCTTGACTCTGTGAATGGAAGAATCACAGTATAGTTTCCTGCTAGTGTATTTTATTAAAAATAATAAAGAATTCTTGCTATCTAATAAAACAACAGACAGAAGCAATACTGAGTGTTTAAAATAAATCAGATTGTGGGTTCAATTATCTAAACAAGTGAAGATAGTATAGGGAAAAATTATGAATTTGAAGGAAAATATATTTTATGCAATTAATATTCTATTTTTAAGAAACAAATGATAAAAAAATCAAATTTTTAATCATTTATCTACAAAGGAGTTATATAAAGCCAACTTATCTTCATAAGTGTTACATATACAAAAGGGCTATCTAAATCTACATTATTAAAGAATAAATTATAACAAATTGATCTCCAAGGTTGATTGATTTTCATGATATTTCTAATTTTTGATAATATAACTTTCATATAACATATCCAAGTAGCTCTTGAGTTATCCACAGTACCCTAGTCTACAGTTATTCTTACTGTACTTAAAAAATGTAATAGGCAAGGATCAAGCCCTTGCTTTTGAAATGCCACTGGACTTCTGGATATTCCCTTAAGTTAAAGACCAAAAGCAAAGTAACTATTCTACTTTAAAGCAGTTGCTCAAAGATTTTAAGACATTCACTATCTATATTCAGTTTACAGGAAAGAATTAACTTTTCTGAATCTTAAAAAAAAATCTACTGCTGAAATTGAAATTCTGGCTTGTCTGTTGACCATAAATAAAAAGGCTCTAAATTAAAGCTCCCTTTACTGTTTTCTTCCCAGCATAGGCCATGATCATCACTTTCACACCAGACACGATTTCCTGTCTGGTGTATTGCTGGTCATTCTTTGTACCACCATAGGGGGACCACCTGCATGACACCATGGAGGGACAAAACAACAACACCCTCTGCTGGTTCAGCATCATGGACTTCAAAGCAGAAGCAAGGAAAATCCATACATTATGCTTAGTAACCATACCTCATGCAGGTAAGTTCTGTTTACAGGTGTTTAAAAACGCATTTCATCTTTTGTAAGACTTTTATTGTAATAAAATTCTGTTTGATATCACAGTTGCAAGAGGGTTTTTTTTCTAGTTTTCTTTTCAGATAAACTTTAAAAAGGAAAAGAAATAAAAGTTAATACAGACTAGGGTTAGAAACTTCAAACCAAACCATAAAGCAACATTTTAAAATGAGAGTTTCAAGTGAGTACAGGGAGATGGATCCAGGAGAAAACTCTTTTTTTTTCTCTATTTTATATTTTAGTGCTTTATTTTGTATTAAAAAAGTTTCTTTTTTTTTTCTTTTTCTCTTTTTAAATTTTTTTTTACTGAGTAATAGTCATTTTATAGTGTTGTGTCAAATTCCAGTTTAGAACACAAGTTTCAGTTATACATGAACATACATATATTCATTGTCACTTTTTTTCACTGTGCAGGAGAAAACTCTCATATGTTAGAAATGAAGAAACTCTTAAGAGTTCCAAAAAGTAAGATGATTCAATTATTATGAGAAATGTGTTATTTAAGCACACCCTGATGAACCTGAATGATGACAAACTAGCACAGTCACTTAACAAAGCAACACAAAGACAAACAATGTAACCTGGTAACCACTAGTTTATCCTCTATAAGTCTGTTTCTTTTGTTATATTCACTAGTTTATAATTTGTTGTATTTTTTAGATTCCACGTATAAGTGATATCATACAGTATTTGTCTTTCTCTGTCTGCCTCATTTCACCAAGCATAATACCCTGCAAGTCCATCCATGTTGTTGTAAATGGCAAATTTTCATTTTTTATGGCTGATTAGTATTCCATTGTATGTATGTGTGTGTGTATATATGTATCTATATATATACACCAAGGATCAAATGGTAGTTCCATTTTTAGCTTTTTGAGGAACCTCCATACTGTTTTCTACAATGGCTACACCAATTTACATTCTCACCAACAGCATATGAGGGATTACTTTTCTCCATATCCCTGCCAACATTTGTTATTTGGGTTCTTTTAGATGACCATTCTGACAGGTGAAAGGTGATGCCTAATTGTGGGTTTGATTTGCATTTCTCTGATTATTAGTGGTGGTGAGCATCTTTTCATGTGCTTGTTGGCCATCTGTATGTCTTATTTGGCAAAATGTCTATTCAGGTCTCCTGCCTATTTTTCAATTGAGTTGTTATACAAATATAATTTATAATGATATATGTAACAAACATAAATGCTCCTAAATATATGAAGCAAACATTGACAAAATTGCAGGGAGAATTAGACAGCTCTACAATAATAGTAGGAGACATCAATAACACACTTTCAATAATAGGTAGAACAACAAGACAGAAGGTCAATAAGGAAATAGGTGGCTTGAACAACATTATAGATCAGTTGAATCTAAGAGATATATATATAGAAAAATTCACTTCACAAAACAACAAAACACATTGTTCACTAATACATATGGAATATTCTCCAGGTTACACTATAAGTCAGGCCACAAAAATGTCTCAATAAATTTAAAAAGATTGAAACCATACAAATAATCTTTTAAATCAAAATGGAATGAAACTAGATATCAGTAGCAGAAAAAACCTGGGAAGATCCACTAATGTGAGGAATTAACACCCTTAAACAACCCATGGGTCAGACAAGGAACCATAAGAAAATTTAGGAAAACTGAGTCAAATGAAAATGAAAACTTAGCATACAGAACTTAGGGATTCTGCAAAAGTAGTACTAAGAAGGAAATTTATACCTGCAAATGCTTATATTAAAAAAAGAATTCCCAAATCAACAATTTACAACTTAAAAACTAAAAAAGAACAAACTAAATGCAAAACTAGTGGCAGAAATTTAATAATAAAGATTCAAGCAGAGATACTCAAAATGAGAATAGAAAAGCTACAGAGAAAAATCAATAAAACCAAGAGTTGCTTTATTGAAAACATAAACAAAATTGACAAACTTTTTGCTAGGTTGACTATGGAAAAAGGAAACAGACTCAAATAACTAAAATCATAAATGAAAGAAGGGATATTACAATAAATTTTACAGAAATAAAAAGTATTATAAAAGCATTATGAAAAATTGTACACCAAAAATTTGGATATCTCAGATGAAATGGACAAATTTCTAGAATCACAAAACCTACCAAGACTGAACCATAAAGAAATAGAAAATCTAAACATCCAAAACTAGTTAGGAGATTGAATCAATCATCAAAAAACTTCCAACAAATAAAAGCTCAGGGCCAGAAGACTTCTCTTGTGAAGTCTACCAAACATTTACAGAGGAATTAACACTAGTTCTCCCCCAAACTCTTCCAAAAATTTGAAGAGGAGGGAGCATTTCCAGACTCATTTTATGCTGTCAGCATTACACTGATACCAAATCCTGACAAGGACACTATAAAAATTGCAGACCAATATCCCTGATGAAAATTTTCAAGAAAATATCAGCAGACAATTTAACAGCACGTTTGTAAGTATTATACACTGTGACCAAGTGGAATTTATTCCTGGAATGCAAGAATGGTTCAACATACAAATATTAATCAATTTAATATACCACAGTAGCAGAATAAAGATGAAGGGAACCCATGATCATCTCAATTTATGCAGAAAGAGCATTTGACAAAATTTAACACCTTTTAATTATGTAAACCCTTAACAAACTAGGAATAAAAGATAACTACCTCAACATAATAAATGATACATATGAAAATCCCGCAGCTAATATACTCAATGGTGAGGCTGAGGGCTTTCCCTCTAAGAAGGCTTAATAAAGAGACTAAATTCTTCACAAGGAAATTCACAAAATACCATTAAATAGAATAATATTCAAGATTCTCTATACCTTCTTTATAGACCAAAAATAAAAAACAAACCCCAAAGCAAAAAACTTACACCAGGAACATAATGATAAGAGTCCCTGGTTGAGGACAGCAATGAACAGGAGACTACAGTAGACAGGCGACTAGATTGTATAGTAGGAAATATTTAGAACCATTACATAAAATTTATATTAGTCAATAGACACATAAGTCAGTGGAACAGAATAGAAAACCCAGAAATAGCCCCCACCCAAGAACAGGAAACTGATTTTTGACAAAGATACAAAAAGCAACTTTTGAAAAGTCTTTTCAACCAAAGGTACTGGGACAATTGGATATGCATAGAAAAAAATGAACCTTGACCTAAGTCTTACACCTTATGTAAAAATAACTCAAAATGAATCATAGAACTTCATGTAAAACATAAATATATCTAGAAACACATACTTTGATTTCTCAGCATGTTTCCTAGAGAAAGTTTCAAATTAAGGCAGTTTGTGCTGGAAAGTTGATTTGGAGTGATTGCTCCCCTTATGTACATAGGTAAGCCTGTCATCCTAACAAAGAAAGTCTGTTTCCAACAAGGTAGTTGAAGGACAGCTTCCAACACATTCAGATCCCAGATTGGAACTTGTGGAGAAGCGTTCATTCAGCTAGACTGAAAGTGAAGGGTACAAGTATAAACAATGTGAATTCTCAGCAAGTTTCCAAGAGCTGGTTTCAAGGGAGAGGAAGTTTGTGCTGATAAACCAAGATGGAGTGAGTGTCTCCCCTTATATATATAGGTAGGCCAGTGTCACTAACCCATAAACTAGGTGTTACCAACAGGGTAGTTGAAGGACGGCTTCCACAGACAATCAGATCCCAGAATGGAACATGTGTAGAACCGATCATTCATCTAGCACAAAGGACAAGGGTACATCTAGAAACACTTACCCTGATTTCTCAGCATGTTTCCTAAAGACAGTTTCAAGGTAATGGCAGTTTGTGCTTGAAAACCATGTTGGAGCGAGTGACTCCACTTTTATATACAGGTAGGCCAGTGCACCTAACCCAGAAACTCTGTGTTCTCAACAAGGTAGGTGAAGGACAGCTTCCACACACATTAGGATCCCATAATGGAACATATGCAGGAGCATTCTGTAATCTAGCAGAAAGGGCAAAAGTACATTGAGAACACTTGCCTTGATTTCTCAGCATGTTTCCTAGAGCAGGTTCCAAGGAAAAGGCAGTATGCCCTGGAAAACAGAGCTGGAATATGTCCTGCCATATATATATATATAGGCTTGTGTCCACAACCTAGGAACAGTGTGTTCCAAACAAGGTAGTTGAAGGACGGTTTCTAAACACATTCAGATCCCAGAATGGAACATATGCTGAAGAGTTTATTCATCTAGCACAAAGGGCAAGGATATATCTAGAAACAATTATCCTGATTTCTTAGCATGTTTCCTAGTGATGGTTTCAATGTAAAGGCAGTTTGTGCTCAAAAACCATGTTGGAACAAGTGAATCTGCTTATATATATATAGGCAGGCAAGTGCCCCTAACCCAGAAACTCTGTGTTCCCAACAAGGTTGTTGAAGGATGGCTTCCACACACATTTGGATACCAGAATGGAACACGTGGAAACGTTCATTCATCTAGCACAAAGGACAAGGGTACATCTAGAAACACTTACCCTGAATTCTCATCATGTTTCCTCAAGCCGTTTCAAGGTAAAGGCAGATTGCTCTGGAAAACTAAGTTGGAGCATGTGCCTCCCATTATATATAAAGGTAGGACAGACCCCCTAACCCAGAAACTCTGTTTTCCCAACATGGTAGTTACATGACAGCATCCACACACATTGGGATGTCGGAATGCAACATGTTGAGATGTGTTCATTTATCTAGCACAAAGGACAAGGGTTCATCTAGAAACACATACCCTGGGTTCTCTGCATGTTTCCTCCAGCCGATTTCAAAGTAAAGGCTGTTTGCTTTGGATAACAGTTGGAGAGAGTGCCTCCCTTATATGTACAGGTGGGCCAGTGCCACTAACCGAGAAACTTTGTGTTCATAAAAATGTAGCTGAAGGAAGGCTTCCACACACAGAAGAATCTCAGAATGTTACATGTGAAGAAGCGTTCATTCACGTAGCACAAAAGAAAAGGGTACATCTAGAAGCAATTACCCTCATTTCTCAGCATGTTTCCTGAAGCTGGTTTCAAAGTAAAGCCAGTTTGCTCTGTAAAGCCGAGTTGGAGCAAGTGACTCCCCTTTTATATATAGGCAGGCCAGTGCCACTAACCGAGAAATTCTGTGCTCAGAACAAGGTATGTGAATGAAGGATTCGACACACATTTGGATACCAGAATGAATCATGTAGGGAAGCATTCATTCACCGAGCACAAAAGGCAAGATTACATCTAGAAACACTTACCCTTTCTCATCATGTTCCTTGAGCTGGTTTCAAGGTAAAGGCAGTTTGTGCTGGAATACCGAGTTGGAGTGTGTTCTTCACTTATATATAAAGTTTGGCTAGTTCCACTAACCCAGAAACTATTTTCACAAAAGTGTAGGTGAAAGACTGCTTCTACACACTTTCAGATCCCAGAATGGAACAAGTGGAGAAGCGTTCATTCTTGCAGCAGAAAGGGCGTGGACATATCTAGAAACACCCTGAATTCTCAACATGGTTCCTAGAGAGGGTTTCAAAGTAAATGCAATTTTGCTGGAAAACTAAGTTGGAGAGAGTCACTCCCCTTTTTACATACAGAGGTAGGCCAGTGCCTCTAAACCAGAAACTCTGTGTTCTGAACAAGGTAGGTGAAGTTTGCCTTACACACACACATTCGGATGCTAGGATGGAATATGTGGAGAAGCTTTCTTTCAGCTAGCACAAAGGGCAAATGTACATCTAGAAACAAGTACCTTGACTTCTCAGCATGCTTCCTAGAGTGGGTTTCAAGGTAAAGGCAGTTTGCTCTGGAAAACCAAGTTAGAGTGAGTGCCTCCCCTTCTATAAATAGGTAGGCCAATGCAACTAACCGAAAAACACTGCATTCAGAATAAAGTAGGTGAAAGGCTGTTTCCAAACACAGTCTGATCCCAGAACTAAAGATGTGCAAAAGTGTTCATTCATCAAGCAGAAAGTGCAAGAGTACCTCTAGAAACACCTACCCTGATTTTTCAGCATGATTTCTAGGGATGGTTTCAAGGTAAACACAGTTTGTGCTGGAAAACCGAGTTGGAGTGATTCACTCCACTTTTATTACAGGTAGACCATTACTCCTAACCCAGAAACCCTTTTTTCCCAACAAGGTAGGTGAAGGGTGGCTTACACATACATTTGGATCCCAGAATCTGACAAGTGGAGAAGCATTCATTGAGCTAGCACAAAGGGCAAGAGTACTTCTGAAAATACTAACCATGATTTCTCAGCATATTTCCTAGAGCAGGTTTCAAGGTAAAGGCTTTTGCACTGGAAAACCAAGTTGGAGCGATTGTCTCCCCTTACATATATAGGTAGGCCAGTGTCACTAACCGAAAAACTGTGAGCTACAAACAACACAGGTGAAGAATGACTTCCACACACATTTGGATCCCAAAATGGAACTTTAGGTGAACCGTTCATTCATCTAGCACAAAGGGAAATGGTACATCTAGAAAGAGTTACCCTGATTTCTCAGCATGCTTTCTACAGTCAGTTTCAAGGTACAGGCAGTTTGCAATGGAAAACTGAGTTGGAATAAGTACCTCCCACAATATACATAGGTTGGCCAGTGCCCCTAACCGAGAACCTCTGTGTTCCCAACAAGCAAGGTAAAGGACAGCTTCCACACACATTCAGTTCCCAGAATGGAACATGTGGAAAAGCATTCATTCATCTAGCACAAAGGGCAAGTGTACATCTGGAAACACTTACCCTCATTTCTAAGCATGTTGCCTAGAGTAGGTTTCAAGGTAAAGCAGTTTGCACTGGAAAACTGAGTTGGAGTATGTGCCTCCCCTAATATATATAGGGAAGCCAGTGCCCATAAACCAGAAACGCTGTGTTTGGATCAAGGTATGTGAACCACGGTTTCTGCACACATTAGGATCACAGAAGCATTCTTTCATTCTAGTAGAGTGGGCAAGGTTACACGTGGAAATACTTTGCCTGATTTCTCAGCATGTTTCATCAAGCCAGTTTCAAGGTAGAGGTTGTTTGCGCTGGAAAATTGAGTTGGAGTGAGTGCCTCCTCATATATATAAGTAGCCTAGTGCCCTTAATACAGAAACTCCGTGTTCTGAACAAGGTATGTGAGGAGGGCTTGCACACACATTCGAATGTCAGAATGGAAAATGTGGAGAAACATTCATTTATCTAGCACAGAGAGCAAGTGTACATCTAGAAACAATTACCCTGAATTCTCAGCATGTTTCCTATAGTCAGTTTCAAGGTAAAGGCATTTTGTGCTAATAAATGACTTGGAGTGAGGCTCTCCCCTAATATATATAGGTAGGCCAGTGACTCTAACCCAGTAACTCTGTGTTCACAACAAGGTTTGTGAAGATTGGCTTACGGACACATTCGGATCCCAGAATGGAACATGACGAGAAGCATTCTCTAACGTAGCTCAAAATGAAAAGATATATCTTGAAATACATACCCTGCTTCTCGGAATGGTTCCTTGAGCCGGTTTCAATATAAAGGCAGTTTGTGCTGGTAAGTCGAGTTGGATCGAGAGCCTTCCCTTATATATACAGTTTGGCCAGTGCCCCTATCCCAGAAACTCCATGTTAACAACAAGGTAGGTGAAGGACTGCTTCCACACAGATTAGAAACTCAAAATGGAACATGTGAAGAAGCGTTCATTCATCTAGCACAAGCGGCAGGTGTACATCTAGAAACCCTTATCCTGATTGCTCAGCATGTTTCCTGGAGCAGGTTTCAAGAGAAAGGCAATTTGTGCTGGAAAACCGAGTTGGAGAGAGTGCATACTCATAGGTATGTAAGTAGAGTTTTTCCCCAACCACAGACAGTCTGTGTTCCCAACAAGCTAGGTGAAGGATGGCTTCCAAACACATTCGGATCCTAGAATGGATCATGTGAAGAGGTGTTCATTTGTCTAGCATACAGGGCATAGGTATAAATAGAAACACTTACTATGATTTCTCAGCAGGTTGCCTAGTGACATTTCCAAGGGAAAGGCAGTTTGTGCGGAAAACAGAGAAGGAATGAGTGACTCCAAACAGGTATGTAAGTAGTGTAGTTCCCCTAACGTAGAAACTCAGTGTTCCCAACAAGCAAGTCATAGATGGCATTCACACACATTCAGATTCCAGAGTGGAGCATGTGGAGATGCGTTCATTCATCTATCGTACAGGTAATGGTTATATCTAGAAACACATACTCTGATTTCTCAATATGTTTCATAGAGCCAATATCAAAGGAATGTCCATTTGTGCTGGAAAACTGACTTCGGTCCAGTGCCTGCCCACATATATGTAAATGGCGTTGCTCACCTTACCCAGAAACTCTGGGTTCCCAACAGGCTAGTTGAAGGATTGCTTCAAAATATGTTGGGAAATAACATTGGAGTATGTGGGTATGAGTTAATTCAACTAGCATATATGGCATGGGTATATCTAGAAACACTTATCTGATTTCTCAGCATCTTTCCTAGAGCCGTTTTCAAGGGAAAGGCAATTTGCACAGGAAAACCGAGTTGGAGTATGTGCCTTCATATAGATTTGTAAGAAGTGTAAATCCCTGAACACAGAAATCTGTGTTCCCAACAATCCAGATGAAGGACGTCTTCCACAAATATTCAGATCCCAAAATGAACCATGTGGAGATGCCTTCATTCATCCAGCATACAGGGCATGAGTCCATGTAGAAACACTCTCTGAATTCTCAGCGTTTATCCTAAAGCCGGTATTAATGGAAAGACAGTTTGCGCTGAAAAAACGAGTTGCAGCGTGTGCCTACCCATAAATATATAAGTAGTGTAATTCCCCTAAGACAGAAACTCCATGTCCCCAACAAGCTAGGTGAAGGATGGCTTCCACGTACATTCGGATCCCAGAGTGGAGTATGTGGAGAGACACTCCTTCATCTAGCATACAGGGCATGAATATGTCTAGAAACACTTACTCTGATATCTCTGCAAGTTTCATACAGCCAGTTTCAAGCAAAATGTATTTTGTGCTGGAAAACACAGTTGGAGCCAGTTCCTTCCCATAGATATGTAGGTAGATTACATCCACTAGAACAGAAACTGTGATCCCAGCAATCTAGGTGAAGGATGGCTTCCACACACATTCTGATCCCAGAATGTAGTATGAGGAGAGGCATTCATTCATCTAGCATACAGGGCATGGGTACATCTAGAAACACTCAGCATGTTCCCTAGAGCTGGGTTCAGGGGAAATGCAGTTTGCACTGGAAAACTGAGTTGTAGCGGGTGCCTCCACATAGGTATGTAAGTAGCACAGTTCCCCTAATACAGAATCTCTGTGTTACCAACAAGCTAGGTGAAGGACAGCTTCCAAATACATAGGGATCTAAGAATGGAATATGTGGGGAGGCATTCATTCAACTAGCATACATCAGATGGATATATCTAGAAACACTTACTCTCATTTCTCAGCATATTTCATAGAGCCGTTTTCAAGGGAAAGGTGGTTTGCAATGGAAAACTGAGTGGAGCGAGTGCCTTTCCATACTAATATAAGTAGTGTAGATATCCTAACCAATAAACTATATGTTACCAACAATCTAGGTAAAGAACTACTGCCACACACTTTTGAATCCTAGAATGGAGCATGTGGAAAGGCATTCATTCATCTATCATACAGGGTATGAGTACATCTAGAAACACTTACTCTGATTTCTCAGCATGTTTCTTAGAGCCAGTTTCAAGGGAAAGATAGTTTGCACTGGAAAACCGAGTTGGAGTGAGTGCTTCCCCATAGATACGTAAGTAGCATAGTTTCCCTAAGCCAGAAACTCTGTGTTCCCAACAAGCTAGGTGAAGGATGGCTTCCAAATATATAGGGATCTAAGAATGAAGTATGTGGGGAGGTGTTTATTCAACTAGCATACATCACATGGGTATATCTAGAAACACTTACTCTCATTTCTCAGCATCCTTCATAGAGCCGTTTTCAAGGGAAAGGCAGTTTGCGATGGAAAACTGAGTGGAGGGAGTGCCTCTCCATAGGTATGTAAGTAGTGGAGTTCCCCTAAGATAGAAACTGTGTATTGCAAACAAGCTAGGTGAAGGATGGCTTCCACACACGTTCAGATCCCAGAATGGAGCATGTGGAAAGGCATTCATTTATGTAGCATTCAAAGTATGAATATATCTAGAAACACTCTGATTTACCAGCATGATTCCTGAACCCGATTTTAAAGGAAAGGCATTTTGCACTGGAAAACTGATTTGGAGCCAGTGCCTCCCCATAGGTATGAATATAGCTGAGTTCTCCTAAAACAGAAATTCTGTGTTCCCAACAAGCTCAGTGAAGGAGGTCTTCCACAGCCATACAGATCCCAGAATGGAGCACGGCAAGATCAATTCATTCATCTAGCATACAGGTCATGGGGACATGTAGGAACACTTACTCTGACAGTTCATCATGTTTTCTAAAACAGGTTTCAAGGGAAAGGCTGTTTGCATTGGAAAACCTGGTTGGATCAAGTGCATGCCCATAGGTATATAAGTAGCCTATTTCCCATAACACAGAAAGTATGTGTTCACAACAAGCAAGGTGAAGGACAGCTTCCACACACATTTGGATCCCAAAATGGAGCATGTGGAGAAGCGTTCATTCATCTAGTATACAGGGCATGGGTACATCTATAAATACTGATTTCTCAGCATGTTTCCAAGAGCCGGTTTCAAAGGAAAGGAAGTTTGCCCTGGAAAAGCGAGTTGGAGTAATTTTCTCCCCATTGATATGTAAGCAGAGTAGATCCCCTAACACAGGAACTTAGAGTTCTCAATAAATTAGATGAAGAACAGCTGCCACACATATTCAGATCCCAGAATGGAGCATGTAGAGAGGCGTTCATTCATCTATCATATATTTAATTGTTATATCTAGAAAGACATACTCTGATAACTCAAGATGCTTCTTAGGGCTGATGTCAAAGTAAAGGCCGTTTGCCCTGGAAAACTGAGTTCGAACGAGTTCCTGCCCACAGATATGTAAGTGGCGTTGTTACCCTAACAAAGAAACTCTGTTTTCCCAACAAGTTAGGTGAAGGATTGTTTCCAAACATATTGCAATCTAAGAATAGAGGATGTGGGGAGGCAATCATTCAAATAGCATACATGGCATGGTTATATATAGAAACACTTACTCTGATTTCTATGCATCTGTCCTAGAGCCGGTTCGAAGGGAAAGACACTTTGTGCTGGAAAACTGAGTTGAAGCAACTGCCTCCCTATAGGTATGTAAGTAGTGTAGTACCCCTAACACAGAAACTCTGTGTTACCAACAAGTTAGGTGAAGGATGGCTTCCACACACATTCAGATCGCAGAAGAGAGCATGTGGAGAGACCTTCATTCATCTAGGATACAGGGCATGGGTACAAGTAGGAACAATTACCTTGAAATCTCAGCATGTTTCCTTGTGCTGGTTTAAAAGAAAGTCAGTTTGCGCTGGGAAAAAGAGTTGGGTGGTGCCTACACAATGGTATGTAAGTAGCGTAGTTCCCCTAACCCAGAATCTATGTTTTCCCAACAAGCTAGGTGAAGGATGGCTTCTTCAACTACTCGGATACCATAATGGAGCATGTGGAGAGGTGTTCATTCATCCAGTGTATAGGGAATGTGTACATCTAGAAATACTTACTATGACTTCTCAGCATGTTCCCTAGTGTCAATTTAAAGGGAAAAGCATTTTGTGCTGGAACACCAAGTTGGAGTGAGTGAATACCCATAGGTATGCAAGTATTGTAGATCCCCCAGCCCAGAAACTCTGTGTTACCAACAATCTAGGTGGAGGACAGCATCCACACACATTCAGATCCCACAGTGGAGCATGTGGAGATGTGTTCTTACATCTAGCATACAGGGCATGGGCACATCCAGAAACCCTTACTCTGATTTCTCAGCATGTTTCCTGGAGCCAGTTTCAAGGGAAAGGCAATTTTCATTGGAAAACCAAGCTGGAGTGAGTGCATGCCCATAGGTGTGTAGGTAGCATAGATGCCCTAGCCCAGTAACTCTGTGTTCCCAACAAGCTAGGTGAAAGATGGTGTCCACACACTTTCAAATCCCAGAATGGAGCATGTGGACAGGCGTTCATTAATCTAACCTACAGGAAATGGTTATCTCTAAAACACATACTCTGATTTCTCAGCATGTTTCCTAGAGCCGTTTTCAAGTTTAAGGCAGTTTGTGCAGGAATACTGAGTTAGAGTGAGTGCCTCCCTATATATATATGTAAGTAGTTCAGTCCCCTAACACAGAAACTCTGTTCCCTACAAGACAGGTGAAGAATGGCTTCTACACACATTCGGATTGCAGAAAGAAACATGCAGAGAGGCATTCACTCATTAAGCATACATTTCTTGGGTATATCTAGAAACATATACACTGATTTCTCCGCATGTTTCCTAGTGCCTTTCTTAAAGGACAGGCAGTTTGCCCTGGAAAACTTGGATCGAGCAAGTGCTTCCCCATAGATATTTAGGTGGCATTTTTCCTGTAACACAGAAAATCTTTGTTCTCAAAAAGCTAGGTGAACTATGGCTTCCAAACACATTTGGGTCCCATTACGGAGCATGTGGAAATGCGTTCTTACATCTAGCATACAGGGCACGAGTATTTCTAGAAACAATTACTCTGATTTCTCCGCATGTTTCCTAGGCCCGATTTCCAAGAAAGGAGTTTTATCCTGGAAAACAGACTTGGTGTCAGTGCCTCATCATTGATAGGAATTTAGCTTAGTTCTCCTAACACAGAAACTCTGTGTTCCCAACAAGCTAGGTGAAGGAGGTCTTCCACATTCATACACATCCCAGAATGGAGCATGGGGAGAGCCATTGAATCATCTAGCATAAACAGCATGGGTACATGTAGAATCACTTACAATGAATTTTCAGTATGTTTTCTAGAACATGTTATAAGGGAAAGGCACTTTGGCTGTAAAACTGAGATTGGTCAGTGCATGCCTATAGATATATAAGTAGCATAGTTTTCATAACCGGAATCTCCATGTTGCCAACAAGCTAAGAGAAGGATGGCTTCCACAAACATGCAGATTCTAAAATGAAGCATGTGGAGAGGCATTGTTTCATCTAGCTTACAGATGCATATAGATGCAGCAAAGCCTCTCTACTTCTTCCATTCTCAGATCTGAATGTGTGTGGAAGCCTTTCTTCAAATACTTGTTGGGAACACAGTTTCTCCTTCAGGGATATAACACTACTTCCATATCTATTGGGAGGCACTCTCTCCAACTCGGTTTTCTAATGCAAAATGCATTTCCTTGCAAACTGGCTCTTGGTAACATGTGGAGAAATCAAAGTAAGTGTTGTGAGATGTACCCAGCCCCTGATGCTAGATGCAGCAACGCCTCTATCCTTGTTCCATTCTCAGAATGTGTGAATGTGTGAGGAAGCCATCCTTGACCTTCCTTGTTGGGAACACAGAGTTTCTGTTTGCGGGGAAGTACACTACTTCCATGTGTATTGGGAGATACAAGCTCTAACTGCTTTTACAGCAGAAACTGCCTTTTCTTGCAAACCAGCTCTATGAAACATGCTGAGAGATCACAGTCAGTGTTTCTAGATGTCCCCCAGCCCTTAATTCTAGATGCAGCAATGCCACTCACCCTGTTCCATTCTCAGATATGAATGTGTGTTGCAGCTGTCCTTCAACTAGCTTGTTGGGAACACAGACTTACTGTTTGAGAGGAAACATGCTAATTACATATCTATTGGGAGGCTTTAACTCCAACTCGGCTTTCCATTGCAAACTGCCTTATGTTGCCAACATGTTCTAGGAAAAATTTTGAGAGATCACAGTCATTCTTACTTGGTGTCCCCCAGCCCTTAATTCTAGATGCAACAACGCCTTTGTCCTTGTTCCATTCTCAAATCTGAATGTGTATGGAAGCAGCCCTTCACCTACCTTGTTGGGAACATAGACATTCTGCTTGAGGTGAACTGCACTATTTACATATATATGGGGAGGCACTCGCTCCAACTCGGTTTTCCAGTGAAAACTGTCTTTCCTTGTAAACTGGCACTAGGAAACATGCTGAGAAATGACAGTCATTCTTCCTACATGTCCCACAGCCCTTGATGCTTGATGCAGCAATTCCTCTCTCCTTGTTCCATTCTCAGATCTGAATGTGTATGGAAGCCATCCTTCATTTACCTTGTTGAGAACACAGAGTTTCTGCTTAAGGGGAACTATGCGACTTACATATCTCTTGGTAGGCACTCGCTCATACTCAGCTTTCCCATGCAAGTGGCCTTTCCTTGCAAAGGGGATCTAGGAAGCATGCTGATATATCTGAGTCAATGTTTCTAGATGTCCCCCAATCCTTGATATAGATGCAGCAACACCTCTCGCCTTGTTCCATTCTCAGATCTGAATGTGTTGGAAGCCTTCCTTCACCTTCCTTGTTGGGAACACAGATTTTCAGTTTGCAGGAAACTATGTGACTTACATAGCTATTCAAAGGGACTCACTCCTACCTGGTTTTCCAGCGCCAAATACTTTCCTTGCAATCCAGATCCAGGATACATGCTGAGAGTCAAAGTCAGTGTTTCTTGCTGTCCTCCAGCCCTTGATGTTAAATGCAGAAACACCTCTCTCCTAGTTCCATTCTCAGGTTAGAGTGTGTGAGGAAGCCTTCCTTCAGCTACCTTGTAGGGAACAAAAGTTTCTGCTTGAGGGAAAATATGTGACTTAAATATCTATGGGGAAGCCATCACTGGAAATCGATTTTCAGTCCAAACTACCTTTCCTTGTAAACTGGCTCTAAGAAACATGCTGATATATCAGAGTCAGTGTTTCTACATGTCCCGCAGCCCTCGATGCTAGATGCAGCAACGCCTCTCTCATTGTTCCATTCTCAGATCTTAATGTGTGAGGAAGCCGTCCTTGACCTTCCTTGTTGAGAACACAAAGTTTCTGCTTGACACTACTACCATATTGATTGGGAGAGACTTGCTCCAACTGGCTTTCCATTGGAAATTACTTTTTCTTGCAAACCGGCTCCAGGAAACATGCTGAGAAATCACAGTCAGTGTTTCTATATGTTCCCCACCACATGATGCTAGATGCAGTAATGCCTGTCTTCTTGTTCGGGTCTCAGATTTGAATGTAAGTGGAAGCCGTCTTCACTAACTTGTCGGGAACACTGAGTTTCTGCTTGAGGGGAACTATGTGACTTACATATCTAGGGGGAGGCCCTCATTCCAACTCTCTTTTCCAGTGGAAACTGCCTTTCCTTGCAAAACGACTCTAGGAAACATGCTGGTATATCAAAGACAGTGTTTCTAGAAGTTCCCCAGCCTTGATGCTCGATGCAGCAAAACCTCTCTCCTTGTTCCATTCTCAGATCTGAATGTGTGTGGAAGCACTCCATCAAATAAATTGTTGGAACACAGAGTTTCTGCTTGAGGGGAACTATGTGACTTAAATCTCTATGGGCAAGCCCTTGCTGCAACTTGATTTTCCAGTGCAAAGAACCTTTCCTTGCAAACCAGCTCTAAGAAACATGCTGAGAGATCACAGTAAGTGTTTCTAGATGTCCTGCAACCCTCGATGCTAGATGTAGCATACCTCTCTTCTTATTCAATTTTCAGATCTAAATGTGTTTGGAAGCCATCCTACAAATACCTTGTTGGGAATACAGACATTCTGCTTGAGGTGAACTATACTACTTACATATCAATTGGAAGGCACTCGCTCCTACTCAGTTTTACCACGCAAACAGCCTTTCCCTGCAAACCGACTCTACGAAACATTCTGAGATAACACAGTCAGTGTTTTTAGATGTCCCCAGGCATTGATGCTATATGCAGCAACACCACGTGCCTTATTAGATTCTCAGATCAGAATGTGTGTGGAAGCCATCTTTCACTTCTTTGTGGCTAGCACTGAGTTTCTTCTTGAGGGGAGCAATGCTATTTATATCTCTATGGGGAGGAGCTCACTCCAACATTCTTTTCCACTGTGAAATGCCCTTCCTTGCAAACTGGCTCTAGGAAACATGCTGAGAAATCACAGACTGTATTTCTACATGTCCCCCAGCCCATGATGCTAGATGCAACAACGCCACTCTCCTTGTTCCATCTCAGATCTGAATGTGTGTGGAAGCTTTCCTTCACCTACCTTGTTGGGAACACTTAGTTTCTGCTTCAGGGGAACTACACGACTTACATTTCTAGGGGTAGGCCCTCGCTCCAACATGCTTTTCCCATGGAAACTGCCTTTCCTTGCAAACCGGCTCTATGAAACATGCTGAGAGGTCGCAGTCAGTGTTTTTAGATGTTCCCCAGCCCTTGATGCTAGATGCAGCAATGCCACTCTCCCTGTTCCATTCTCAGATATGAATGTGTGTTGAAGCTGTTATTCAACTACCTTGTTGGGAGCAGTGAGTGTCTGCTTGAAGGGAACTAGGCTACTTACATATCTATGGAGAGGCAATCACTCCAAATCGTTTTTCCAGTGGAAACTGCCTTTCCTTCCAAACCAGCTCTAGTAAACATGATGAGAAATCAGTGAGTGTTTCCAGATGTCCCGCAGCCCTTGATGCTGGGTGGAGAAACACCTCTCTCCTATTTTTATTTCTCAGATCAGAATGTGTGTTGAAGCAGTCCTTCACCTACCTTCTTGGGAACACAGAGCTTCTGCTTGAGGGGAACTACGCTAGTTACATATCCATGAGGAGGCCGTCACTCCAACTCGGTTTTCCAGTGCAAACTGCCTTTCCTTACAATCTGGCTCTAGGAAACATGCTGAGAAATCACAGTATGTGTGTCCAGATATTCCCCAGCCATTGATACTACATGCAGCAACGCCTCTCTTCTTGTTCCATTCTCAGATCTGAATATGTGTGGAAATCGTCCTTATCCTACCTTGTTGGGAACACATAACTTATGCTTGAGGGGAACAAAGCAACTTACATTTCTACGGGAAGCAGCTCCTCCTACTCATTTTCCCAGCACAAGCTGCCTTTCCTTGCAAAGTGACTCTAGGAAACATCTGAGAAATCACAGTCAGTGTTTATAGATGATGCCCAGCCCTTGATGCTAGGTGCAGCAATGCCTCTGTTCTTGTCCCATTCTCAGATCTGAATGTGTGTGGAAGCCATCCTTCACCTACCTTGTTTGGAAAACCGAGTTTTTGATGAGGGGGTACTATGCTACTTACATATCTATGGGGAGGCACTCCAGCTCGGCTTTCCAGTGCACACTGACTTTACTTGGAAACCGGATGAAGGAAACATTTTATTAAATCAGTGTCATTGTTTCTACTTGTAGCCAGGTCCTTTATGCTGGATGAATATGTCATTCTCCACATGCTCATATATGAGATCTCAATGTGTGTGGAAGCTGTCCTTCAGGTTGTTTATTGTTAACACAGTGTTCCTGGGTTAACTGAATTATGCTACATAAATATCTGTGAGTAGGCACTTGCTGGTACTAAATTTTCCAGCACAAACTGCCTTTCCCTGCAAACCGACTCTAGGAAACATGAGGGATCAGAGTAAGTATTACTAGATGTACACATGCCCTTTATGATAGAAGAAAGAACGACTCTCCACATGCTCCATTTTGGCATCTGAATATGTGTGGAATCCGTCCTTCAACTAATTTGTTGGGAACATAGGTGTTCTGAGTTACGGGAATTACGCTACTTACCTATCTATTGGGAGGCACTCGCTCCAACTAGGTTTTCTAATGCAAATGGCCTATCCCTTGAAACAGCTCTAGGAAATATGCTGAGAAATCAGACTAAGTGTTTCTATATATACCCATGCCTTTTATGCTAGATGAAAGAAGGGCATTCCAAATGCTCCATTCTGGGATCCAAATGAGTGTGGAAGCCTTCCTTCATATAGCTTGTTGGGAACAGAGTTGTTCTGTGTTCTGGGAACTGCACAACTTAAATATCTATGGGGAGGCATTTACTTCAACTCATATATCCAGAGCAAACAGCCATTCCCTTTAAAAAGGCTCTAGGAAACATGCTGAGAAATCACAGTAAGTTTTTCTAGATGTAACCATGCTCTTTATGCTAGATGAAATAGCGCCTCTCCACATGCTCCATTTGGGATCTGAATGTGTGTGGAAGCTGCTCTCAAAAGTTTGTTGGTCACACAGGTGTTCTGTGTTAAAGGAGTTATGCTACTTACCTATTTATGGGGAGTGACTTACTCCAACTAGTTTTTCCTGCACAAGCTTCCTTTCCCTTGAAAACGGCCCTAGGAAACATGCTGAGAAATCAGAGTACGTGTTTCTAGATATACCCATGCTCTTTATGCTAGATGAGAGAATGGCTATCCCCATGCTCCATTCTGGAATCCTAATGTGTGTGGAAGTCGTCCTTCATCCAGCTTTTTGGGAATACCAGGATTTATGTTAGGGGAAGTATTCTAATTAATTATCTATGGGGAGGCACTAGCTCCAATACTGTTTTCCATCGCAAACTGCCTTTCTGTTGAAACCGACTCTTGGAAACATGGTGAAATATCAGAGAATTTGTTTCTAGATGTACCCAAGCTCTTTATAGTAGATGAAAGAATGCCTCTCCACATTCTCCATTCTGTGATCTAAATCTGCGTGGATGTCCTGCTAAATTAGTTTGTTTGGAACACATGTGTTTTGTTTTATGGGAACTACACTACTTACCTATGAGAAGTCACTTGCTCCAAGATGTTTTTCCAGGCAAACTGCCTTTCCCGTGGAACCAACTGTAGAAAAGATGCTGAGAAATAAGTGTAAGTATTTCTAGATGTAACCATGCCCTTTATGCTAGATGAAAGAAAGCCTCTCCATTTGCTCCATACTGGGATCCGAATGTGTGTGGAAGCCGCCCTTCAACTAGCTTGTTGGAAACATAGGTGTTCTGTGTTAGGGGAACTAAGCTACTTACATTTCTATTGGGAGACACTCGCTCGAACTCGGTTTTGAATTGCAAACTGCCTTTCCCTTGAGACCGGCTGTGAGAAACATGCTGAGAAATCAGAGTAAGTGTTCCTAGATATACCCATGACCTTTATGCTAGATGAAAGAATGCTTCTCCACAGCTCCATTCTGGGATATGAATATGTGTGGAAGCCTTCCTTCAAATATTTTGTTGGGAACACAGTGTTTTGAAGTTTGCCGAAGTACGCTACTTACATATGTATGGCGTGGCAATCACTCCAACTCGGTTTTGAAGTGCAAACTGCCTTTCCTTTAAAACTGGTTCTAGGAAACAGGCTGAGAATTCAGAGTGTTTATAGCTGTACATATGCCCTTTGTGCTAGATGAAAGAATGACAGTCCACGAGTTCCATATTTGGTTCGGAATATGGGTGCAAGCCATCCTTCACATAGCTTGTTCTTAACACATAGCTTCTGTGTTAAAGTAACTACATTACATTTATACATATGGGGATGCAGGAGCTCCAACTATGTTTTCCAGCACAAACTGCTGTTCCATTTAACCCGGCTCTAGGAAACATGCTGAGAAATCTGAGTATTTGTGTTAGATGTACCCAAGCCCTTTGTGCAAGATGAATGAACACTTCTCCACAAGTTCTATTCTGGGATCCAAATGTGGGTGTAAGGCCTCCTTCACCTAGCTTGTTATGAAGACAGAGTTCCTGCGTTGTGGGAACTACTCTACTTACAAACCTATATAGAGGCACTTGCTCCAACTCTGTTTTCCAGGCAAACTGCCTTTCCCTCGAAACCTGTTCTAGGAAACATGCTGAGAAATCAAAGTGTATCTAGATGTATACATTCCCTTTCTGTTAGATGAATTAACACCTCACCACATGTTCCATTCTGGAATATGAATGTCTGTGGAAGCCGTCCATCATCTATCTGGCTGGGAACACAGAGATTCTGAGTTAGGGGAACTACACAAGTTACATACGTATGGGGAGGCAATAGCTCCAACTCGGTTTTCCAGGGAAAACAGCCTTTCCCTTGAAACCGGCTCCAGAAAACATGCTGAGAATTCAGAGTAACTGTTTCTAAATGTACACATGCCTTTCAGCTAGATGAATGAACGCTTCTCCACATGTTCCATTCTGGGAACTGAATGTTGGGAAGACTTCCTTAATCTAGCTTGGTGGAAAACCATAGTTACTGTATTAAAGGAACAATGTTACTTAGAGACCAATTGGGAGGCACTCACTCCTACACAGTTTTCCGGATCAAAATTCCTTTCCCTTGAAACCAGCTCAAGGAAACATGCTGGGAAATCAGAGTAATGGTTTTTAAATCTAATCATGCCCTTTATGCTACATGAAAGAACGCCTCTCCACATGTACCTATCTGGGATCCGAGTGTGTGTGGAAGCTGTCCTTCACTTAGCTTGTTGGGAACACATATTTTCTGTGTTAGTGGAGCTTTACAACTTACAAGCATATGGGGAATCACACATTCCAACTTGCTTTTCCAGAGTAAACTGCCTTTCCTTTTAACCCGGCTCTGGGAAACACGCTGAGAAATCAGGGTAATTGTTTCTAGACGTACCCATGCCCATTGAGCTAGACGAAGGAACTCTTCTCCACACGTTCCATTCTGTTATCTGAATATGTGTGGAAGATATCTTTAACCAAGTTTGATGGGAACACATTGTTTCTGTGTTGGAGGAACTCGCTACCTACAGATTGATGGGAGGCACTCGCTCCAAAACTGTTTTCCTGCACAAACTACCTTTGTCTTGAAACAGGCCCTATGAAACATGCTAAGAATTCAGAGTCATTGTTTCTAAATGTACAAATCCTCTAAATGCTAGATGAACTTAATGCCTCTCTACATGTTTCATTCTGAGATCCAAATGTGTATGTAAGCTATTCTTCAACTAGTTTGTTGGGAACACAGAGTTTCTGTGTTAGGGGAATACTCTATTTACAAATCCATATGGAGGCACTCAGTCCAACTCGGTTTTCCAGTGCTATCTTCTTTCCCTTGAAACTGCTTCTAGGAAATATGTGGAGAATTAAGACTAACTGTATCTTTAGATACCTATGCCCTTTATGCTAGAAGAAAGAACGAATCTCCACATGCTCCATTCTGGGATCCTAATGTGTGTGAAAGCCATCCTTCATCTAGCTTGCTTTGAACACAGGGTTTCTGTGGCATGAGAAGTACACTACTTACATATCCATGGGGAGGCACTTGCTTCTAATCAGTTTTCTGGAGCAAACTGCCTTTCCTTTGAAACCAGCTGTAGGAAACATGCTGAGAAATCAGAAAATTTATTGCTAGATGTACCCATACTCTTTATGCTAAATGAAAGAACTCCTCTCCACATGCTTCATTGTGGGATCTGAATGTGTGTGGAAGTCGGCCTTAAACTAGCTTGTTTGGAACACAGGAATTCTGTGTTAGGGGAACTATGCAACTGACCTAACTGGAGGCACTCGCTTCAAATCTGTTTTTCAGTGTGAACTGCCTTTCTCTTAAAATTGGCTCTAGGAAACATGCTGAGTTATCAGGTAAGTGTTTCTAGATGTACCTATGCCCTTTATGCTAGATGAAAGAGTGCCTCTCCACATGCTCCATATAGGGATCCGAATGTGTGTGGAAGCCGTCCTTCAAATAATTTGTTGGGAGAAGATGGTTTCTGGGTTAGCCAAAGTAATCTACATA
Organism: Camelus dromedarius; assembly: GCF_036321535.1. Classification (NCBI taxonomy): domain Eukaryota; kingdom Metazoa; phylum Chordata; class Mammalia; order Artiodactyla; family Camelidae; genus Camelus; species Camelus dromedarius. The sequence goes on from NC_087470.1 coordinate 7,367,060, forward strand.
CGTATCTATGGGGTGGCAGCGGCTCCAAGTCTGTTTAACAGTTCAAACTGCCTTTACCTTGAAACCGGCTCTAGGAAACATGTTAAGAAAAGAGAGTAAGTTTTTGTTGATGTAACCTTACCTTTTACGCTAAATGAAAGAACTCCTCTCCACATGCTCCATTCTGGGATGTGAATGTGTGGATGGTGTCCTTCACCTAGCTTTAATGAATCACAGTGTTTCTGTGTTAGGAGAACTACACTACTTACATATCTATGAGGAGGCAATTGCTCCAACTCTGTTTTCCAGCAAAAACTCCTTTCCTTTGATATCAGATCTAGCAAAAAACATGCTGAGAAATCAGAGTAAGTGTTTTTTAGATGTACCAATGCCGATTCTGCTAGAAGAAAGAATGTATCTCCAAATGCTCCATTCTGGGATCCGAATGTGTGTGAAGCCGTCCTTCAACTAGCTTGTTGGTAACACATTGTTACTGTGTTAGGGGAACAACACTACTTACATATCTATTGGTAGTCACAGGTTCCAACTCGGTTTTCCAGTGCAAACAGACTTTCCCTTTAAACCAGCTCTGGGCAACATGCTTAGAAATCTAAGTGTTTCTAGATGTAAAATTTCCATTTCTGGTAAATGAAAGAATGCCTTTCCACATACTCCATTCTGGGAAGTGAATGTGTGAGAAAGCCATCCTTTACCGAGCTTGATGGGAACACTGGATTTCTGTGTTAAGGGAAGTATGCTACCTACATATCTAAGGGGAGACACTCGCTCTAACACAATTTTTACAGGGCAAAGCTCCTTGCCCTTGAAACCAGCTCTAGGAACATGCAGAGAAATCAGAATAATTGTTTCTAGATATACCAATGCAGGGACAGGGATGTTCCTCAGCCTTCCCTGAGCCCACCTGTGGAGCACCGACCCAGGCGGAGAGCACAGCAGCAGAAAGCAGCAAAGCGACTGGCACCAGGAGAAGGATGGTGGCCCCTGACTTTTAGGCAGGAACGCAGCCCCTGACCACAGTGCTGGGAGGGGCAGTGACCCACCCTTCTACCTGACCAGTCTGCAAAATCTGACTGTGGCATCGGGAGGGGCAGTGACCTGCCCACCCATAGCAAAGGAGAGCTGCACCTGACTCAGTGTTGGGAGGAGGCACAATCTGCTTGCTGACAGGCACTGGGAGCAGCACAGACAAGGGTGCCAATGGAGGGCCTCTGGAAACAGCAAGCTGAGCTTCCAAAACAGGATAAAGACAGAAAGATCTCACATCAAAAGCACACAGTCTACAGGAGAACACTGAGCCCCTCCTTTTTTGTTTTTTTAAAACTGTTTTACCTGTTATATTTTCTATCACCCTTTTAATTTTTACTTCTTAATTCATTTTTATTTCTCTTGGCTTTGATGTCCTGTTATTGATTACACACAGGTTTCAGATACATCTTTCCACTTTTCTCCTTTTTTAAAGGTTTTTAAATGACATCTCAACCCGATTGCTATTCTGCTTCAACTTCCTGTTCTATCATTCATTATACACTCTTTTCAAACCTTTTTTCTTCATTCTTTTAAAATTCTTTCTCTCTTTTTTTTCTAAGTCTTATTCCTACATAGGCATTAGATAGATAAACTCCTTAAGGACCACAGTAGATAACTGATACTCCATAAAACACAGTGCCAGAGAGGCATGAGCATGATGAAGAAGCAGAGAAAGCATCCCCAATTAAAATACCAAGAGAAATAAACTGAAAGAAAATCAATGAAATAGACATTGATAGACTAATAGATCAACATTTCAAAAAAGGAGTGATCAAAATATTGAGGGAACTAAAAGAGATAGTGTTTAGAGAAATAAAATATGCCAAAAATGAAATTGAAGCTATAAAGAAGAGCCAAGTAGAATTGATAAACTCATTGACTTAGATGAGGAGTGATCTAATGGCTGAGCAAACCAGACTAGAAAATGCAGAGGAACAAATTAGTGACCTAGAAGACAGGACAATAGAAAGCACCCAATGGGAAGAGCTACAAGATAAACAAATTAAAATAAATGAAAATGACATAAGGGACCTATGGGATAATATAAAGCATCCCAATCTTCCGATAATAGGGGTCCCAGAAGGGGGAGAAAGATCAAAGGGGATTGAAAAGGTTTTTGAAGAAATCATGACTGAAAACTTCCCAAACGTAAAGAAGGAATCAGATATCCAAGTATAGGAAGCTCAGAGGGTCCCAAACAGGAAGAACCCAAAAAGACCCACACCAACACATATCATAATCATGATGGCCAGAGTCAAGGATAAAGAAATGATCCTAAAGTCAGCAAGAGAAAAGCAAAGAGGGAGTTACAAGGGAACCGCCATAAGACTTTCAGCTGATTTCTCTACACAAACACTACAGGCCAGAAGGGAGTGGCAAAATATATTCAAAGCCCTGAATGAAAAAAAGATGCAGCCTAGTATACTTTATCCAGCAAGGCTATTCTTTAGGATAGAAGGAGAGACAAAGAATTTCACAGACAAGAAAAAACTACAGAGATTAGCAACACTAAGCCCATGCTAAAAGAAATATTGAAAGTTCTACTCTAAATAGAAAAGAAGCAGAATGCTACATAAATGAGAAACTCACAACTGGAAAGGTGATAACTCATGAATTACAAATAAAATAAACACAAAATTATAAAAGAAGGCATATAAATAATTGAGAGTGGGAGAGGGAGGCCGGAAAATAAAGAATTATTTTTTTTAATTTCTTGTTCTCAGTAGAATGAGATTGAGATCATGTTACTATCAGTTTAATAAAAACAGTTATAGTAATGGGTAAATAGACTTAAAAAAAGGGTAACCACGAGCCAAAAACGTACAAGGGAGTCACTAAAACTAAATAAAATTCATGATAATACAAAGGAAAATTACCAAACCACAAAAGGAAGAAGAAAGGAACAAAGAGGAAATACCAAATCAACTGCAAAGATAAGTTCAAAATGGCAATAAACACTCATCTGTCATTAATTACTGTAAATGTTAATGGACTAATGCTCCAGTCTAAATACACTGAGTGGCAGACTGGATAATAAAGCAAGAAACTTCAATATACTGCATACAAGAGACCCACTTCAGGGAGAAGGACACATATAGATTGAGAGTGAAAGGATGGAAAAGGATAATCCATGCAAATGGAAAAGCCAAAAAAGCAGGTGTTGCAGTACTGATTTCAGACAAAATAGACATTAAAACAAAGGCCATAAAGAAGGATGTTTTATAATGATTAAAGGAGTGATACAAGATGAGGATATTACACTCATTAATATATATGCACCCAATATAGGAGCACCTAAGTACATAAAACCATTACTAACAGAGATAAAGGGGGATATTGATGGGAATACAATCATAGTTGGAGATTTTAACACCACATTAACATCACTAGACAGATCTTCCAGAGGGAAATTAAATAATGCAACAGAGAAATTAAATAATACAATAGAAAAATTAAATTTGGTGGATATTTTCAGAGAATTACACTCCCCAAAAATAGGATATACATTCTTTTCAAGTGCACATGGAACATTTTCCAGGATTGATCATGTACTTGGGCACAAAAGAAACCTCAACAATTTTAAGAAGACAGTAATTATCTCAAGCATCTTTACTGACAACAATGCCATGAAACTAGAAATCAACAACAGAAACAAAGAAGAAGAAAAGGAAAGCTTGGAGATTAAAAAAAATGTTATTAAAAAAAACAATGGGTCAATGAGGAAATGAAAGCTGAAATTAAAAAATACCTTGAGACAAATGACAATGAAAGCATAACCACACAAAATTTATGGGACACAGCAAAGGCAGTGCTAAGAGGGAAGTTTATAGCGATACAGCCCTTCCTCTAAAAAGAAGAAAAACCTCAAATAAACAATTTAACCCACCAGCTGAATGAACTAGAAAAAGAAGACCAAAAAACCCCAAAAGGCAGCAGAAGGAAGGAAATTATAAAGATTAGGGAGGAAATAAAGAAAATAAAGATTAACAAGACCATAGGTAAAATCAACCAAACCAAAATCTGGTTGTTTGAAAAAGTAAATAAAATCGACAAAACTCTGGCCAAACTCACAAAGAAGAAAAAAGAGAGAGCACAAATTAGCCAAAAAAAGAAAAGAAATGGAGAAATTGCAACAAATAAAATAGAAATACAGAATATCATTTGAGAATATTATGAAAAACTATATATAACCAAACTGGATAACCTAGAGGAGATGGACAAGTTTCTGGAAACATGCTGTCCACCAAGACTGAATCAATAAAAACTGACCACTTGAACAAACTGATAACTAGAAATGAAATCTAATTTGCAATAAGAAACCTCCCTATAAATAAAAATCCAGGACCGGATGGCTTCAATGGGGAATTGTACAAAGCATGCAAAGAAGAACCGATACCAGTCCTTCTCAAACTCTTCCAGAAGATTGAAAAGTAAGGAATGCTCCCAAACTCATTCTATAAAGCCACCATCATCCTGATACCACAACCAGGCTAAGACACTACCAAAAAAGAAAATTATAGGCCAATATCACTGATGAACATAGATGCCAAAATCCTCATCAAAATATTAGCAAATAGAATCTAACAACACATAAAAAAGATTATACTTCATGACCAAGTGGCGTTAATCCCAGGGACACAAGGGTGGTTCAACATATGCAAATCAATCAATGTAATACATCACATCAACAAGAGAAAAGACAAAAACCACATGATCATCTTAATAGATGCAGAAAAATTATTTGATAAAATTCAACACCCATTAATGATAAAAACTGTTCACCAAATTATGTATAGAAGGAACATATCTCAACATATAAAAGCTATATATGACAAACCTACAGCCACAATAGTACTCAATGGTGAAAAACTCAAAAGCTTCCCACTAAAATCTGGGACAAGGATGCCCACTATCACCACTCCTATTCAACATAGTCTTGGAAGTCCTAGCCACAGCAATCAGACGAGAGAAATAAAAGGGATCCAAATTGGAAAAGAAGAGATAAAAGTGTCACTATATGCCAACAACAAGTTACTATATATAGAAAACCCTAAAAGGTACACACAAAAACTACTAGAGCTGATCAAAGAATTCAGCAAGGTAGCAGGTTACAAGATTAACGTTCAAATATCTGTTGCATTTCTTTACACTGATTATGAATCATCAGAGAAAAAACGTAAGGAAACAATCCCCTTTAAAATAGCACCCAAAGTAATAAAATAACAAGGAACAAATCTAACCAAGGACGTTAACGAATTATACACAGAAAACTATGAACCAATGATGAAGGATGTTTCCATGTCTTGACTATTGTAGGTAATGCTGCTATGAACATTGGGGTGCAGGTGTCACCTACAGCCTAAATGTCCATTAACAAATAACTGGATAAAGAAGAAGTGGTACATATAAACAATGGAATACTACTCAGCAATAAAAGCTGACAACATAATGCCATTTGCAGCAACATGGATGATAGTGGAGAATGTCATTAAAGTGAAGTAAGCCAGAAAGAGAAAGAAAAATACCATATGAGATTGCTCATCTGTGGAATCTAAAAAAACAAAACAAAACAAACAAAAAAAACCCCAAAAAACAAAAAAAAACAAATCATAAATACAAACGGAAGTAGACTCATAGACATAGAATACAAACTTGTGGTTGTCAAGGGGGCAGGGTTTGGGAAGAAATAGACTGGGATTTCAGAGTTTTAGAATACATAAAAAAGATTACACTGTACAGCACAGGGAAATATATACAAGATCTTATGGTAGCTCACAGAGAAAAAAATGTGACAATCAATATATATATATGTTCATGTATAACTGAAAAAATTGTGCTCTACACTGGAAATTGACACAACATTGTAAAATGATTATAAATCAATAAAAAATTTAAAAAAATCATTGATGAAGGAAATTAAAGAAGACTTTAAAAATTGGAAAGATACCCCATGCTCTTGGATTGGAAGAATCAATATTATTAAAATGGTCACACTGCAGAAGACAATTGACATATTTAAAAAAATCCCTATCAAATTACCCAGGACATATTTCACAGAACTAGAATAAATCATAATAAAATTTATATGGAACCATCAAAGACCTAGAATTACCAAAGCATTAGTGAAGAGAAAGAAAGAGGCTGGAGGAATCATTCTCCAAGACTTCAGACAATACTATAGAGCTACAGTCATTAACACAGCATGGTATTGTTAATAAAACAGACATATAGACCAATGGAACAGAAAAGAGAGCCCAGAAATGAACCCACAAACTTTTGGTCAACTAATCTTTGATGAAGGAGGCAAGAATATACAATGGAATAAAGACAGACTCTTCAGCAAATGGTATTGGGAAAACTGGACAGCAGCATGTAAAACAATGAAGTTAGAACACTCCCTTACAACATACACAAAAATAAACTCAAAATGTATCAAAGACTTAAATATAAGACAAGATACAATAAGAGGGAAACATAGGCAAAACATTATCTGACATACATATCAAAACTTTTCTCCTAGTAGAAATAAAAGCAAGAATAAATAAATGGGACCTAATGAAACTTACAAGCTTCTGCACAGCAAAAGAAACCATAAGTAAAATAAAAAGACAACCTATGGAATGGGAGAAAAAATTTGCAAATGAAATCGATAAAGGCTTGATCTCCAGAATATATAAGCAACTCATATGACTCAATAAGAAAAAAATAAACGACACAATCCAAAAATGGGCAGAAGATCTAAACAAGCAATTCTCCAAGGAAGACATATAAATGATCAATAGACACATGAAAAAATGTTCAATATCACTAATTATCAGAAAAATGCAAATCAAAACTACAATGAGGTATCACCTCACACCAGTCAGAATGGCCATCGTTCAATAGTCCACAAATGACAAATGCTGGAGAGGCTGTGGAGAAAAGGGAACTCTCCTACACTGCTAGTGGGAATGCAGTTTGTTGCAGCCACTGTGGAAAACAGTATGGAGATTCCTCAAAAGACTAGGAATAGACTTACCATATGATCCAGGAATCCCACTCCTGGGCATATATCCAGAAGGACCCCTACTTCAGGATGACACATGCACCCCAATGTTCATAGCAGCTTTACAATAGCCAAGACATGGTAACAGCCTAAATGTCCAACAGATGACTGGATAAAGAAGAAGTGGTATATTTATACAATGGAATAATATTCAGCCATAAAACCCGACAATATAATGCCATTTGCAGCAACATGGATGTTCCTGGAGAATGTCATTCTAAGTGAAGTAAGCCAGAAAGAGAAAAAAAATGCCATAAGAGATCACTCATATGTGGAATCAAAAAAAAAAAAGCATAAATACAAAACAGAAACTGACTCATAGACATAGAATACAAACTTGTGGCTACCAAGGGGACGGGGGGTGGAAAGAGATAGATTGGGATTTCAAAATTGTAGAATAGTTAAACAAGATTATACTGTATAGCACAGGGAAATATATACAAGAACTTATGGTAGCTCACAGAGAGAAAAATGTGAAATATATGTTCATGTATAACTGAAAAATTGTGCTCTAAATAGGAAATTGACACAACATTGTAAAATGACTATAAATCAATAAAAACTTTAAAAAATAAATCTCGGAACTGAATGTGTGTGGAAGCCATCCATCACCTACCTTTTTGAGAACACTGAGTTTCATTGATTTGGACACAGTCGTACCTATGTATATATATGGGGAGGCACTCTCTCCAACTCGATTTTCCATCACAAACGGCCTTTACCTTGAAACCGGCTCTAGGAAACGTGGTGAGAACTCAGGGTAAGTGATTCTATATTTACCCTTGCCCATTACGCTAGCTGAATGTATGCTTCTCCACATGATCCATTCTGGGATCCAGGCCCTAACCTTGAACTCTGACCCTCACCATGAACACTTCTCCTATCCCTAAACCCTGGCACTGAACCTGCCCCAGCCCCAGCCCCAACCCTAACCTTGCCCCAACCCCAACCAGAAACTTGTCCCTGACCCCTAACCTGAACACGAGCCTCACTCTCATCCTGATCCTCTCCCTCATCCTCTCCCTCAACCTCACCCTCTCCCTCATACTAAACACGAACATGTACCCTAACCATCACCTGAGCCCGCATCCTACTTACCCGTGCCCTAAACTTGTACCCTGACCCCTAGCCCTATACCCAGCACTACCCATGAAATTGACCCTGACACTGACCCTAGACCAGACTCTGCCCCAAGCCCTAACCCTGGCCCTGGTTCTAGTCCTAACCCTAGTCCTAACACTAGCCCTATCCATAGCCATGACCCAGAAGCTCTGACCCCATCTGCTGACCCTGACCATAAAACCTGTACCTGAACATGACCCTGACTGACATTGACACTGAACCTGTCCCTGAAAATTGTCCCCACACCAAAAACACTGACCTTAACACTGACCACTGACTCCTATCCAGATACTAATGCTGACCCCTGAACTTGACCCTGACCCAGACTCTGACCTAGACCCAGAAGCTGAACAGGACCTTACCTTAACCCTACCGTTAACACTAACCCTAACCTTACCTTAACCCTACCCAAACCCTAACCCTAAACCCTAACCTGAAACCAAGCCTTTACCCTAACCCTAGCCATAGACAGAGCCCTAGCCCTAACCCTGACCCTGAACCAAAACACTGACCCTGAACCTGAACCCTGACCCTAAGCTTGAATGCTGACCATAAGCCTGAACCCTGACCCTAACCTTAACCCTAACCTGATTCCAACCCCAGACCCAACCCCGAATCGAACCCCAACCCAAGCCTGAAAGAAAACCCGAACACTAAAACCCTGACTCTGACCCTAGACCCTAAACCCTAGACCCTGACCTAGACCATGACCCAGACCTTGACCTTTGCCCTGACCCTAGGCCATAATGCCTAACCCTGCTCTTACCCATAGACACAACCACAGCCCATAAACATGACATAAACATCCAATACTTCCACAGGCCCCTGTTCCCTAGCACTGACCCCTAACACACTTCGCCTAACCCTTACCACTGAATATTTTACTTTCACCCTGTCTCTACCCCTCATCCCTTAATCCTATTTCCTTGTAATAACCTAAGACTATCTTGATGGAATAAAATCCCACAGAAACATCACAAAAACAATCAACTTGCCTATTAAATTCGATTCCTCCACTTACCTAAAGTACTACTTACCTTAATTTAAACACACAATAAAAAGATTATGCACCTTAAGCAAATGTCTCCACAGAAGATTTTATAATTTTTTAACATTTTAAACCAAACAATGTCTTAAATTTTAACATAAAACTAAATGGTATAATAAACAACAATATTACAGCAGGAGAAATTACATAATCTGATTCAAATGATCATAAGAAACGTTAAAAAACTCCACTCTTACTTCATGGAATAAACACTCTTGAAAATAGGGGTAGAAACAAATTATCTTAGTATGATACACAGCATTATAAGAAACAGTAAATAAAAATCTGGAATAAAGCCCAGAGGTTTCCTTTCAACACTTTTATTCACTATTTTCCTGGAACTTCCACAAAAAGCCAGGGTGAAAGACAGTAAGAATATCAACAAATAAAATTGTTACACTAAAAACAAATCTATTCACCAATCAGATGACATCATATGTATATATATAAGTCTTGAAATCATGAACAATTCACTGAGTAGCTTAACTTTTAAGCTATAAGCGACTCAAATACTTCAGCAAGTATACAATACAAATTGTCAATGTATCAGAATTTCTTTCTTGTACACACTAACAATGAATAATATCAAGAATAATTTAACAGAATTTTATTTTACATAATATCAATATTACTAGAATACTTAAGAATCAACTTTATCAAGGTGTAAGACTAGTAAATTGAAATGGAAAAGACATTACCAAAAGAAATAAAATAAAACCTTATAAAAAGAAGACATCCCATGTTGATAACAAAACTAAACATGGAAGGAGTGCCCAAAGCGATCTAGAGAGAAATAGACTGAAGCCAGTTTACTAGAAGATTTATCTGCTGATTGAAACTTCCTGTAGTGGAAGCCCACCAATCTACTAAGTATTTTCCTTAATTAAAGTGTTTGATTGGCTTCAATTGATGTAGTACAAACTCTTGTAATCCATATTTTCAGAAAGGAAATTGTACTTCCTTAAACATTTGAAAACTGTTTGTGTGTATAACCTGAATCCATACTTAAGCACTGATACAGTTGATATTAAGGGCAGTAATCCTGTGACTGTTAGGATTAGTAATAATCAGAGTGTTGTTTTCTATGTTTAAAATCTCATTTTTTTCATAATTTATTGTTAAAAATATAGGTAGTGCTATGGAAGATTTTAGCCAGAAGTACAAATATATGTTGAATAATGCTGCAAGGAATATTAATGTTTGTAGATTGATATTAATGTATTTTGTTATATCTTGAGTTATTACTCATTTGAGGAAAAACCCTTATACTGGTGGCAGACCACATTAGACAATATGATGATGGGGATAAAAATTATGATCAGAAGAGTTTTATTTTATGTGTGTGATAATGATACTGTTGCAGTCCATGCACAGGGCATAAATAGTAAGTTGACAGTGTTTTTGATACAAATTAGTGCATTTAGGGTTGTCATGATTGGCTTACACATTGTAATAGCTTTTATTCATCTTATATGGACAGTTGATGAGCAGGCTATAAATTTTGTAGTGAGTTTTGTTAGTCTGTCTCTGCTTCTGATGATACTTCATAATACAGCTTTGAAGAATAGTATGTTTAGTGGGCAGTGAGATTTGGTGTAACACATAGGGGTGTACATCTGTCACATTAATAAGATTGGCTCTATTGTATGATATATGCCCTGTATAAATTCAATCACTCAGAAAAGAAATGGGAGAAGTTCAATTTTATGTCTAGGGCTATTGTAAAAATGGTGGATGCTCTTAGATTAAAGAATTTTGTACTTGTTCATTGACTGGAGTATACTAGATTAATAATAATATCCAATATAAATAGTATTGATGTGGTGTTTATTGTTAGAAAAGACTTGTTGGATGCTTCTATAACTTGTGCATTTAATTTTCTTTTAGAATGGAAATACTAGTACCATGTGAGCTTTTTATTAAAATAATGATTCCTGAGATAATGGTCAGCAGAGTGACAGTAAAAATAGGGTTTACTAGTATACTAAAGATATAAAACAATACTCTTAGGGTATGTACCTGATAGTTTATTTAACAGACTATATTCACCATAGAATGTGGCATAAAGTGGTAGCATGAACATTTTAAAATTCTTAGGGGTAGGATCAATTCCTATGATTCTAGGAGCTGATTAAACCTCTTTTATTTACTATTTTAAAAGAGCTCTTTTGGGGGAGGATATAGCTCAGTGGTAGAGTGTATGCATAGATGATGATGATGATGATAATAATAATAATAATAATATTAAATTAAATATTTTAAATAACAATAATAATGATAATGATAATAATAATAATAATAATAATAATAATAATAATAATAATAAATTTAAACATGCATAAATAAACCTACTTACTTCCCCCCTAAAAGCAAAGCAAAACAAACAAACAAAAACTCTTTGGTCAGACATACTTCTTATGTTTGTAGTGGGATGCCTGATGCACTGACAGGTACTGAAACATATACATAGAGCTAGTCTTTGTGTTAATTTTTTTCATAAATAAGGGATGTATAAAAAAGTAATTTAAAAAGAGAACATAAATCCAAAACAGAAATAGATTCATAGACATAGAATACAAACTTTGTGGTTGCCAAGGGGGAGAGAGGTGGGAAGGGATAAACTGGGAGTTCAAAATTTGTAGATACTGACAGGCATATGCAGAATAGATAAACAAGATTGTACTGTATAGCACAGGGAAATATATACAAGATCTTGTGGTAGCTCACAGGGAAAATAATGTAACATTGTATATATATATATATATATATATATATATATATATATATATATATATATGTTCATGTATAACTGAAAAATTATGCTCTACAGTGGAATTAGACACAACATTGGAAAATGACTATAACTCAATAAAAATGTTAAAAAGTAAGAGATGTATAAGATGATCATCTAAAAATTGTGTGTAGGATATTCAAATTCATAGAAAGGATATTGTTAGGATGCATGTTTGAATAATAACACTGGCTGTATGTAATTTGGCTGTATCTAATTCTGTTATCCAGGGATTTTGAAATGCCTTTAAAAATAGAATAATTTTGAAACCATTTATTATAGTGATACTGACGTATTCAGCTCTAAAGATCAGAGAAAATAGACCTGCTACATATTCTACATGGAAGGTATATACAAGTTTTGATTCTCCTGTTAAATCAAAATGGGGTTCTGTTGATTTCTGCTACAGTAGAGGTAAATATAAAAAAATATGGCTAGGGGTTGGGAGGGGAAAATTAATCATAGGTATTCTTGTTTAATAAATGAGAGTATAAATGATTCATTTATCAGTGGGGATAATAAACCAATAATTGCTAGTTTACATTATTTGAGATTGTGCTCTTGCCCATAAAGCTCTGATTAGTGTGTATTTTTAATATTATACTCATCCAGATCAGAGCATGGAATAAGAAGCTAGGCTTCATACAGCCAGTATAAGAAGTGTGCCTAAGTTTACATCAGTGGATAGTGGATAAGTTATGTTAAGAGGAACTGCTAATGTGAAAGCCATGGTTAAGGCCAGCATTGGTGCAATAATATACATAAATTGATGATATTTGGGTCTCTCTAAATTTCCAGAACCTAGGAATTCCCTTTAATTAATGTGAAAAGTGACACAATGAGCAAACCTGTAATACTTAGTAAAAGAATGTAGATTGTAAATCTGTTCTTAGGAAGAGGACTTAACCTTAAGGAAATAAAGATTTATGTTTGAAGCAATTGTATTCTGCTACTGTAGCAAACCATGTTCTACACTAGGGTATATATAAATTATTAAAATTTTACTGTATCACCAATTAAATTGATGGTGCTTTTATAAAGTGACCCTTAATTCTTTTGCCCTCTCATACTGGGACAAGTGTATAATAGATACAAACTTACTGGGATCATTCCAGTCTGAACTCATATCTCACAGAACTTTAATCATTAAATGAAACATTTTCAGCAGTTACAACACTGGGATCTTCTGATCCAATTCTGAGGGTATAAAACCTATTGCTGAAATGAATTCTAAATTTGAATTGAGCTATTGTTCTTAGAGTACATTATTATGTTAATCAATGTATTGGATCAATACATGCTACAGCATTTTGAAAAGCTGGTCTAAATTTTAATCACTTGGAGCTTGTTATATTCATTGGGGCCACCACAACCATAATTATTAACCCATTAAAAGCTATGCTATCCCTTAAGATTCAGTTATTTATTTTATAGATTAAACACATAAAGCACCAAAGGAACTTCTCATTTTATATGGCTCCCACCTCTTATTGGGAAGGTCAATTTCACTGATGAAAAGAGATAGTAAAAACCTTGTGCCATTCTCCCAGCTGCTTATTTAGAAAACAAGTGATTATGCTACATTTTCAGTGTCAGGAAACCATGGCCATTAAATATGTCCTTTGTTAGGCAGTGCCTCTAAGATTAGAAGTGCTAGAGGTAACCTTCCTGGTAAACATGCAGGACATGTGATTACAAAGTTCCTTTTCCTTTTACAAAGTCATTCGTTAAATGCAAACCTGTGTTGGACTAACAGATTTTAAAAATAATTAAGTATTGGTTAGGGTTTATTTTGCTGTTAACCATCAGTAAGTGATTCATCCTGATATAAGCTTATGCAAGGATAAATATTTCTTGCTACCAATATGAATAGCATTGCTTTTACTAACTAATAGATTAGTCCAGTATTAAATTATGAGGTTTATTATTTTGCTATTGATATTGAGATGAATGTGTTCTTAACCTTGAATACTTTCTTAATTGGTGGCTGCTTTTAAGCAAACTACAGCATTGTTTATGCTTATTCTCTAGAGAAGCTTATATCCTGCATCTACAAACCTGTACCTTTTAAAATTACAATAAATTGTATTAACAGTTTTGTTTTTAATTAATAATTAAAATTGAACTAAAATTCTTTTCTGAACAACCTGCTATCATCAGACTTGTTGGGCTTATTACCTCTACTCATAAATCTTCTATTATACCATATAGATGAATTTGTTCCAGTAAGCTGTTCATAAATACATCATCTGGTTTCAAGGTATTTAACTTATTTCATCTTTCCCTAATGGTACTTTATACTACTAGATTTAATTTTCTATCTTCAATATATTAAGTGGTAAACAAATCTCTAATTTACTTATGATAGTTGAATATGGTAGGAAGCCTGGGCTGGCTTTAGTTCAAATTTTTCATGAAGTAAGGAATCTACTGGGTGTAAACCAGGTGCTTTTCTTTCAACTACACTTTAATGCATCAAAGCACACTCTATGGTGTGCTCACCTTGTCATGAATCACCTCCTCATTAATGACTTGTACTTGCTAATGGGCTATAAAAAGTTATCACTATTTGAGTAGGGTGATGGGATGAGTGTGCCTGCTTCGTGTCCTGATTGTATTTGTCACACTTCTTAATTTACAACTATGTTCTCCTTTGGTATTTCTTAACCATTTTGTATATATTATTTTGTACTCAAGTTTTCCCTTGACTTGCCATCCAATAGTTTACACTTAGACCTGACATTTTTATATCTGATCATTATGATTATGACTGCTCCTTTTGCGGGTATACTGAAGATGCTGTTACAGAGACAAACCACCAAAAAAGAAAAAACTGAAAAAATAAATGAGTTTAGAAAAGTTGTATGATAAAATATCAATACAGAAAAATCAATTATTAAAATATACACAATATCACTAATTATCAGAGAAATGCAAACCAAAACTACAATGAGGTATCACCTCACACCAGTCAGAATTGCCATCATCCAAAAATCCACAAATGACAAATGCTGGAGAGGCTGTGGAGAAATGGAACTCTCCTACACTGTTGGTGGGAATGCAGCTTGGTGCAGCCACTGTGGAAAACAGTATGGAGATTCCTCAAAAGACTAGGAATAGACTTATCATATGACCCAGGAATCCCACTCCTGGGCCTCTGTCCAGAAGGAACCCTACTTCAAAAAGACACTTGTGTCCCAATGTTTATAGCAGCAATATTTACAGAAGCCAAGACATGGAAAAAGCCTAAATGTCCATCAATAGATGACTGGATAAATAAGAAGTGGTATAATTATACAATTGAATACTATTCAGCCATTTAAATCGACAACATAACGTCATTTGCGCAACATGGATGCTCCTGGAGAATGTCATTCTAAGTGGAGTAAGCCAGAAGGAGAAAGAAAAATACCATATGAGATCACTTATATGTGGAACCTAAAAGAAACAAACAAACAAGCAAACAGCATAAATACAAATCAGAAATAGACACATAGACATAGAATACAATCTTGTGGTTGCCAAGGGGGCAGACGGTGGGAAGGGACAGACTGGGATTTCAAAATTGTAGAATAGATAAACAACATTATACTGTATAGCACAGGGAAATAAATACAAGATCTTATGGTAGCTCACAGAGAGAAAAATTTGACAATGAGTATATATATATATATGTTCATGTGTAACTGAAAAATTGTGCTCTTCACTGGAATTTGACACATTGTAAAATGATTATAAAGCAATAAAAAATGTTAAAAAAAGAAAAATGAGTCGACTTTCTATATGCTAATAAGTTCCAGAAAGATAAATTACTAAAAGAAACTTATTTCACAATTGTACCAAAAAATAACCAAAATGCCTAGAAATAAATTATAAAGGATGTGAAATGCCTGCACATGGAAACTTATAAAACAGTGATAAAGAAATTGATACAGAACACACATCCACAAAATTTGTGCTCATACATTAGAAGAACATTGGTATAACATTCATCAAGCCAAAGCAGTGTACACATTAATTGCAAACTCTTTCAAATTCAAATAGCTTTTTTTTCATGGCACAAAAACCAAGAAATCCTAGCGTTTGTGTAGAACAAAGAACCCGGAATAACCTAAAAGATCCTAAGAAAGGAGAAAACAGCTAGAGGCATCTTTCTCACTGACTTCACAGAATATGATGAAGCTACAGTCACCTAAGCAGTGTGGTACTGGCACAAAAACAGGCACATGAACCAGAGTGATAGAATAGAGAGCACAGGAATAAACCCAGTTTATGTTGTCAGTTAATTCACAACAAAAGAGCTAAGGACACACAATGGGGAAAGACATTATCCTCAATAAATGGTGCCAAGAACACCGGAAACCATATCCCCCCAAAATGACACGAGACACTGTCAACATCACACACAAAATTAAGAGTAAACTCCACAAGTTCCCATATAAACCCCCTTCTCTGCTGGATCCTCTGAAAATGGAAACCCTTGGCTGTAACCACTTGGAGAAAGCTTCTGCCCACTTTTTCCACATCTTTTACTCTCATGATGTTGCCTCCTGTTGGTTCCTGAAGAAGTCTGGCTCCTGCCTGTGTGTACTTACCTGAGCGTTGTCCTGAAGTTGAAACCACGACGGATCCTGAAGAGGCCCAACCTCCACTAGCTCCACAAGGAGCCAAGCCCCTCAGTGAGAAACGTGCACCTCAAGGGTCAGAGAGTGGGCATGGAGCCACCTTCTGACCAGCTGGGAACTGCAGGTGCAACCACTCAGTGTTTACCAAGTGTACTCTAAATTGTCCATACAATTATAAAAATGCACATCTATAAATATTCTAAAGGAAAACATGTAAGAAAATCTACATAACCTTGTCTAAGTGATGAACTTTTTAAAAAAAATCCCCAAATCTATCCACAAAAGTAAAATTTGTATCATGGAATTTAAAAAAAATAAAAATTTAAACATTGTTTATGATCTTATTCAGAAAACATATAGACAAACCACACACTGAGAAAAATAAATCTACACAACACATAACTGATTAAGGATTTGGACACAATTACATCAAAAATTTTATAACAAACAACCCAAATAAAAACTGGCAAAGATCTTAACAAACACCTTTCCAAAGAAAATCATATACCATTAAGGAATTACAAACTAAAATGATGATATAGAAATGCACACTTATTAGAACCACTAAACTCCAAAGAATTGACATTACCTGTGATTTATAGAGAATGAAGAAAAACAGGAACTCTCCCTCACTGCTGGAGGAATCCATGTGTTGCTACTTTGAAAGACAGTTTGGCAGTTTTTTCCAAAGCTAGTCAAAGTTCACCTGAGGACCCAACAGTGTGTCTTTAGTATTTAGACAACTGCTTTGAAAGTGTCCAAACAAAACCTAGCCTGCAATTATGCACAACAACTCTACTCATAATACCTAAAATCTTTATAATATGAGGATATCCTTCCATGCATGAATCCATGTGAAGGATAGCAAATTACACTATAACATAGATCCCTTTAGCTTGAAGATTACAATGGACAGATTTCTTAAAAAAGAACCATGAGGTTCTCTGAAACCCAAGTCAATTTTGCCTTTTTGAGGCAATTTTATATTTATAATGGAAATCTCCATTTGAAAGGTTGTGTCCCCCTCTGTGCCAGGAATAGAAAAATGACTAAATCTCAAACAACAACAACAACAACAACAACAACAACAACAACAACAAAACACTGTTATTAATGGAGAAGGCTAAGATTTAAATCTGTACAATGAACATACCCTTCGTTTCTTTTGGTTTTAGATGAAGATGGTATTTCAAGTGATGGGCCATTTCAGGGAATTACTCAATTTTCTTGGTATCTCCCATGCTTAAAGGAGGTACTCATGTTACTAATTTTGTTTATACAATTATCTATAGACAGCTAATACCACAAAAGTGTGTACTTATAATGATTTAAATGTTATGATTTAAAATGATTTAAGTGTCATATTATGTATTTTTAATCACAATCAAAATAATCAGGAATGTAGTACTGATACAATGCATGATAGTAATACACACTAAAAAGATCCCTAGTGAAAAAAGCCATAAAGAAAAGTTCTTCCAGATTAAGTGATTATCGTGTATGCTTTAAATCCATCAAGGTTGTAAAAAGGAGAGAATCTCAGTAACAATTCTAGAAAAAGAAAAAAAAAAAGAAAACAAGCAGTTAGACCTACTGGTGAAAGTTGAAGTGAGCCTACGGATTAAATAATAATGTGGAAAGCATATCACTTCCTCAATTGCACATTATATGGTGGTTCTTCAGGAGAGTGTCCCTACTTTGGGGAAAGCAGACTACAGTATTTGGTGGAAAGTGCCAACTATGAGGACTTTTTATCATTACACAATTTATTGGAAAGTCCAATATTTTCAAAGCAACCATATCAATACCATGGCAGAAAAGTGGATAAGACAGATATCAAACGTTGATATAGAGGCCAATACTTATCCAGACCAAGGTCATCTAAAGTTGTGATGATAATTGCCCTTGTAGAAAACCACTTGCTATTAAGAGGTACTGTGGGAGGAGTATACAAGTAGCCATCAAGGTTAAACAGTATCTAAACATCCTTGTTGTCTTGCATCAGAGGTGCAGATGTACTGTCATTCTGTCTAAGCATCATCCATGTGAGTTCCTGCCTGGGTCCCCAAGCCATGCATCCACATGACTATGCAAGTAACTGTCTCACTCCCAACAACATAGCACTGCCAGTAGCTCCTAGACCAGACAAAGAGAAACAGAAAGTGATGGGATATAGTCAGTGGTAGTGGTTTGGAAGAGGCTGGTTTGGCCGTGTGTCATCTTCCTAGGTTTGCAGGCCTCTGTGAGTGAGCGAGGAAGCCTGATATCTGGGTACATGTCAAGGTGACCTCAGCTGGGCTGAGAGGGTGGGGCATTGGTGAAGGTTATAACAGACTTTTCAGGGGTACTTCTGCCTACACTTGTGCAACATGGTCTGTTCATCCCCAGCACAGATTAGAGAACAACACAGTTCCTACGGGTGCTGCACAAGGCCAAACCTAAGGTGTAATGGCTTACTGACCCTGCCATCATGTGGTAACTCAAAACCATCATCCATCCAGTAATGTGTGAACTTTCCCTGAGAAAAGTGCTTTACAGAATTCAATATAAATTCAATGTAGATTTTGTAGAAATTCAATTATAGTGAAGTAGAAATCCACATATACAAATATATCCCATGCATGCAATAATAATTTTGCCATCATATGTTTCCTAACATAAACAGCTATAATGTAGTTTCTTTAAAGGTGAATTGAAATGAAGAGAGAAGTAGTAAGATCTTAAGCTCCTATAGAGAGACAATTTCACAGCAAAAGATATTTGGATGTATGTGGCTTATTTGGGAAGTGATGACAGGAATCCAGAGAGGTGTAGATGGCAAAAAGGGACAGTAAGACAGGGAAAATGGAAAAGTCAAGAAAGGCGAGTTATGGGACTGGTTCCCCTTCTGGGAAATGAGGTCAATCCCAAAATGGATATTCTGAAGAACTACAAAGAATGCACTTCAGAAGTATCCCTTTGAAGGGCAATGTGGAGATTTATCCAACAACTCACATTTCCCATTGATTGAGAGTTTTTGTAGATGTCTTTAACACCCCTAAACTTTCAGGCTGTGCTTGTGCAAAATGAGCTGCCTTTCACAGTTTAAAGAAAATCCTGAGACAGAATAGATGAAAGGCACTCGAGGCAGGACATAGACGTAAGCTTACTGGTACCAGGAATGCTCTGCTACAGTACATTTGAGAAAAGAGGCAAGAGGATGATCAATGAGAATTGGAAATAACTGAAGCCTAAGAATTGGGAAATAGAGTGACCAAATCTGAATAATACTTTCAGACAAAGCCTTGTACTGAAAATAATTTAAGCTTCTGGATTAAGGAAATGTATCTTTTCAAAAGCAATAAAAATATTAAACTAGTACTGAATGACATCATTAGGCCAAATTTCAAGGGAAAGTGGGAACTCAGTGAGGTAAGTGGAGCATGGAAGCTGTTGTCAAACAAAGGAATGTGCCATCAATTTTGAAGGTGTGAGATAAGGGGACAGAGTTCAAAGCCAGAGCTCACCCAAAGAGTCTATGGGGATGCATTGTACTTGATGACCATAGTTAATAATACTGTATCATATATTTGAAAGTTGCTAAGAGAGTAGATATTAAATGTTCTCATCATAGGAAAAAATATATATAGCTATTTGTGGCAATAGATGTTAACTAGACTTATTGTGATCATTTGTATCAAATACATAAATATGATATATATATATATAATATATCTATTTCAAATCCATGATTTTGTGTACCTGAAATTAATATAATATTATATGCCAGTTATATCTCAATTTAAAAATAATGTAAAAATGCATGAACTAAAATATCAAAGGTGAAAAGGAGAAAAATAAAGGTAAATGACTTAGGTTTTAATAACATGATATTAACCAATTATGAGAAATAAAAGCAATATAAAATGGGATGTATAATTCTATATTCTTGCCTCTCAAGAACACTGAAGATTAATGCAATGACAACACAGTTCCATTCAACACAAAATGTGATGAAGCTTCAATGGCAAAGTGTCTTTATTAATGAAGAAATATGTTTTGCTTGAACATTAAAAATTCCAAGCTTGAAATTCCCATAGTAGAGCCCTAGTAAAGAATTCTTGCTGCAGTTTGAGGGGCTTAAACTTTCACTTCAAAAAATAACTTAATATCGGAATACTCCCTAAAGTATATGAGGCAAATGAATAACTGTGCATTGTTTGTTTTTTTTCAGCTTAAAGGGAATAGATGCTATCTCATCTCTCCTGAAAATTATCCATTTTTTCACACCTCCTGGAGTGGTTAATTAGAATTCCAGCATTATTTGATAATAAAACTAGAATGGGTTTTATTATACATAAAACTATATGTTATATTAGAAAATATAATAACAGTAAAATATATATTAATCACTTATTGTATTCCTGGAACTGTGCTAAACTTGCTCAATGTTAATTAATTAAATGTGATAACTATACACCTTGTGTGATTCTCAATGTGATTGTGCTATTTGTCAATTCATTGACTTCCCAACTCCAAGTCTACTCTTTATTCTCTATTCTGAAAAAATAGAGCTTAACTCCTCAAGTATTTTTCCTTGGCAAAATGGCAACGTTCAGCTTTGTCAGTAGAAGGTGTTAAGAGGACAGACACGGTCTAGTGGAGACCTCCTTTAGATATTGAAAGAATAAACTAGTTATTCTTAACATTTTCTGTACATAAACATCAACAGGGATGCTCTTAAAAATGCTCACACTTGACCTTTGGAACATCACCAGAGTGTCTGATTTAACAGAGCTGGACTTGGAGCTAAGCATGAGTGTTTTTTTAAGGCCTCCTCCCCAAGTGATTTTAATTGCAAGCCAAGGATGAAAACAACTGGAGTACACCTACAAAGAAAGTGTGAACTTGAAGGGAATCTGCCTTCCCTCACTCCCAATGCATTATATTCAATGTTGATTTGATACAGTATGGAAAGGAGAGAGAAGAGTAGCAAAAAAAGATTCATGACTATCATATTTATTTGCAGCCAGGGGTTTGTTTTTAAGTGTATGTTTTGTTATTATTCAAATATGGTGAGGCCAACAGATAAGGAGATGATTGTCATGGAAAAGATGGTTTGTTATTCACAGCTCCCAAGAGGAGAGGGCATGCCATGACAATGTGGGGCAACACGAGAAAGTACCAGGGTCAGTAAGGAGCAGAGTGAGCAAGGTGAAACCTGGGCAAGAGCTTTATTGTGGCTGCTGCTGGAAGGGGAAAGGGAAGGGGTGAAGCAAAGTAGTCAGGTTAAGATTGGTTAGTTTGAATAATTTCAGCAGGCTGTATGGTATGGGGGTGTCCATAGTTGACTGATATCTGATCCTCAGGTGATTAGAGCAGTTGGATAGTGGCCCAGAGTGTGAAGGCTGATAGAGGAGGTGGGTGGAATATAGCCTATTGATTGGTTGGTTTTTTACAAAAGGCACACTTGCAAGGGAGTCCTTTACTATTTCTAAGAATTCGCTAACCCCAGATTGATCAGTCTCTTCAGGGACTGCAAAGTCCAAGATGCCAAACCATTAAATACAGAAGCTAGTAAATATAGTTACTACAGGGTTGCATCTCTTGGATGGTCCAGGAACTCAAGCCAAAATTTTGGTTTAGGATGACTATGGACTGGTAATATCCACAGGCACCTTAAAAAATTAAATATGAATCCTTCACAATGGAAGATAATTTTACACTATTCATCTTACAATTCCAACAAGAAATTTTAAAAGAAATTAAATAACAATAACAATTTAAAAATTGCCAAGCTCAAACGGAAACAATGAGCAAACACCCCTCCAAAAAAAAAAAAGAATAAAGTGACTAAAAAAATTTAAATGTTGAAAATTATTGAATACAGATTACAAACTCATAAGCTTTCTCTGTTTAAACAAATAAAAGACAAACTTTAAAATATTTGCAAGTAATAGAAAATTATATATTGACAGCAAATTTCAAAAGGAATGGAAAAGTCTTTAAATGAAAAATGGATTAGCTGAAATTAAAAACCCAAAATATATTATTAAAAGCAGATTAGAGACATCTGACTAGAGAACTGCTGTTCTGGGAGACAAATCAGAATACAATATCCTGAGTGCAACACAGAAGAGGAAGTAGGAGGAGAAGGAGAAGTAGATATGGAAGAGAAGTGAGGCATCTTAGAGGATAAGGCAAGAAAATCTTAACTATAAGAAATGTGTGTTCCAGAACCAAATTGAGATTAATGCAGAAGAAGTTTTAAAGAACTATCAACAACCAGAAAGAAATTAACAAAATGGCAATAATTGCATACCTATCAATAATTACTCTAAATGTAGATGGACTAAAGTCTCCAAACAGAAGACATAGAGTGACTGAACATATGAAAAACAAGATCGATATATATGTTGCCTACAAAAGCCTCACTTTGGATCAAGATACACACTGACTGAAAGTGAAGGAATGGCAAAATATATCCTATGCAAGGGGAGACAAAAAGAAAGCTGGGGTAACAATACTTACATCAGACAAAATAGATTTAAAACAGAGACTGTAAAAAGAGACAAAGAAGAGCATTACATAATGATAAAGGGATCAATTTAACAAGAGGATATAACAATTGTATGGGGGAAAGGTATAGTTCAAGTGGTAGAGTTCTTGCTTAGCATGCATGAGGTCCTGGGTTCAATCCCCAGTAGCTCCTCTAAAAATAGACAAACCCAATTACCTTTCCCCCAAGATTAAATAATTAAATCATACAATAATAAATAAAATATTTTTTAAAAGAGTACACAAGACTTGTAAATATCTATGCATCCAACATAGGAGTACCGAAATACACAAAGCAAATATTAACAGACAAAAAGGGAGACAGTAAGATAATAATAGTAATGACAAAAATACAATAATATTTGAGGACTTTAACACCTCACTTACATCAATGGCTAGATCACAGAAAAGCAGAAAGGAAACAATGACCTTCAACAGTACTTTAGACCAGATGAACATAATAGATAAACACAGAACATTCCACCCAGAAGCAGCAGATACATATTCCTTTCAAAGACACATAAAGTGTTATAAAAGATTGATCACATGTGAGGCCACAAAACAAAACTCAATAAATTTAAGAAGAGTGAAATTATATTAAGCATCTTTTCTGACCAAAACGGTATAAAATTAGAAATCAATTATAATAAGAAAACTGGAAAAAAAAAGCCACAAACACATGGAGGCTAAAGATCAAGGTTCTAAAAAAGTAAATGAGTCAACAAAGAAATAAAAGAGGAAATTTAAAAATAACTTGAAACAAATTAAAAAAGAAATAGAGCATTCCAAAATCTGTAGGACACAGCAAAAATCATTCTAAGACAAAAATTTATAGTTATAAAGTCCTATCTTGGGAAACAAGAAAGCAAATAAACAATCTAACCTTACACCAAAGAAAACTAAAGCAAACAAACAAATAAACAAAGAAAGCCCAAAGTGAGTAGAAGGAAGGAAATACTAGAACAGTATGAGGGGAGGAGGAGAGAGAGAGAAGGGACAGAAAGTTTATTAGAAAGAAATAATGGTTGAAATCTTCCCAAATTTATGGAGGGAAATAAATATCCATATTCATACAGCATAATCCAAAGGGAATGGTTTTAAACTCGACACTGAGACACAATATAAGCAATTGTCAAATCAAAGATGAAGACAGACTTTACAAAGAGTCATTAAAAAAATAACTTGTCACATACAAGAGAACCCATAACTATGAGAGAATTTCCTTTTTTAACGTTTTTATTAATTTATAATCACTTTACAATGTTGTGTCAAATTCTAGTGTAGAGCATAATTTTTCAGTTATACATGAACATATATAAATTCATTGTCACATATATTTTTCTGTGAGCTATCATAAGACCTTGTATTTCTTTCTCCATGCTATACAGTATAATCTTGTTTATCAGTTCTACAATTTTGAAATCCCAGTCTATCCCTTCCCAAACTCCACCCCGTTGGCAACCACAAGCTTGTATTCTATATCTAAAAGTCTATTTCTGTTTTGTATTTATGCTTTTTTTTGTTTTGTTTTTATTTTTAGATTCCACATATGAGCGAACTCATATGGTATTTTTCTTTCTCTTTCTAGCTTACTTCACTTAGAATGACATTCTCCAGGAACATCCATGTTGCTGCAAATGGCGTTATGTTGCTGGGTTTTAAGGCTGAATAGTATTCCATTGTAAAACTATGCCACTTCTTCTTTATCCAGTCATCTGTTGATGGACATTTAGGCTGTTTCCATGTCTTGGCTATTGTAAATAGTGCTGCTATGAACATTGGGGTGAAGGTGTCATCCTGAAGTAGGGCTCCTTCTCTATATATGCCCAGGAGTGGGATTCCTGGGTCATATATTCAGTCTGTTCCTAGTCTTTTGAGAAATCTCCATACTGTTTTCCACAGTGGCTGCACGAAACTGCATTCCCACCAGCAGTGAAGGAGGGTTCCCTTTTCTCGACAGCCTCTCCAGCACTTGTCATTTGTGGATTTTTAAGTTATGGCCATTCTGACTGATGTGAGGTGAAACCTCATTGTAGTTTTGATTTGCATTTCTCTGATAATTAGTGATATTGAGCATTTTTTCATCTGCCTATTGCTCATTTGTATGTCTTCCTTGGAGAATTGCTTGTTTAGCTCTTCTGCCCATTTTTGGATTGGGTTTTTTCTTTTATTAAGTCATATGAGCTGCTTATATATTCTGGAGATCAAGCCTTTGTCAGTTTCATTTGCAGAAATTTTCTCCCATTCCATAGGTTGTCTTTTTGTTTTACTTATGGTTTCCTCTGCTGTGCAGAAGCTTGAAAGTTTCATTAGGTCCCATTTATTTATTCTTGCTTTTACTTCTATTGCTTGAGTAGACTATTCTAGGAGAACATTCTTGAGATGTATGTCAGATAATATTTTGCCTATATTTTCTTCCAGGAGGTTTATTGTATCTTGTCTTATGTTTAAGTCTTTGATCCATTTTGAATTTATTTTTGTGTATGGTGTAAGGGAGTGTTCTAGCTTCATTGCTTTACATGTTCTGTCCAGTTTCCTCCATACCATTTGCTGAAGAGACTGTCTTTATTCCATTGTACACTCTTGCCTCCTTTGTTGAAGATGAGTTGACCAAAAGTTTGTGGGTTCACTCATACCAGTCATTCTCAAACTCTTCCAGAAGACTGAACAGGAGGGAATACTCCCAAACTCATTCTATGAAGCCATCATCATCCTGATACCAAAACCAGGCAAAGACACTACCAAAAAAGAAAATTATATGCCAGTATCACTGATGAACATACATGCCAAAGTCCTCACCAAAATATTAGCAAATAGAATCCAACAACACATAAAAAAGATTATACATCATGACCAAGTGGTGTTCATGCCAGGGACACAAGGATGGTTCAACATATGCAAATCAATCAATGTAATAAATCACATCAACAAGAGAAAGGACAAAAACCACATGCTCATCTCAATAGATGTGGAAAAAGCATTTGATAAAATTCAACACCCATTTGTGATAAAAATTCTTACCAAAGTGGATATAGATGGAACATATCTCAACATAATAAAAGCTATATATGACAAACTTGCAGCCAGCATAGTACTCAATGGTGAAAAACTCAGCAGCTTCCCACTAAAATCTGGGAGAAGACAAGGATGCCCAATATCACCACTCATATTCAACATCGTCTTGGAAGTCCTAGACACAGCAATCAAGCAAGAGAGAGAAAAGGGATCCAAATTGGAAGAGAAGAGGTAAAAGTGTCACTATATGCAACGACATGTTACTATATATAGAAGACCCTAAAAGGTCCACACAAAAACTACTAGATCTGTTTAAAGAATTCAGCAAGGTAGCAGGTCACAAGGTTAATGCTCAAAAATCAGTTGCATTCCTTTACACTAATGATGAATCAACAGAAAAAGAAAGTAAAGAAACAATCCCCTTTAAAATAGCACCCAAAATAATAAAATACCTAGGAATAAATCTAACCAAGGAGGTGAAAGAATTATACAGAAAACTATAAAACACTGCTGAAGGAAATTAAAGAAGACTTTAAAAAATGGAAAGATATCCCATGTTCTTGGATTGGAAGAATCAATATTGTTAAAATGGTCACACTACCCAAGGCAGTGTACAGATTTCATGCAATCCCTATCAAATTACCCAGGACATATTTCAGAGAACTAGAACAAATCATTATAAAATTATATGGAACCATCAAAGACCTAGAATTACCAAAGCATTACTGAAGAGAAAGAAAGAGGCTGGAGAAATAACTCTTCCAGACTTCAGACAATACTACAGAGCTACAGTCATCAAGACAGCATTGTATTGGTACAAAAACAGACATATGGACCAATGGAACAGGATAGTGAGCCCAGAAATGAGAGAATTTCTCAGCATAAATCTTATAGGCTAGAAAGGAGTAGAATGATATACTCAAAATGCTTATAGAAGAAAAACTGTAATATAAGACTACTATATCCCACAAAATTGGTATTCAAAACTGAAGGAGAGATAAAGACATTCTCAGACAAACAAAAGCTGAAGGAGTTCATCACCAAGAAATATTAAAGGGAGTTATTCAAGTTGAAAAGAAAAGACATTAAATAGCAACAGGAAAGTATACCAAAGTAAAAAACTCACTGATAAATATAAATATATAAACAAATATGGAATATTGTACACTGTGATAGTAGTGTGTAAATCACAGCTTATTTTGATATAAGAGTTAAAAGACAAAAGTGTTAAAAATAAACAATATAAAAAGTTATGAATGGATGCACAATATAAAAATATGTAAAATGTGACAACAAATATAAAGTTGGAGAAGTAAAAGAGTAGAGTATTTGTATGTGATTGAAGTCAAGTTATTGTCAGTTTAAAAAGAGACATAACTCTAAGCTATTTTATGCAAGCCTCATGGTAACCACATGACATGAAAATACCAACAGAGAAGACAGAAGAAAAAGAGAAAACAATCAAAAAGTAACAAAAATCAACAAAACACAAAGGAAGACAGCAAGAAATGAAAAGAGGATCAAAGAACTATAAGATAGACAAAGCTATAAACAGTTAATATCCAGCAAAAAATGAGTAGATTAAAAAAATGTGGTCTAATCATACAATGGAATATTACTCGGCTTTAAAAAGGTAAGGAATTCCCACCATTTAACACAACATGAATGAAACCGGAAGACGTTATATAAGCGAATTAAGTTGGTCACAGAGGACAAATACTGCATGATTCTACTTACATGAAGTGCCTAAATATTGTCAAAGTCATAGATGTAGTGAATAAAATGCTGGTTGCCAGGAGCTATGAAGAGGATGAAAGGGAGATTGGTTGCTCATTAGGTTGTCAGTTGCACAAGATGTGTATGTTCCAGAGAGCTGCAGTATGGTACTATGCCTACAGTTAACAATACTGCACTACACACTTAAAAACTTGTTAAGATATATAAAATAGATAAACAAGTTTATACTGTATAACACAGGAAACTATATTAAGTATCTTGTAGTAACATATAAAGAAAAAGATGAAAATGAATATATGTATGTGTTTATGACTGAAACATTATTCTGTGTATCAGAAATGGATGCAACATTGTAAACTGACTAAACTTTAATAAGTATTAAATTAAAAAGTGTGTGTGTATGTGTATACATATTATATATATATAAATATATATAATATATATATATAGCAGTTTGGCCCACTAAAATGTTTTTGAAGCAACAGTACTGCAGAAATAATGAATAAATGCAACACCCAGATTTTTGTTTTCAAATTTTTGTTCACTTAAAAAAATGTAGCAATGTTCCTTAGAGAAATCACAGATTGATTGCAGGTGTAGGGGAAAAACACAACATGTGGCTATGATATAGTTTGGTGCCAGAAAACAAAAGTACACTCAAAGATTAGTGAGGTCATATCAAATAGGTCATATCAAATATGCCAAATGGACATATCATGGGCAAGTTTGGGATAATTTTAATATCCAAAAGACTCATGACTATAAGTGATTATATTCACATAACCTAAGCCGGTATCCAGATATAACTTCAGTAATAGGAAACATAGGGAAAGAAAAACAATATAAAAGACACCATGAGAAAATAAACAGGTGGGATATTCTATATGAAAACTAGTTTCTTTTAAAATTCAATGCTGTTTTTAAAATGAATAACACATTAAAAACACAAAATGATACTTCTAGGTTTATATAAACAGATATAACAAATAAATATAGGACATGATACTTGGTTTGACCCTGATTCAAAGATATAAATAAATGATACAGCTAAAAAGGTATGTTAGACGCAATTGGGGAAATTCAAATATTGGCTATCAGGTTATATTAGAGAATTATAAATTACCATTCTTTCCCAGTTACACTAATAACAAATGTTTATTTAGGAAAAGATACTTATTCTTGGGAGATGCATGCTGAAATACTTAGGGGTATTGTGAATTGTCATGAAACAAGTTTTAAATGGTTCATCGAAAAAAGTATGTAGAGAGAGAAAGTAAACGTGACAAAATATTAACAAATTTTAAATCTTAATGGAAGGTATATGGGTGTTCATTGCACTATCTTTTCCACTTTTCTGTATGTTTAAAATGTATCAATTTAATGTTTGGAGAGAGAAAAGAACTGTCCAAGTGTAGAAAGGCATTCTTGCAATGCTGTTAAAAATATTATAACTCAGGGTACAATCTAAATGCACTGCAAAAATAAATCACTTTAACACATTTAGTACAGATGGTCCAGCCATAGAATGAATTCAGCCAATCAGTGAACAGTTACCACCCAGGCAAGTTCTTGGCATCAATACTACCCTAAGCCCTGAGGACAGAGTGATAAAGAAAATAGAGAAGGCTTCTGCTCTCAGGGGAGAGCCAAAAACAAGCCAACAAATAAATGAACAAATTCATTACCGATAGGACTGGTGCATGGCATGAAGGAAATAATAAATGACAGAGGAGTTTCCCTAGATTGAGAGAGAGGGAAGGTTACATTGGGGTGGCAGTATTGGAGCTGAGGCTTGAGTGACAACAAGGAGCTGCCACGGGGGACACCTCTTAAATCTTCCCATCCTCACAAGTGATAGCAGAGTGTAAAGGCACTGATGTGAGCATGAGGACGGCTACACAGGTGAAAAAGATGAGCATGGCTGAGGAACATGTTTGCAATTATGGTGCTGTGTGAGAAGAGGGGTCTAGAACATCTTCTCTAATAGGATACAACTCTTCAAAGATACATGTACACACAGGATGATACAATGCAAACCACCAACAGCTTGTCACTGTGTTGACATCACAAGAGACCTTTCTCTTTCTCTCACTATCTGTTTTTCCCAAAGTACAAATGAACATGTGACTTTTATATAGATATAGATATAGATATAGATATAGATATAGATATAGACATAGATATAGGTATAGATATTTTAAATGCTTAGCACCCTCCTGGAGGGAAAAAAAACAGCAGAAATAGCTCAGTAACTCCCTGGCACCCTGAATGAAGTTCAATCTGGACACTTGAGAAGGACCATTCTGATCCCATCTAGTCACAATCCAGGAGCTCTTTGCAGGGAACAGCTTCATACATTTGTGAAATGCTTTGCTTTCTTCCTTGACTCTAAACCTTGGGACTAGGACAGAAAATAGGGGAAACTTCTCATAAGCTACCAACAAAAGAAGACTAGCTGAGCCTAAACAAACAAAAAAACAAACAAAGCAATTAATTAATTTTTTAACATTTTTTATTGATTTATAATCATTTTACAATGTTGTGTCAAATTCCAGTGTTCAGCACAATTTTTCAGTCATACATGGACATACACACACTCATTGTCACATTTTTTTCTCTGTGAGCTACCATAATATTTTGTGTATATTACCCTGTGCTATACAGTATAATCTTGTTTATCTATTGTACAATTTTGAAATCCCAACCTATCCCTTCCCACCCTCGGCCTCCCTGGTTAATCTTTTTGAAGTGTGGCTATGACTGATTCAGCATCCTGGTTACTGTCACGGAGGAAAGCAACCTACCAGTTGCTCGTTAGTGGGAGCCTGATGATTGGCTGCTCAGCCACAGATATCCACAAGAGGGCAGCAGAGGAGTTTGCTTGCTCAAACACAATCCCATATGCCCTATCCTCCAGGGCCTCCATTCTTCCCTCTTCACCCTCTCTTTTAGTTCCCCCCTCAAAATGATCTCCTGCTTTTCAGCTTACTGTGGAGAATAAATCTGTTGGATCTCCACCTTCTGGAGACAATGCTCAAACCACTCATGCCACCTACTCCCAACCATAAACAAACTGAGAAAGTAGCATTTAAACCTTTGTCTTCAATTAAATTGCATGGCGAGTGATTTCCCCAAGTCCCAAAAGGAAAGAGGGAAACTATGCAAAAAGTCAAGAAGCCTTGGCTGCTTACTCTCTGAGATTCCCCCAACTTATATCAACTTATCCACTTATTTGTGGTGATACTTTTCTTTGGTTTCAGAAAGCTAAATGGACCACTATCTTGGAAGACCTGGAGGGGTCTCAAATTACTGCTGAGATCAGTCAGAAAGTAAGAGTTAGAGAAAAAGGGTTAGAAGCCATTCCAAGTTTTATCTTGTTAAAATCGTTTGGTCCTGTGTTCAAAATTGTAAACAACTGAAGGATGAAATGTGGCAAATTAACACCAGCAATTAGAAACTATTTGGAAAGAGCAGTCAAGGCTTGAACTGAATTACTAAAGTAGCCTTTGCTCTAGCCACAGCTTTCTGAATGATATAAGACTTGAGCTTCATGACAGAAAAAAAGTCTACTGTTAAAATGCTGAGGTGCCTTAATTTCAGACATCAGCTCAGCATTGTGAGGGTAACATTTCTAAAAGATAGAAAATTCACTATCAAATCACATGGCTTTACAATTAAAACAATTGCAAAAATCTGAACAAAGACAGGACCCCATAATATGGGCTTCCATTGAACAGAATACTTGCTGGCATTACAAAGAAAATTTCACTGGATTTTGGACTGTCTAGACTCCAAATAGAAAGAAAAGCCCCCAAAACACACAAGAGGAATACTAACTTAGCTCTGAGGAAGCAAGCATTCTTTGACCACAGTTCCCACTAAATTCACAGGGTGAGGTTACCCTTGTGAGTTGAAGGGCACCCTACCACATTTCTCTTTAATTTTGGAGTGACATATTTCACTTTTAACACTGCTTCCTTTTCTGGCACCTTCTTCAAAGTCACCAAACTGCCAGTGGTTGGTTTTGATAATTTCCCTCATAGTTTGCCTCCCAGCCCCTCAGTATATCTATAAGATCCCTTCTGTGTCAACTCAATTTTCCTCTTAGAACAACTACTCCAATAACTTCATGGATTGGGGTATTATACTTCATTGTGATACTGCAGGACTCCTTTCACAGGTCTCCTATTCATTTCTTTCACTTTTGTTACCTCTAATGACTTTACCTGACTTCCTTTAACTTCTCTGTCCTCTTCAACCTAGTACCAATCTTACTGTGGACTTAAGTCAATTAGTGGACAGGACTTTTCTTCTTTCTAGACAAGGAATTTAACTGAAATTGGGCATGTATGAGGTGGAGAACCCCATAATAGAATGCTATGGTAAGTAGAAGTAGTTCTGTCCATGCCCCCCCCAAAATCCCCCAATATAATATAACACAAGAGAAACTTGATGGGTGCTAATAGTTCAAGAATTATTAGATAAGGTGCTCCTGGTTCCTACTTGTATCCCATGCAACACTTTCATTCTGGCTGTTTAAAAGCCAAATGGAAAGGATACTGGCTATTCCAAGACTGGAGATGCTAACATGTTCCCCTTCAAATCTAATAGAACTCTATCCTGAGGTCTATTTAAATGTTCCCATAACTATATACTTCAACCCTCAGTCCACCCTTATCAGAATTTCCCCTTCCCACTCTAGCCCTTAAACTCTCTATAATCACTCAGCTTTAGGCTTCTTTTGCCCTTCTGTGGATTTTTGGAAATGTAGGGACCCTAAAAGTGACTACCACATGTGGAAAAGACTAATTGAAAACAGAGTGGATATTTTACCAACTCAAATGAATTTGAAAAATACCCAGATAGCTGCTTGGCGTCTTCCTAGTCCCCATTCCAAAATTGAGTTTACAGTCACCTTGACACTTATCCAGATGTCAGGCTTCCTCCCACACTCACAGAGGCCTGCAGACCTGGGCAGATTTCACACACCAAACCAGCCTCTTCCTCACTACCACTGAGTGTATTCCATCACGTTTTGTTTCTCTTTGGCTGATCTAGGAGTTACTGGCAGTGCTATGTTGTTGGGAGTGAGACAGTTACTGGCATAGATGTGTGGATGCATGGCTTGGGGACCAGGCAGGAACCCATGTGGATGATGCATAGACACATGGACAGTACACAGATTCCTTTTCTGCATCTCTGCTCCAAGACAATGAGGATAGTTAGACACTGTTTAACCCAAATGGCACTAGAAGCAGACACTCAGCCTGAGATTCTGGACTTGGACCATTTTACTTGGCTTGTAAGACAATGATCCATATATGAGCTGATGACAACCCCTGGTATATCGTAGCACCACATTTACTTAAACCAGGATGACTTCCCATTGTCCACCTTTGTAAACAATGTCTTACTGGAACATAGTTATGCCCATTTGTTTACCTATTGCATGGATGCTTTCACTGAATAGTTGTGACAGAGACCCTATATCTCAAAAAGCCTAAAATATTTACTATCTGGCCTTTTATGAAGAAGTTCCCATAGACACGGAGAATGCTGAGGAAGGTGGAGAAGAGGAGGAAGGAGAAGTACTCCCTATACCCTCACAGTCTGGCTTCCTTGGACATCTCCCTGTTGCACTTCTCATCTTTCCCTTATACGCTGCTCCATTTTCTTTCTCACAAATGTGTGCACCCAGTCACTTTCTTATCTGACCAAATACATCCCTTTGGAACTGGTCCAATTGGCTAAATTCCTGTGGAAAGAGGGTATCTATGTTAGGAGAGGGTCCATGTGTTAGGGAAGTACAGGCATGCTGAGCAAAATGCCAATAGTTAGCATCTCCAGATAATACAATGAAGGGTTGTTCATTTCCATCTTTAATCTTTATTTTCTAATTATGATAAAAGATTTTCATTTAGCTAAACATATATATTAAGGAAAAGATGTAAAATGTTAAAAGCCCTTTACTAACAAAAATACCCAAGAATCCCCGCCAAGAGGAAAATGCTTGAAATATACTTGTTGTATGCAGCCTTGCTTACATTTGTGCCATGGATTTTCTATTTTTCTTGTTTGCTAAGGAAACTTAAGCCGCCTTTGGCAACTTTACACGGGGGGAGAGATGTATCAAGAAGGGGGGCTATGAAGGCCTTCCAGTGCAGGGCAGCCCACAGAAAGCAGTGGCATGTGTTAAGATGTGACTATTAAATAGCTTTTTCTAATCTCCTCTCACCATGAACTACACAACCATATTCGAAATGTAATCAGTGGATCTAGTATGACTCTGCTAACTGAAAAAAAACATGAATTACTTTTGCTTTCAGCTTCAGTTTTATTACCATCATACTAGATGGACCAAGAAAAGATGAACCTTCTCGCTCTTTTTTAGCTTTCATGAAGGAGAGTCAGACTGGTAGGAGGAGCTAGTGAGCAAGGTGTGAGAGGCACTGAGAACCGTTCTTTTATCCCCAGTGTGTGGAGCAGGTATGTCCTTGTCTTTTACATGCAGTGCAAAATTGATGTCTTTTCTGTTTTTATTGCAATAGAGTCGATTTACAATGCTGTGTTAGTTTCTTCTGTACAACACAGTGATTGATATATATATATTCTTTCTCATTATAGGTTATTACAAGATGCTGAATATAGTTCAATAGGACTTTGTTGCTTATCTATTCTGTATGTAGTAGTTAGCAAGATTGATTTCAGATTCAAAGTGACACCTGAGGAAGGGCAAGTGGCCTGCTGTCTGGCATGCAGGGGTCTGTGGCTCGCTTTAGTTCAAAGGAAGCTCAGCTTCTCTGTATGGACCAGTAGCAGCTGCAAAGTGACAGCCAGACACACTGTGTCCCCCTCGATGTGCTTCTCCTTGAGAGAGTCCTCCTGGGGGCCTGCCTGTCTTTCTGTGTCAAGCTCTGTGGGCTGGCGTTAGAATTCAGAGAATAAGACAGTCCCTGGCAAGGAGGTTATAGGGAACTGTCATCTATAGAGATTGTTTCTTTTTAATGTTTCTATTAGTCAATTTAAGAAAGCTCACAGTGAGAGCTCTGTAAATCTCTATGTAGAGATAAATTTAGTCCCCTCACCCCTGATCTTTATTTCTTAAACATTACGATCACATCAAAACTATCTTTCTCTTTCTGTCTCTCTGGCTCCCTCTTCCTCCCTCTTATTCTCTCTCTTCCCCTGTCCCCCAACCCCCGCCCCCGCATTTGTGGGTTTGTTTTTCATAAGAACATTGGAATCATTTGTAGCATATTTTGTACATACACAACCTAGGTTTAACAATCCCTCTGGGTGATTTTTTTTCTGTAGATCACATTTTGAAAACCAACCTGGAACAGGATTGAATAGCTGCAGTTTGTTAATTTGATGTTAAAAATTATGTGACTTATTCACAGCTAAGAAATCACAGGTCTGTTTCTTTAAAACATTTTTTATTGAGTTATAGTCATTTTACAATGTTGTGTCAAATTCCACTGTCAAGCACAATTTTTCAATTATATATGAACATACATACATTCATTGTCACACATTTCACTGTGAGGTAACACAAGATCTTGTATATATTTCCCTGTGCTATACAGTATAATCTTGTTTATATATTCTGCATATGCCAGTCAGAATCTACAAGTTTTGAACTCCCAGTCTGTCCCTCCCCCCGCCCTGCCCCCTTGGCAACCACAAGTTTGTGTTCTATGTCTATGAGTCAGTTTCTGTTTTGTATTTATATTCATTTTAAAAATTTTTGAGATTCCACATATGAGAGATCTCATATGGTATTTTTCTTTCTCTTTCTGGCTTACTTCACTTAGAATGACATTCTCCAGGAGCATCGATATTGCTGCAAATGGCGTTATGTTGTCAGTTTTTATGGCTGAATAGTATTCCATTGTACAAACATACCACTTCTTCTTCATCAAGTCACCTGTTGATGGACATTTAGGCTGTTGACATCTCTTGGCTATTGTAAATAGTGCTGCTATGAACATTGGGGTGCAGATGTCTTTTTGAAGTAGAGTTCCTTCTTGATATATGCCCAGGAGTGGGATCACTGGGTCATATGTTATGTCTATTCCTAGTCTTTTGAGGAATCTCCATACTGTTTTCCACTGTGGCTGCACCTAACTGCATTCCCACCATCAGTGTAAGAGGGTTCCCTTTTCTCCACAGCCTCTCCATCATTTGTCATTTGTGGACATTTGAATGATGGCCATTCTGGCTGTTGTGAGGTGATACCTCACTGTAGTTTTGATTTGCATTTCTCTGATAATTAGTGATCTTGAGCATTTTTTCTTGTTCCTATTGATCATTTGTATGTCTTCCTTGGAGAATTGCTTGTTTAGATCTTCTGCCCATTTTTGAATTGGGCTGTTGGTTTTTTCTTATTATGTAGTATGAGCTACTTATATATTCTGGAGATCAAGCCTTTGTTGGTTTCATCATTTGCAAAAATTTTTTCCCATTCCTTATATTTTTGTTTTGTTTTACTTATGGTTTCCTTTGCTGTGCAGAAGCTTGTAAGCTTAGTTAGGTCCTATTTGTTTATTCTTGCTTTTATTTATACTGCTTGTGTAGACTGCCCTAGGAGAACATTTTTGAGCTGTATGTCAGATAATGTTTTACCTATGTTTTCTTCTAGGAGGTTTATTGTATCTTGTGTTATGTTTAAACATTTGATCCATTTTGAGTTTATTTTTGTGTATGGTGTAAGGGAATGTTCTAACTTCATTGATTTACATGCTGCTGCCCAGTTTTCCCAAAATCATTTGCTGAATAGACTATCTTTATTCCATTGTATATTCTTGCCTCCTTTGTCGAAGTTTAGTTGACCAAAAGATTGTGAGTTCATTTATGGGCTTTCTATTCTATTCCGCAGACCTGGTTTTTATAAAGTTGTTTCTCTCACATTTTCCTGCAGCTTCCTTTAAGTTTTCCATTTAAAGAGGGGGACTGGACAACTCTGGTCATTATAATGTAGCTGTTAGAGGATCCTGTTTTACCTTTGTATTCTTTTCTCCCACAATGAAGAATCAGAAAAAAGGAGATGGTACAGGAGCAGTGTTTGAATTTTCTTGCTGCTTTGCTCTGAAAAAAAAAAAAATTATAGACCTTGTTTCTTAGTAACCTGAAGTTTGCAGATTGTGTTCAAATATGTAACCCAATTTGTTTAGTGCAATTATTGTGGATAAATCTCCATCTAATTCAGTAAGCATGCACTGAAATCCCATTTTGTGCTGCATTCTATGCTCATATATAAGCTTTTACTTATCTGATTTTATTATCAAAACATCCTCCAGACTGCACTTACCATTTTTTTCATATTACCCCTATAATTATTCTTAAAAACTTAGGTTTAGCTAGGTGAGGCTTCTTGTTTAAGGCCACACAATTAGTAACTGATAAAGCTGGTATTTTTTAAAAATATGTTTGATAGTATTTGAGGCATCTTGAATACTTGACCTATAAATATGGAACTGAATATTTGAGACATTTGAATATAATATCATGTTTATATAGTCTGATTATGAAATATGCATAGATATTATAGGGAACTTTTATTATAATGCCAATCAGAAATATGCCAGAAGAACCATGGTATAATTGTGTTTTTAGTACTTAATTTTTAAAATCAAATTTGCCTTGGAAAACAATTACAAGGGAATCTCATATCCTTTTCACCTAGATTTACCCACTGGTGGCATTTTCCTAGATTTGCTTCCTCTCTCTAAATATATGTATATGTCTCTCAATATAATATAAAACAATATTTGCATTTTCATTCTTATTTTCATTTATGGGATTAAGTTGCAAAAATCCTGACCCTTCTTAACTAAGTACCTTGGCATAAATCTCTCAAGATTCAGGACATCCTCCTGAAACAGAAGAGTGGCAAGTGGGAGAAGGAGCAAATGTGTGGGAACATTGACCTAAAGTGTGCAGTCTCCTTCTCAAAAAGGGGAGGCAGGAGGGTGGGAAAAGTCTTCAGTAGTTTACCTATGAGGATAATGTTACCTGTGCGTTTTTCCATACATAGACTTCATTATGTTCAGGTAGTTTATTTTTATTCTTAATTGTATTTTGTTTAGTTTTCACATATTTGTAGACTTTGCAGTTTTATTCCATCTATTAATTTCCAGTTTCATTTCATTGGGTTCAGAAAAAATACTTTGTATGAGTTTAATCTTTTAAAATTTGTTGACTTGTTTTGTGGTCTAAAATATGGTCTATCCTTGGAAATATTCCATGCCCATCTGGGAAAACGTGTTTTCTCTTGTTGTTGGATGAGAGTGTTCTGTATATGTCTGATAGGTTCAATTAATTTATAGTGTTATTCAAGTACTCTGTTTTATCTACCTATTATTGCAAGTAAGGTATTAAACTATTGTATTATTGTTAAGTGATCTGTTGCTCAATATTGTCAATGTTTATTTCACATATTTTGGAACTCTGAGGTTCAGGTATACAAATTTAGAATTGTTTATCTTCTAGATAAACTTGACTCTTTTAACATAATGTCCTTCTTTGTCTCTTTTAACAGTGCTTGAAATAACTTTTTTATCTCATATAGATATAACCACAACAGTACTCTTTTTGTTGTTATTTGAATAGAAAATCTTCCTGGGGTGTACAGTAAGGTGGTAGTTGCTCAGGCTGACCTGTCTCCAACCTGTCTGGTGGCAAACCAGCACCCATTCACTCCTTCTAGTCTAGGCTTCTCCAGCCTTTCTATCTGTTTCAGTCTTTCTCCAAGTAGCCAAGGGGATTTGTCTCCTCTGTGCAGGACCCCAGGCTTGGGATGCCATGTCTGTGGATTGACCTACTCACTCCTCAGGGTTAGGGTCTATTTGCACAGTCTTCCTTTTCCTCTTAGTCCTTCCCTAGGTGCACAGGTCCCAACCTGAAGTTTTTACTCCTCCCTAATTATGTGGAAATATCTCTTGAAATCTTGTTTGTATAGGATTTCTGCCAGTTTTCAGTCACTTTTCTGTGAGAAGTTATTATCCCTCATCTTGACCCCCCTCCTCAGGAAACAGTATTCTTGATTGGTAGGTTCCCCCCTACCCCATCACTCAGTTTTTAGCAATTTAAACATATCATTCCACTGCCTTCTGGCCTCCAAATATTTTGTTGATAAATTGACTGACAATCTTATTGGATGTGATGAGTTACTGCTTTTTGTCACTTTCAAGATACTCTCTTTGTCTTTTGACAGTTTGATTATAATATGCCTCAGCATTGGTCTCTGATAATTTATCCTACTGGAGTTTGTTGAATATCTTGCATTTGTAGATTTATATATTTCATTGCTTTGGGAATTTTTTAGCCATTATTTCCTCAAATAATCTCTCTGCCCTGCCTCTCCCTTCTGCTTTAGGGACTTTCATAATGTATATACCTGTCTATGTGACAGTATTCCATAAGTTTGTTAGGCTGTATTCACTTTAACAAAATTATTTCTTCCTTCTGCTCCTGAGACTTGATAATTTCAAATGTCCTGTCTTCAAGTTTGCTGATTCTTTTTGCCTGTGCAAGTCTAATCCCCTTTATATGTATTCAAATGCTCTTCCCCTGAGCTTTACCACCAAGTCTAATTCCCTGTAGAAAATGTGTAAATTCATTCATTGTATTTTCCAGCCTCAGAATTTCAGTTTGGTTCCTTTTTTAATTATTTTTATCTCCTTGTTCATTTTCTAATTTTGTTCATATATTGTTTTTCTGATTTTCTTTAGTTATTTTTCTGAGTTTTCCTTTAGCTTTTTAAGCATATTTTTAAAAAGTTATTTTAAAGTCTTTGCCTAAAACATCTAATGCACATGTTTCCTCAGGGTTTTTTTTTTTTTTTTTTACCACTTTATATTCTTCCTTTGGAAGGGCCATATTTTCATTTATTTTGTA
Organism: Camelus dromedarius; assembly: GCF_036321535.1. Lineage (NCBI taxonomy): Eukaryota > Metazoa > Chordata > Mammalia > Artiodactyla > Camelidae > Camelus > Camelus dromedarius. Next base: position 7,406,905 of record NC_087470.1, read on the forward strand.
TGCCTTGTGATTTTTGTTGTTGTTGTTGAAAAATTGGATATTTATTTATCTATTTATTTATTTTAAAAGAAGGTACTCAGTATTTAACCCAGGATCTTGGACATGTTAAGTACATGCTCTACTACTGAGTTATTACCCTCCCACCCCCTGAAAATTGAGCATTTATGAAAGCAGTCACCTTTCCCATTCTTTGCATACTGCCTTTTGACAAGGGAGTCTTTTCCTAAGCTGGCTCTTGATTTTGAAACTTGGGATTAAGCTTAAGAGAAATTGTAAAGTCTTTTTAGGCTTTTTTGAGCATGCATCTTCCCTGGGCCTGTGTTTTGCTTTTTCAGTTTTTCCATATATGTGCTCCTTTTAAGTATATTAATTTCCCAAAGGATGTCTCCTTTGAACTTTTGATTGTCTATTGTGTGTCTCCACCCTGAAAAGAAAAAGAAAAATTCAGTTTCTCTTCTCAACTTTCTATTCTCTATACTTATTTCTGGTCACCACATACGTGAGCATTTTTTCACAATAAGCAATTCTGACCCTAACTTCCAAGAGTTACTTTATACCCTACAGATTAAGGGCTCAGTCCCACAAGACCTCTCCTCAGTTCAGATGCAATTACAAATCCAGGTTGTCACCTGTGCTTCTGACTAACTGGCTGTACATTGGAGTTTCCCATCTCTTCCCCAGGTTCAATGATTTGCTAGGATGGCTTAAGAACTCAGGAAGGATAATTTGCTTACTAGATTACTGGTTTATTTTAAAAAAGGATACAGCCTATAAACAGCAAAATAGGAGATGCAAAGGGAAAGATATCAAGAAAAGCATGTGGAGCTTCCATGACCCCTTTGGATGTAGCACCTTCTAACAACATCCACATATTCATCAAGCCAGAAACTCTCTGAACCTTTTCAGTTAGTTTTTATTTATTTTTTTAATGGAGGACTTCTTAGGTAGATATGGTTGAGTAAACTATTGGTCATTGGTGATTAACTCAACTTTCAACACTTCTCTGCTCCCCAGTGGTTGGAGCATCAGGCTAAATGTTGCAACTTTCTAATAACATTGATTCCTCTAGCAAACAACTCCATTGTAGTGATCTAGGGGCTTTACAAAATCACCTCATTAACATAAACTCAGTTGTTGTTGAAAGGTGCTTGTTATAAATAACAAAAGACTCTCCTTTCATCTTTATCAATCTGGAGCTCTTTTAGGAATTGAGGACAAAAGACCAAAAGTTACAAGAAAAATAATTTCATCTCTCTCATCACATAGGGTTTTAAGAGCTATATACCAGGAATAAGGACAATGATCAAATTTCTATTTCTTATTATACATCTCAATATCACACACCCATAATATCTTGTCATAGGTGTCTGCAGGTCATTCTCCCTGCAGCTTTCCCAAGCAATGCCCACTGCTTCTCCCTGCCTAAGATCCAAATAAGGGAAAAGATAACAGTCCTTCAGGCAGCCCATGAGATGTCAGAACAGTGTAAATGCAGTCTGCTCTGCTCTGTTTATTTTGAAAAAGGGAATTGGAAACTCAACTGATGCATTAGATAGTCTATTTTATATATTCACTGGTAACCTATTGCTCTAGGCATCTGTGGAACTGTCTCTCCACATTTTTCCTTGAGAAATACCTGCTGCTTCTTTCCACCTGATATCCAAGTTTTACCACCACCTACCCCTCTGCCACCCTTCCCTGAGTTTCATGTGAGGTGAAACAGAGACCTGAAGAGGCAGCCCTGACAGGTTAGAACATTATAAATTTCCCTCTCTCTGAATCAGGGGAGGGAATTGGGAAATGATTTGCCACTTCCTTAAAGACCTTACCACAATGGGGACCGAGGGCAACAGAAAAACCACAGAATTTCCTACCATTTTGAATGAGGCTGTTAGTTGATTTGGTATTTGGTTGGTTGCTTTGGACCTTTGACTGTTTCATGGAACTACTGTAAGGTTATTCTAGCCAGTATTTTGGTTGTTGTTTATATCTCCTTGGGGAAACAAGAGCTTAGAGTTTGCTAGTCTGTCATTTTGCTCAAGTATGTAGATTTTCAATCCTTTCTCAATGACATTCACTCAGCCTTTGTGAGAACCACTTACCTCATTTCCAAAGTAGTTATATTAATTTCTAACTTTCAGTCTCTTGTGAATATCAGTTTAGCTGGATATGTAAGTTATTATCAAAGGGCTTGGTATATTGTAGGCCTTCATTGCATCATAACAATAACTTTAATTATATTATTATTTTGAAATAACACTTTGGAGAGTGATATTATATTATTTCACTACGAATACCATGAGAGACTTGAGGGAATGATGGGGGAAAACCTCTACAGTATGCTAATTCTAGGTTACATTTTGTCTAATGGAAAGCACAGAACTCTTACTTACCATATCCTAAGTTGATAGATGCTTTGTATAAGTCTGAGTTAGAGAATGACTTTATAATCTGATTTCCACTAAGAAGCTCTTCTAGGTTGGCAGGTTGCCAGGGCATCCAGACCCAAAATGATGAACCCCATTTGTCTGCTGGAAAGTGTCAGGGTGCTGTCAGTGAACCAAAATTCTCTGCAGATTCTTGGTGAGATTTCTTTGCCAGTGCTGGTGGTGGCCATCGTAGGACCATATCATACAGGCAAATCCTACTTAATGAGCCATCTTGCAGGTCAGAATCATGGTGAGTGTTGTACTGGGTCAAGGACCAATTGCTTCATTCTAGCTAATACCGCAGCTTCTTAATTTTTGTCCTGATCATGTGTAGGGAGAACCAAACTTCTCTTAACAAATCAATTTTCCACTCCTATTTCTCACTGCTAAACCACTGTCTTACTGTAATTCATTATCATATTGTATGTTTTATTCCTGTAAAGCAAAATTTCTCCTACCAATTCTCACAATCCTACCTTATTTTACATGCTTAAGCACTGGACTCTTGCAATTGTGTCTACTCGCTCTTGAAACACATTTTGCGTTTTTATGGACTATTTTTATCTACATATAAATGTGTTCAAATGTCTATAATCTTAAAAATATTTCCTGTATGTCATATACTACTGTGGCTAACACCTCTCCCAACTTTTGAAAAATTTCTCTGACAAAAAATATAATCTTGATTTTTTTTCCACCTTTTTCTCTTCCCATTTCTGTCTTCAGTCCATTTCTCTCTGGCTTTGAACCTCACCATTCTTTCAAGATACTCTTTTTATGGTTATCAGTGACTTCCATTTTGTCTGATTCATGGATTCCCCTTTGCCTCTATGTTGAGCCCTTGCTTGGTATCTTTATCACAATTAATATTCCTTCCTCCTTGAAACAGATGACACACAAAGGACATTCTTGAGGAAATGGAGAAAGCACCAACTCGTATGCTGGGATACTGACATTCCAATAGATCTGACTCTGTAGCTCCTAGGTTGTTTAGATTATCTGCTCTAACTGAATGCTGCTTTCTCCCCTCTCCTCACAGGCTTTCCTCTAGGCTCTACAGTGCAATCTGAAACCAAGGGCATCTGGATGTGGTGTGTGCCTCACCCACGCAAGCCAAATCGTACTCTGGTGGTCCTTCTGGACAGTTAATGCTTGGGGGATAAGTGAATGGTAAAGCAGAAATTCACAGTTAAATACTTTTTATTCTGGATTTTCCCCTTATCTCTCCATGGTCCTAGAAATTTTACTGCTTTAATCTGTAAAAATCTAGAAATCAATTATAGTAAATAAGGCAAACTATGATTTGTTTGAATCTCACTTCTAGGTAAGATATCATGGTGTCTTAGATAAATTCTTTTATTTCTTGGCACTGTGTGGATGACTTGATTACATTTAGTAAGTCATTATTGAACAGCTGAGTTACAGGCCTTTGGACTTAGAATTGTAGATATCAGTGACCAAAGTAAAGGTCCTGCCCTAAAAGAGTCTTTAGTTCAATTGATAAGACCACATTATCTGCAGTCAGATTTAGTACCATGTAATTGGGAAAGAAGCATGCTGGATGGAAGTAGAAATTACATTGCATTGCAATCCCCAATTTCTGGGAATTTCATGGGAGCTCCATGGCTGGAATGGCTTTTTTGAGTTATCCTGAGTTTGGGACAGTGGTGCTGATACATTTTTGAAGAGCTGCTCCAGAAGCCTTTCTAATTAAGAGGGCTGACACCTGAAGACTCTCTTCCACCAGCACTCCCAACAGCTGGGGGAATAAGTCCTTCAGTTTTGAAAGGCAATCCAGGCAGCACCTGACTGGTTTTGAGAGCTTACAGTTAAGAATAACTAAGAAAGAGGAGAAGTATCAATCTGTGAGTGAGGAAAAATTTGTGATTCACCTTCTTAGCTACAAGGTGAAGAATGTATTTGAGGGTTGGATTTAAGGGACGGGTTTACATTTTCCATGATGTAGTTCATCAACTACTCACAGAGTGTTCTGGAAATCTGTGAGACACCTCTGAATGTGCAAGTTCTATAAAAGTAAGTTTTTGTCCTACATGAAACACTTTAAAATGGATTTTTGGTGTTTTAGCTTTCTGCTAATGGGTGAAATGAACTATCCCTCCTTTCCCCCTTTTGAGATTTATTTGGAAATAATACCTACATTTTTATAGCTCTCTTTTTTTCCTCAATGGGAGTTAGAAAGTGTGTGCTTATTTTTAAAGCCATATATCAAATAATGATATAATCTTGTTGAAATAATTGTTTGTCATAACTGCTACTGCTTCTTATCCTAATTGATTATTTTTAAAAAGTGTGTTTTGGGGAAAGAAAGTAATGAATAGACTCTTATCCCCCCAAACTCCCATTTAGAATCTTCTCAACATAAACCACAGTTTTTGCATTTGCACTGGGAGCAACTTTACATGCCATTTATAATAAAAAACAATTTCCAGTTTATGCCATTATTTAGACAATGCTATGATTTATACAAATTAGCCTGTGCTTTAAGGCCTTGATTAGGCTGCATGAAAGCTCACCTTATCTTCTCCACTTGCCCTCTGCCCTGAAATGACTCTAACTACAAGACCCCTGTCTTCTCCCATCTCTATTTTTGTTTCTCTGGGTTTTCCTGTCTATGGGATCACCTTCATTTCTTCAGTTCCACATTTACCAGTTCTTTAATATTCAGCTCAAGACTTTGAGGAAGCTTTCAGATTATAAATTCTTTCTCCAAATTTCATAGCTCTGTTCTTCCTTGATAGACTTCTAAATTTTAGTTTAGTGTTATAGCTATAGGTTTCACTGCTTATATACATTACTGAGAGTAAGCCTTTTACAGATACTTCTATCTTTGTTGCAATACTGTTATGGATGTTTGTCCACTGCTTTGAAATAGTCATGTTAAAAGAAATAATTTTCATTTTAGCATTGCTTTTTTAAAATCTAAGAACAGTCGGGGATATTTAGTAGCTTCCTGCAATTATTTATTGATTGGATATAATTTAAATACCCAGTTATGCCAACTATGGTGTATTTTACATGGACTCAGATTAATAAACATATGCAGAATGAATAAGTGCCCACACTCATCACTGAATTCCTAATTACACAACAGGTACTGTATTAGTTTTTCTGTATATGTTATTTTACTTTATCCAATTGAGGAAAAAGAAAGTACTGTGAACATTAGAATCCTTTTATATATGAAAAATTTGCAAACACAAGAAATGTCTCTGTAATTGTCAAAGTTGATATCTGCATTTACATCTGTCTTCAATTTCTTTGCATGGTGAGTATGTTAGCTGAAATAATAAATGAAACCATGATTGAAGAAGTGTACAGATGAATTTCTAATGTAGGGGTAAACTTCTATCTTGTTCTAATGTGCTTTCTAGGATGAGTCTAAGAAGGATTCATGGATCTTTGCCCTGACCGTGGTTCTGTGCAGTAGCTTTGTCTAGAACAGCATGAGCACCATCAACCACCAGGCCCTGGAGCATCTGCAGTATCCTTCCATGTCCTGAACCACAATGTTTCACTGAATTCATGGGGATGAGGATAGAGTCAGTCTCTCCCTTCCTGTCATTTAGTTTCTTGGGTGGAGCAGAGGGGACCCATGGCAAAAGAGTGTGTTTATAATATTTTTATACTAGAGAAATGTGGGAATTGTTGGTAGTGAGTTTCTTTTCCCTAACCAAATCTTAGTTATATGACAGAGCTTGCAAAACATCAGGGCAAAGTCCTCTCAAACACCTGATAGAGTAGAAGATTCCACAGAATTTGTGAATTTCTTTCCAGAATTTATCTTGACTGTATGGGATTTCACCCTGGAGCTGCAGTTATGTGGTCAGCCTATCACAGAAGATGAGTACTTGGAGAATGCCCTGAAGCTGATTCCAGGTATCAGAGTATGGCCTGGGAAGTGTACGGTCCAATAGAGTGTGGGATCTAGTAAACAATAACTCTCATCTCTGTAATTGCATTTGTATTTGAGACTAAATCAAAGTCTGTGGAAATGGTGGCTGGAAAGTGGGTTGCAAAGATCTAGCGGCTACAGTTGAAGTTTACTCAAGAAAAGTAAAGTGTAAAGTGAAATTACTCAAAACCAATTTGTTTTTTATACATCTTTAAATTTAGCATCCAGATTTAAATGGGTGCTGAAACATTCTAAAGACTGGACGCTGTGTTTCCTATTCCTTCAATTTGCCTCTGTTGAAGAAAACAACTAATCAGCTAATTGTTAGACATGAAACTGCAGTGAAAAGCTTATCTAAAGAACAAAATGTAGATTTCACATATTATTCTTTTCAAAGAGGGATATAAAACTTTCTAATCCTGTATAATTATATCATCTACAAAATGATTGTATGTTTTAAATAAACCTGAAGAAGTGACTGTCTTTACAATCTATGCCTTTTCAATAATACAGACAATTATTAGAACATTCATTTTACCTTCCACATCATAGCTTTCTCCTAATTCCCACATGTTTACCCATGAATTAATTACAAGGTAAAAAATTATTTTCATGGGTTACATTTCCAAGGATATGTGTCTATTGAAACCTTGAGAGAAATATCAATCCCAATTTAGTCATTCTTCTTTTCACGTTTCTATTTATGATTTCTCAAAACAGCTATTAAGAAATTGGCTGGCAAGAGAGGACCAGATATAATCATTTACCTCAAAGAGTTTATAGATTATTGGTGATACCTTAAAATTACATTTCAGGTACATTTATACTTCAGAGGATTTACTAAAAAATAGATAAAACTGCATCAATTATTTTTAGCATCAAAACAGTTTTTCTTAAATAATGAGGATGTCATTCCTACTATTCCAATTACTGTCCATGATCCCTTGTTTGTAGCTCTCCTTTTTGGTTCCACAGCTCAATTCCTACATGAGGTTGAGTTGAGCAGAAAGTTTCATCTGACCTTTCATTCTTTTAGCTGCTAGAAAAGCAAACACATCATAGACAACCACTCTACTAAGTGCATGTCTGGAGAGACCAGCCATAGGTTTCCTTTACTGGATCAGATGTCTCCCTAAATTTCTCTGCAGTTACATCATTGGTATAAGTCTGATGTGCAAAGAAGTATTGAATGTGTATGTTAAAAGATTTCTATGTGTAGAAATGGCAAAGACACACAAATCCCTGCCATGAACACCTGTAATCCCCTCACCTCAAGACTCTACACACTCTAATCCCTGTTTTTCTGTCCTTCAGGGAAGTATCCCAAAGCCCAAACATCCAATCTACCCAGAGACTGCATCAGGCATTTATTTCCAAGATGGAAGTGTTTTGTCTTTGACTGGCCAACATAGGAAAAAAAAATTCTAGCCAATATTGGGATGGTATCTGAAGACCAACCGGATCCTAAATTCCAGGAGCAAACAAAAAATTTCTGTTCTTACACCTTCATTGATGCAAGGACCAAGACCCTCACAGAAGGAATCATGGTCACTGGGAAAGGTGAGTCTCTTTTTCCCATTTCCATGGGGACTGGTATATGTTGAATATTTTATATAATGTGATTTCTAGAATTTTTGTTTGATTCTATAAAGAATTCTGATTTTACAGACATTTATACTCCATGAATAAATCTGTATAATTTATAATTATCTCACTTTGGGGGATTTACAAATTCCTTCCTCAAATTGCAATTTTTGTCAATGATATCGGTGGCTCCCACTTATCTGAAAAGATTCTCCACTTAGAATATAATCACTCTTTTGGTGTAAAAACAGAATACTGCATGTTTTCAAAGGAAGTCCTATACAATAAGTGTTCTTCACAAGGAGAATTCAAAAGATATTTTGAGGATTTAGAGTGGTCCAAAAATAAATTATAGCCCATAAATCACTGAAAATCCATTCAAAGCCTCAGAATTAGGAATAAATTAAACATGGTACACTTTGCCTCATCTGTCTATCTATGTAATCTATATTGCTTTCAATTTTTAAAATGAGAAACTGTATTTTCCAGGTAGCCCCTAGTATGTTAGATAGAAGTAGATATTAACTTTTTTAGTCCTGTTGCCTGGAAAACCATAAAAATGAAAAGTCAGTAGGAAAATGAAGGTGATAATAGTAGTGGGAGGTAGGGGTGCATGTGTGTGTTTGTGTGTATGCATGTGTATATGACCCTAGAAGCATAGTCTCAGAATCCTCGAGCCATTGACTGATAACTTGATATTTAGCCCCTAAATTTCCTGGCTTCTTCAGGGCTGAGGGCTCTGGTTGTGACCTATGTGGATACTATCAATAGCGGAGCAGTACCTCGCTTGGAGAACACAGTGACAACTCTGGCCCAGCTGGAGAACTCAGCTGCCATTCAGAAGGCAGACAACCACTACAGTGAGCAGATAGCCCAGCGAGTGAGCTTCCCCACAGACATGCTGCAGGAGTTGCTGGAGGCGCACGCTGCCTGTGAGAGGGAAGCCCCTGCAGTCTTCATGGAGCACTCCTTCAAGGAAGACAAGCAGGAGTTCCAGAGTAACCTTGTCATAATCTGTCTTAATATTTACTTTTTGTCGCCTCCCCTTGAAGAATGAAGCCTAGAAGTGTTGTTACCTGTCCCACGGCTCATCTCTCACTAAGGATAAAGTAGTCCATGTTCTCATGAGGGACAGAGTTTCAAAGGACTACATTTCCTTCTTTTTTGACTGCCAGAACTCAGGCAGTTTATCTGGAACTCCCTTTGACCTTCAATGAAAAATCAGTATAGATATCCTCTTGAAATAAATACTTCTGTGATTCCAAGCCTGTCCAGAACACCCAAGACATTCTTTAGCTGGCTTCTTTTTCTGTGAACACACTCCTATGGCTGGGAACCAAAATTTCTCTTTTCAGATCCACATCTCAGGCCACTTTCAGCTTAGGTTGCTCCTTGTATCTATCATTGAATACAGACAGAATCACTGAATGTGGCAGCTTCAAGTAACCAGAGAGATTAGGTAATGCAACTCCAACAGCTCAGATGAAATACCCAAAGGAGCTTAGGGAACTTCCCCATGGTCTTCCAGAGTTTTCAGAGCTGTGAATAAATCAAATCTTGTGACTGCTGTTTTATTACATGTCCTCCAACAGAATACTTTTCTCATGAGGAACACAGTTACACCAATTCTTCTACCAGATCCTTTGGAAATTTACTTCCTCTGTTCCTTGCTTCTGGTGACAGCCCTCTATCTTTCTTCCCTCTAGGAAATCATAAAGAATAAGAAAGATGATTTCTTGATGCAGAATGAAGAGACATCAATCAAATATTGCCAGACTAAACTTGATCAGCTTTCAAAGACACTAATAAAAAGTATCCCAGCAGGAACTTTCTCTGTTCCTGGAGGTCATGAACTCTACAGGAAAGCAAAGGAAATTATTGAAAAGGAATATCACCACGTGCCCATGAAAGGAGTGAAGGTGAGGAATAAGGGAAACATGGAGAACCTACAGAATAGTCAAAGGGCTATACTGAAAATCTGAGACTGCAGCTCCATGCATGCATAAAGAGAGAGTATGGGACCATTCAAACAGCTTTGGCTCTTAAGGTTCACTGCATGCTATTTATTCCTGAAGAGAGTACAAATGTCAACTCCCAACCATGAGTACAGATTTCTTAAATCCAGAGACAGAACATAAATTATTCTTTTTTTTTTTTACTCAACAACATATTTGACGTGTTGAGCACTGACAATTTACAAGTCAGTCTTTGTACACAAGGATGATCACAATTGAGACAGGAAGTCAACTACATAGACAAGTTATAACACTCAGGAAAGAGCTACTTAGGTGTTAGAAACAAACATCATCATCATCATCATCATCATCATCATCATCATCATCATCATCATCATTATCATCATAATTAAAAAACAGCAATACTAATGCAACTAATATATATTGAACAGTTGTTTCCTATAGCCAAAATGTTAAACTCTTTCCCTAGACTCTTTAGTTTAATCTTTCAAATAACATTAAGAAGTATCTACATTATCAACATTTTAAAGATCTGGACTGAGAAGCATAGGCAGGTTAAAATAAGTTGTCTAAAGTTATAACCAGCTAGTGGCAGAGGAGAAGACCAGCACAATTTAGAGGCACTATTTCACACTGGGAAAACAGATATGTACAAGCACCAGAGATTTGGATTTGTAGAACTGAACATGGTTCTGACTGGCTGGAATCTAGAGTGGGGAGAAGGAAGTAGCACTGGGCAAGTGACTGGAGGGAGACAGGTCAGTCTAAGGAGCTTGGACTCATTGTAAGGAACCACTATGGAACTTTAAACATGAAGCAAAAGTTACATGGAATTAGTTGTCTTTGCAGCACTAATTTACTTATTCGAAATCTAATTTCTGTGCTCCTCCTTGGTTCCTCAGGGAAATGAGTTCCTCCAGAGATTTCTGCTGTCCCAGGTGGCAATAGAGAAATCCTGCAGGCAGATAAACCCTCAATGATGGGGAGAAGCCCATAGCAGGTACAGGGTAGGGCTGGGCTCACAGTGGGATGTGTATGTTCTTGCAGTGCCCTCTGAAAGGTGTGAGAGAAAACCTTCCCAATACAGGAGCTTCCTTCCTTTCTGTGGAACAACCCTGCTGTGTCTGGAAACAACAAAGGGAACTGTGATTGGATGCCAGACATACAGAGCCTTTTCTCTCACATTCTGAAGTGTGGTCTTGATGGTGTGGACACGGGGTGGGGGGGAAGACTTCGGAGATTTCCTACCACTCTCTTCAATTTGGCTTGGCCTCTGAGCTCAAGAGGGTGGAGGTCAATCGTTGCCTATTTTTTTCCCTCTCTAATGCCTCCCTGGGGCAGAGGAGTGGACCAGGAATGAGACAGCTGTTAAGGAACAGGAGCTGCTGAAACAGAAACTGCAGGAGCAGCAGCAGCAGGTGGAGGCTCAGAAGAGAAGTCTTCAGAAACACATAGTCCAGATGATGGAGAAGCTGGTGAGGGAAAGAGAAAACCTGCTGAGAGAGCCAAACAAGATATTGGAGCATCAGCTGAAGGTGAATCAGGCTGTGGCAGTAGTAGAGCTTGATAGATTTGCCCTGGTACCTCAGGAAGGGATGGGTGAAGGTTACAGCAAGATCATGCAGAGATCAGAAGTGCATCTACTGCTTGGGATTTATTAAAACCCTGAAGCCTTTGAATCCTTCCAACACCTTTAAATTCGTCTCTGTAAGTAGACATTGGAGTGTTCAGGATGAGTATGCCCCCCCTACTCCAAGCCCTCAGAGAATATAAATAGGGTTGAATAGCCACTTAGAGAAATTTAAAATGATCTCACAGGGCTTGATTGAACAGATATTTCAAATGTCTGTGTTTAATATGAACAACAAATAGTATGGTTTACCAAGATCACTACATTTTACCAGGAGCCCTGCTCAGCCCAAGGCCCTGAGGTAGGTCTCTGCTGACATAAAACTACCAGAAATGTCCAGAATTAAAAATACAGGGAAGTGGCAGCTTTTAATCTTGCTGCATTGCCTCCAGGTTTGTATAGATTCCCAAGCTATCATGTGGCTTGGAGGGATTTCTCTCATTGTTCATCTGAACATGATTTATAAGAGATTTCTATAATTTGTGGACCATGTGTTTATAACAGATTTCTATAATATGGGTGACAGTACCATCCTGATTGGGACTGAGAATTAGTGCAGTCAGACCAAGGCTACCTCTCATTTGCATTTTTTGACTGGAAAATATTACATTTATCCTCATGCCAGGCTTAGCCTCCTGGCAAAACCCTAAGGTATATGAATATTATTAAGGCTGTAAACTACACTTTCTCTTAATATTTAGGTCCAAACCAGGAAATATTCCTTGTTACAAGAGTCTCCTTTCATGATTAAGAGAGAAAAATTTTAGGAATACAACAAAGATAGTCTGACAAAGTTTTAAAGTTTGACAAAATGTAATCCTTGAAAAAATGGGGGATTTAAAAAGTTTTACTTCCTTCCTCACTTTTTTTTTTTTTTAGGTCCAAGAAGATCTGTGTACTGAAGGATTTAGAAAGAAATGTGAGAAGATGAAAACAGAGATAAATCATTTGAGAAAGAGAATTGTTGACACTAAAAATGATGATCGTTCCTTGCTTGCACAAGCCTTGGTCAACCTTGGCAAAATAATCACTTCATTATTGCCTGCCCCAGCTAACATTCTTGGTAATGTTATGAAAGTATTGGGCTTACTATTTAAAAAGATGTAGCTTTCCTTGTAAAGAAATTAGATATATAATATATTATACATGTATATTCTCTGGCCTATTACTGATGTGCATGCTTTTCACTTTCATTCAGCAATGCTTTAAGTATAAAAAGTGATTTCTAGAGGATATTGATGCCTGGCCCACATTAGATAGAATAAATGCATGGACACTTTGATTTAGTGTGTTCACTTTTAGGAAATATATATGTGTGCAAAATCATATATATGTGTATGTACATACATACAAGAGTTTCACTGAGGCTTCACTTCTAATGGCAAAAGATTGGAAACCACTTAATGCTCATATATGTAATTTGGTAATATATATTTTGCATGCACACATACTAGAATACTAGATTGCTAGTAAATAGATAGTGGAGCTCTATTTGTATAAATATAGAACAATCTGGAAGATAGATTGTAGAGTGAAAAAATGAGGCACAAAGCAGTTTGTATAATGTGTTCACCATAAAAAAAAATGCAATTATTATGGGCACTCATACACATGTATATATAGCACATTTCCGGAAGATTCATTAGAAATTGGTATCATTGGTTCTTCCTGAAGAGGACAGCTTGGCATCAGGGATAGAAAGGACACATGCTTTTCATTATATACTCTATCTTTTCAAATTTGCAAAGATATCTTGTGTTATCATTTCTAGAATAACAAAGAAAACAAAGTATAATACTAATAATTAAAATAGTAAATGGAATGTGAATAAATGGAATTGCTCATTGCTTCTAGAAATGACATTAGCCTGCTCAATAAGGGGTCTAAGACTAAGATCAGAATACTAGGAAATAACGTCTGCATCCTAATCTTGTTTTTGCTTTGGCCTTGGTTTTTAATCTCTTATATTTGCTTCAAAAATAAGGTATGAAATTTCCTGTTACCCCTTGAAATCTCAGCAAGAGTAACCTTTTCTTCATAGGTTTCAATTACACTTTTACAGTGTTTAGAAACAAATTATTAAACATTAAGAATATTCACTGGTGAGAGGAATTCCCATCATCCTTAAGTTCAGTGGTGGCATCTCTGCTGTAGGCAAGTACAGAAGTTGTGATCTACCACTGCAGAAATGGATGCCTTGATAGTAATAGGGAATGAAAAACCCAGACACACAGAGGCCAGGTGTTGGCATTTAAACATCAGAATTCAAGTACATACAATGAGAGTAATGAGCATCGTGGTTTGTCTTAGCTCAGGCTGCTATAACAAATTACCATAGACTGTGTGGCTTACAAAACAAACATTTATTTCTCCCAGTCCTGGAGGCTGAAAGTCCAAAAGAACTGTGCCAGCATTGTTATTTTCTTGGTAAGGGTCCTCTTACAGCTTTACAGATGACAAGGTTCTTACTGTGTCCTAGCATGTTGAAGAGAGAGAGACAGAGAGAGAGGGAGAGAGAGAGAGGGAGAGAATCTCATGATTTTTTGTTATACAGGCACTAATTAGATTCATGAAGGCCCCACACTCATTATCTAATCCCTCCCAAACCCCATTTCCAAGCACATTGGGACATTGGTAGTTGGAGTTTTCTCAAATGGATTTTGGAGAACACATTCAAACATTCAGTCTATAATTTGGTTGGAGTGGCAGCTAGCAGACCTGACCAGAGAAAATTCTGAAGATGGCAAATAAAACAAGGTGTCTGTAGAGAAAAAAAGAATGGGGAGGAAACCATTGGAATCAAGGATATTTATTGGAAGCTGAGAGGTAACATTGATAAAAGGTTATAATCCCTAGCCTTGGTCTAAACCAATTTCAGATGATGGAACTATCACCTGGAGGGGAGGGCAGGATCCCAAGAGAGAGGACATTGCAACTCTGGGATGAGGATAAATGATAATGATTTTCACAGTGCCTCCCGTAGGGGACCTCTGGAAATGTACTTGGATCCATATGCTGGGAAATGAGAATGCCCAAACACTTCAAGGACTGTCAGAATCAGGATCCAAGCTAGGAGTGATGCTCATATCCTGAAAAGACATCACAGTCTCCCTGTCAGAGGTACATGGTATAAACACACTCTTGGCCCAAGTGCAACTAACTTGGTCTAGTATTTGTTTTCAAATAAAAGTAAAGTTCATTGGAAGACAGACACCATTATATATATTTTTTTCTGTACATCTTCATAGTGTATGTTTAGGCACAGAGGGTACTTAGTAAGAAACTTCTGTAAAAACAAAAAGCTGACAAATGTGTGATTGTTTTCAATTGCCAGAATTCCATGATCACTCCAAACCTCTGAGATAATAGATTGTTTGGATTTTAGATATTAGATTAAGGTCTCTAAGTTGACTTAAGGGCCAGAGGAGCAGAAGAAATGCTTTTGGTACAGTCCCCCCCTCTGTGACCTTATGCACCACAGTCTCTGTATCTCTGCTAAGATGTTAACTCATCTCCACTGGAGACTTTAAATGACTCCATCTAGCTGTGGCTTCAAGTGTTCAGAAGGAAGAATGAATGGCTTTGCCTTTTAAAGAAGAAACCATATAGTAATGAATATGTGAACAATGTATCATGGGGTTTAATGCAAAAGTAAACGATTCTACAGAAATATCTGTATATCTGTTCCCACTGAGAGCTTGACTTAAGCATATGTTCTAATCCCTTGGACTAGACACACCCTGCATTGAAGAGCAAAGAGAAGCCTTGCCTTTTTTAGATTCGACATGTAAGTGATATCACACTGTACTTGTCTTTCTCTGACCTATATCACTAAGTATAATGTGCTTAAGGTCCATTGATGCTGCAAATGGCAGGATATCCTCCTTCCTTGTGACTGAATAATATTCCCTTGTGTATATATATATGTGCCACATCTTTTGTATCCACTCATGTGTTGGGCATTTAGGTTGCTTTCATTGCTTGGCTATTGTGGTTAATGCTGCAATAAACATGAGTGCAGATATCTCTTTGAAATACTGTTTCTATTTTCTTTCAATAAAAAATAATAACACTGACTATGGTCACTTAGAAAAATAAAAAGGCTTTAAAAAGTAGATAACAATTTATTCACACATCTATTTTTATCCTCATTAAGGAATGCTTGGTTCTAATTATTTACATTGTTAAATTCTTATGTCCTCCCTGCCATTGTTCTGGATTATGTAAAGAGAGAAATGTAAAGATCTTGTCCTCATGCAGCTTACACTGTGTATGGGCCTTACATAATGTTATTTAGGCAGAAATAAATATTGTAATTATATACATGTATATATATATGTGTGTGTGTGTGTGTGTGTGTGTGTATTGATGTGTGTGTGTGTGTATATAGATATGTGTATGTATGTGTATGTGTGTGTATATATATAAATATTTTATGTGTAGTGATCAACAATCTAAGTAACAACCAAATAGTCATTTTTTAAGTTTGGTTTCAACCTAGTGCATCTTGCCTGGAGATATAATTGTGTATTATAGAGCCCTAAGGACCAAATATGGTAACTTTAAAGTAAGGTAAAACCTAGAGTGCATGGTGATTGAAACAATGAATAAATAGATTAATGGTTGGATGTATGAATAAGTGTGACATTTGTTTATTATTTCAAAGGGTAATAAATATCCCTCTTATTACCTATAGGCAAAAAAGTAAAGGCTTTGGTGAAGAATTTTGTGTTTTTTGATCTCTATTCCTTTATCACCTGTACAAATGTATTATGTTTAAACAAACTAAAGTGGATTCTGTTTCTATGACTGTAATAGGACTGATATGACAACTCTGGAATATTCTTCCTTGTGTCTCTTTTTCCATGGAAGTGTGGTTGTGCCACTCAACAGTGTTATTTGGATGGAATTCCTTTTACTTCAGATAATGTGATCTTATTCCCTGACCACTGTTTTGTGGACAGTGGTCCCAGGCTGCATTGAATATGGTGCCCACTCTTAGACCAGGAAACGGTCCCTGATAAAATATGAGTAATGAATTCCTCCCCTGATATATTTAGTCTAAGGCCCCAATCTCTCTCTGCCCCTGCTGACTGTCCACTAATATAGAAAATGCAGACAATCAAGTTCTATTTCCCTCCCACTTAAAGTACCTAATTATTTTATTTTGATGAAATATGCACAACTATTTACTATTTTAACTATTTAAAGTGTACAATATAGTGGAATTAAGTATATTCACATAGATGTTACAATCATCATCACTATCTACCTCCAACCCTTTGCATCATGCTCAGCTGAAACTCTGTATCCAATAAACAAGTCTCCATTTCCCTCTCCCCAAGATCCTGGTAAGTGTGAGTAAACTTTCTGTTTCTATGAATTTAACTACCCTGGATACCTCATAAAAATGACATCATATAGTATTTTTCTTTTTGTGACTGTCTTATTTCAGTTAGCATAATGTCCTCAGGTTTATTTAGACTGTAACATGTGTTAGAATATCCTTCTTTTTAAGGCTGAATAACATTCCATGGTAAGAATGTACTACACTCTATTTTATTTTTTAATTTTTAATTATTATAGAACTTTTAGATTTCCACTTAATTTGCAGTTATTACAAAATACTGGCTATGTTCCCTGTGTTGTGCAGTACATCTTTGTAGCCTGTCTTAAACTCAATAGTGTGTTACTCCCACTCCTCCCACTCCTCCACACCTTTATTGCCCACCCCACTTCCCACTGGTAACCACTGGTTTGTTCTCTATATCTGTGAGCCTGCTTCTTTTTTTATTGTTGTTTTTGTTATATTCAATAGTTTGTTGTATTTTATACATTCTACATATAAGTGATATCATATACTATTTGTCTTTCTCTGTCTGACTTATTTCACTTATCACAATGCCATCCAAGTCCATCCATGTTGCTGTTAATGGCAAAATTTCATTTTTTATGGCTGAGTAGTATTCCATTGTGTGTGTGTGTGTGTGTGTGTGTGTGTGTGTGTGTAGTATACAATAAATATCTATACACACTATATCTATCTATATCTATCTCTGTGTGTGTGTATATCATATCTTCTTTATCCATTCACCTGTTCATGGACACTTAGGTTGCTTCCATACCTTGGCAATTGTAGATAATGATGCTATGAACATTGACATGCATGTATCTTTTCAAATTAGTGTTTTTGGTTTTGGTTTTGGTTTTGGTTTTGGTTTTGGTTTTGGTTTTATATACCCAGGGGTGGAATTTCTGTGTCATATAGTAATTATATTTTGAGATTTTTGGAGAAATCTCCATACTATTTTCCACAGTGGCTGCATGAATTTACTTTCCTACCAAGAGCCCACCAAGGGTTTCTTTTATCCACATCATTGCCAATATTTGTTGCTTGTGTTCTTTTGATGACAGCCATTCTGACCAGCAAATACACTACAATTTACTTACCCATTCATATGTTAGTGGATAACTAGATTGTTTCCATTTTTTTGTATTGTTTTGAATAATGCAATTATAAACATTGGTGTACAACTATATATTTGAGTTCTTACTTTCAGTCCTTTTGAGATATATAACTAGAAGTTGAACTGTTGAATCAAATGGTAATTTTATGTTTAATTTTCTGAGGAATAGTTATACTGTTTTCTACATTAGCTGTTCAATTTGTTCCTACCAATGATGTACAGGATTCTCAATTTCTCTACATCCTCACCAAAATTTGTTTTATGTTTCTAAAGAAATGGCAACCATATTAATGTGTGTGAAATATATCTCATTTCCTTAATGAATAATGATGATGAGCACCTTTTCAGGTACTTATTGGCCATTTATCTCTGTTATTTGGGGAAGGTGTCTTCAAGTGCTTGACTATTTTTGAAATGAGCTCTTTGTTTTTGTTTTTGTTGTTGCTGAGTTAAAGGGTTCTTTATATATTTTGAATATTAATTTCTTATCAAATGTATGATTTGTAAACATTTTCTCCCATCCTGTGAGTTACCATTTATTCTTTTGATATTGTCCTTTGATATGCACAAAATTTTAAATTTTTGTAAAAACCAATTTATCTATTTTTTAATTTGTTGTCTACACACACCTTTGGTGTATATCCAAGAAATCATTGCCAAACCCAATAGAATGAAGAGTTTCCCCTACGTTTTCTTCTAAGAGATTTTGTTTAGCTTTTACATTTAGATCTTTGTTCTATTTTGAGTAAATATTTGAATATGGAGGAAGGTAAGGGTATAACTTCATTCTTTTGCATGTGAATATCGAATTTCTTCAGTATCACTTGTTGAAAATATTGTGCTTTTCCCACTGAATGGTCTTAACACCTTTATCAAATCATTTGACCACATATGAGAAGATTTATTTACTGTATTCGTCTATATGTCTATTTGGAGTACAATAGTTTGTACTAAGTTTTGAAATCAGGAAGTATGATATCTCCCGCTTTGTTCTTCTGTTTCAAGATTTTTTATTTGTTTATTTGGGATCTCTTGAAATTCCCTATGAATTTTAGAAGTTTTTATTTTCTGGAAAAATATTGGAATGTTGATAAGAATTGCATGAGATCTGTAGAATCTGTTGAGTAGTACTGACAGCTTAACAATATTAAAACTTCCCACCTATGAACATGGATGTCTATTTCTTTATGTCTGATTTAATGTCTTTTGGCAATGTTTTCAGTATGCAAATCTTTCTTCTTCTAGGCTAAATTTATTTTTAATAAATCACTTTGATCCTATTTTAAATGGGATTGCTTTCTTAATTTTTTGAATTGTCATGTTAGTGTATAGAAATGCAACTGATTTTTAATTGTTGATTTTGTATCCTCCAAATTTGCTGAATTCGTTTATTTTTTCAATTTTTTTGGTGAAATCTTTGATATTTCTATATTTAATATCATGTTGTGTGTTGAGAGAATTTATTTCTTCATTTCCAATTTTAAATCTCTTTATTTCTTTCCCTTGTTTTATTACACTGGCTAGTACCTCTAATTCTATGTTAAATAGAGGAGGGAAAAGTGGGCATTACTGTCTTTTTTGTTATCTTAGGGGAGAAGATTTCAGTCTTTCATCATTGAGTAGGATGTAGCTGTGGATTTTTCATGCATGGTTTTTATCATGTTGAGGAAGTTTTCTTCTATTCCTACTTTTTGAGTATTTTTTTAACAGAAAAATTATTAAATTAGATCAAAGGATTTTTGTGAATCAATTGGATGACCATTTTTTTCTTTGCTCTCTTAATGTGGTATATTATATTGATTGATTTTTCTATTTGGAATCTACAGGATGTAATCAACATTTATAGAATACCAAAAACATCAGAATACATATTTTCCTCAAGCTAACATGAAACATTCACCAAGATAGACCTCATTATGTATCATTAAACACACCTTAAAAATTGAAAGGAACAGAAATGTTATAATGTATGTCTCAGACTAGAGTGAAATTAAACTAGAAATCAACAATGGAAAGATAGCTGGAAAGTCCTAAAATACCTGGATAGTAAACAACACACTTCTACATTATACATAGGTCAAATAAGTCTCAAGAGGGATTTTAAAATGTATTCAATGAAATAAAAATAAAAATACAACTCATCAAAATTTGCAAAATGCAGTGAAAGTTGAAGGAGACTTATAAGATACTTTTGTCATGATATATAATCTTATGGAGACCATAAACTCAATTTTGGGAAGGGGAATAGGAAGACACAAAGCAGCAGTTCCCAGGAAGGGAAATGATCCTAAAATTAAATTCATAAATGGTTTCCAAGCAAAGAACAAATCCAGGGTGTTGCCAGAAAACAAAAGAAAAAAGATGGAGGGGTCAAATATGAAACGAAGGACGTGAATGAAGAGTCTTTTGCTTAAACCTCAGAATCATTATGGTTGCATCCTTCGAGTATGACATAATCAGAAAAAGACTCTCTGAGGAGATATAGTATGTATCATAGATGCTTTCAAACAATTGGGCTTCTGGAATGTTTAAGGGAGTTTTTCCTCAGACTTCTCAGCAAAAACCCAAGGTAGAGATAGGGCTACATTGAAAAGATTTGTGGGTTCAGCATTGTTGAGCCTTGATGAAGCTCACCTCAGAAGGCTTAGAACAAATTGGAGGGTATTTGTGCTAATGAAGAGCTACAGGGGAACCTGTTGATCCTGACCTGGCACTCCCATGCATGACTATACTTTTATACATTTTTCCTTACCATTTTATTCTCTTATCTGTTTTTACCCTTTGTTTTTCTTTCTTTTATCGTTTCTTCACCTCTTTTTGGACAGTTTTGTGTAAGTAATGGACAGAGGACAGGCCTTGGAATCAGAGAGCTTGCATCTGAGACTAAGCTCTAGAACCAAGTTAAGTGACCTAGAAGATGTTAAGTCTAATCTCTTCACTTGCATAAATGTAGGAATAATATCTAATTTACTGTGTGATCATGAGTATTAGAGATAGTAAGTGTATTTCCTTAAAGGTAGAAAGTTTCCAATAAGAGTGGCTGTTATATTGTTTTTATTACTGTTGCTACAATTTTGTTTATGTGGTTGATTTGGGTTCTTGGAGCAGCTGTTAGTAAACTCTACACTGAATTTCTTTACTCTACATACTCTTTACTATGCTTATTTTTATGAGGTTGATTTTCATAGCTCATATTGAACTCTCTTAGTCTCTTTACAGCAGAGTATCCATCCCAAGATGCTTTGAGTGCTGGCTGCTAGAAAGGCTCACATGATCGCCCTTTAGAAATGCCTGGGAACTTGCATCCTCCTATGTCTCCACTTCTCTAAAGATTTCTTCTCATAGGATTCAAGCAACAAATCATCTACAGGAATTGCCATCTTATGCTTTGCTTCTAACATACTAACATTAAAAATTATTTTTTTTATTTTTATTTTTAATACTACAAATATATCTTAGGCCTTCCACTAGCAACCAAAGATACAGCAAGCCCTCAGTTAAAGAGAATGCTAATCTATACTGTATCTGTTTCCCCTTCCTGGCTCCACTTCTGGCATGATGGTGTGCAACTCAGAATCACTCCTCAAGAAACTGATGAAAATTATTTTTAAAACACATTTAAAAATAGTTGGCCTTATGAGCATACACAAATGGAAATGCCACTACAGATATACAGCAAATGAGGACACATTTAATCAAGAATATTTACTAAAGCTCCATAAAATGATGAGTCTTTAGTATTTGAAAATCCGTAATTTTCCCCTCTCCATTCATTGAGCTGGGAACTCCACCCAGACTTGTACAACCAAGAACACAAGTTTTTGACTCCCCCCAGGTCCTGGTTGGAGGGTTGTCTTCCTAGGAAGGACATGACATTAGCATTTCTCATACTGCCCCTAGATACTTGTTGCTGAGGCAAAGTTCTGTACTACAGCAGCCAACAGGTGGGGGCCCCATTCTTCCACCACATTTCCTCTCATGAGACAAAGGTTCTACCTTGGGCATGGTAGGACATTGAGGTCCCAATTGCTATTGACTCAGCTTATAGGACAGGGGCTTGTGCCGATGGAGACAAGCCAAGGACACCTGGGGCTCTTGCCCATATATCCACTGAGCACTTACTTCTTCAAACTGGGCTGTCACTTAGAATTGACATATTGTTCCTTACTCCAGCACCAGAGTTGTGGCTCAGAGATTTTCCCTCGGAGGAAAGGCAGACCATAGAACAGAGAGCTCAAATTATCTCCCCAAAGGAGCCAACATTATTTGCAACAGCATAAGAAGTTCAAATCTAAGGGTGCTTTCAAAAGCAGAAGAAGTGTTGGTAAGAGGCAATGGGGAGGAGACTGAAAAATTCATTGAAGATACAGGCTAAATGATAAGCCAACATTTTGCTGGAGAAAAATAAGAAACCAGCTGCAAGAACTAGAGTCTGAATAAATTTCAAACATTGACCATCAGGAACTGTCCCTTCATAGCAGCCTGAATTTGACTGGATTAGGGTGTAAATAATTTATTCTCCAGGGCATTGTTATGAACAATAGAGCTTTTAACCAGCAGTTAGTGGAGTTTCATAGGTTAGTGTGGTCAGGTAACTAGACAAACACTGCCTAAGTCCTGCTAAAACCTTGTTATCCCAAAGTGGCTGGGCATATCCAAGGATGAATCCTTGAGGAAAAACATCAGAGGCTTTACCCGGTGTCTGTTTAGGGGATAGAGGAGGAAGAGAAGGGAATGGACAACACTAAAATAATCGTTAGTCTTTAAACAAGTAAACAAGCTAACAACAATGACAAGCACTGAAAGAGGGGAGAGATGAAGCCAGTACCCAAAGTTGCTGCAATATCTAAAATGTTCATTTTCCAAAAAATATGAGACATGCAAAATAAGCAGGAAATTATGGCCTAGATACCAGAAGAATAGCAGTCAATAAAGCCACCTGCAGGAGAGACCTGATGTGAGAAAAGAAGCCATTATAAATATGTTCAAAGAAACAAAGAAAACCATGATTTTAGAAGTAAAGCATGATGACAGTGTCACATCACATAGAGAACATTAATAAAGAGACAGAAATTATTAAAAATAACCAAATGGAAATTTTGGAGCTGAAAAGAGCAATAACTGAAATTTAAAAATTCACTAGATGGAATCAATAATACACTTAAATGGGCAGAAAGTAAAAGTACTTAAGAATAGATCAATAGAAATTATGCTATCCAAGAACAGAGTGAAAAATGAATGAAGAAAAAATGAGCAAAGCCTCAGAGAAATGTGGGACACTAATGTATACCAACAGACATGTAAAGGCAGCACCAGAAGAACAGAGAAGGAAAGGAGCAGAAAAATATTTGAAAAATTAGTGGCTAAAAACTTCCCATTTCCTAAAAAATTTAAATCTACATATCCAGGAATTTCAACAAACTGCAAGTAGGATAAACTCAAAAAGACCCATGAATAGACACATAGTAAACATGCCAAAGAAAATCTTGAAGGCAGCAAGAGGAAAATGACTCCTTGCTTAAGGAAACTCCTATAAGATTAACAGTTGACTTATCATCAGAAACAATAGAGGGCTGAAGGCAATAGGATAACCTATTCTCAGCCCTCAAATTTTAAAAACCCTTAATCAAGAATTATATATCCAGCAAAATTATCATTTAAAAATGAAGATGAAATAAAAAGATATTTGGAAAACAAAATCTGAAAGAGTCTGCTGCTAGTAGACCTACCTTACAAGACATACTAAAGTTAGTTCTTCAGGCTTAAAGCAAGTGACCCAAGACAGTAATTTGAATACACACACACACAAAACAAAGAACACTGATAAAGGTAATTATGCAATTATAAAGGAGTATAATTGCCTATTATCCTTTCTTGTTTAAAAATCATAAAGCAGTATACTTTTAATTGTATTTGTGGGCATATATCATACAGAAATGTAATATATTTACCAATAGCAGGGCAAAGAGGTTGGTGACAACAAACCAACATTGGGTTAAGAACTGACTCCAGATGTTTCACTTGAATCCAAAGGAACAAATGCATAGAACCTGAAATGGAAAGAAGGCTAATATGAGAAAAATTATACATATAACATAAAAATTGTGTTCTACACTGGAAACTGACACAACATTGTAAACTGACTCTAACTCAATTAAAAAAAAGAAAAATGTTATACGTATAAACTTGCTCTCTTTTCTCCTCTCAGCTTCTTTAAAAGACATAAAATTACATAAAGGAATAATAATTATAATGATGTACTGTCGGGCTTATAACATGCATAGAGATAATACCTATGACAAGAATACCACAGTAAGAAACAAAAGAGAGTAGAGCTATATGGGAATGCTGTTTCTACATTCTCTGAAATTGCTGGTGTAATTGTGAAACTATTTTTGATAAGACATATATGGTAAGGCCTAAAGCAATCACTAAGTAAATAACTAAAAATATATAGCAAGAAAATCATTAAAGAATTTAAAAAGTAATATTAGAAAATATTCAATTAATGAAAAAGAAAACAGTAATGCCAAAAAAAGACTTGAGGTGTAGAGAAAATAATAACTTAAATGAGAAATGTAAATCATATTATTTTGCTTAGTTTTGTTTTTATGAACTCTGGATACAAGTCCCTTATCAGATATATTATTTGTGAATATTTTCTACCATTTTGTGGGTTGTCTTTTCATTTTCTTAACATTACTTTTTTAATTAATGCTATGTCTCTCTCTTTATTTTTTTTTTACTTAAAATGAATCAAAGCAAATGCAACATGTGTACAAATCTATAGATAAAGCTGCTCTGGAAAAAAACGCATAAATACATGGCAAAGAAATGAGACTTGGCATTTTAATGCTGATCATGCCATCCTCAATGCCATAAAACCAAATCTGTGCTTGCAACACAGTAAACTATGTGTATCTGCTATACCCTACTTCACAAATCCAGGACTTATGAACTCAAATCAGAATTTGCCATCAAAAATTCAAACTTGAATTCCTGTACTAGGAATGTCTCCAGTAGAGAGAACCAATGTTTTTTGAATATTCGGTGTAAGTAGCTTTAATTGAGATAAGGCTTAGGAAGGACTTACAACCCTTTCCCATTCCCATATATCTGGGTACAAAAGACATAGGCATTTATTCCATATCCATTAACAGTTTACAGAGCACCCACTGTCCCCAGGCACCACATTAGGCCTTGGGATCCTGAGAAGGAAAAGATACACTCTTACCCTCAAGGAATTTGGCCTAGTAAAGAAGACTGTCTCAAACCCCTAATAATATCTCCTTCCATCAATCAAGGAAAGCATTTACTAACTAATCATGCACTTTACTATCACAAACTACATACATATATGTAGAAAAGCACATGGAGTGTAAGCATTTGAAAACAGTAGGTTCAGGCGGGCCTTAGAGAAAATCTAGTCAAAATCTCTCATTTTATACCTGGAAACTAAACCCAGAGTGGATAAGTGACTTACCCACGATCACGACAAGAACTAAGATTAATATGGCACTTCCTATACGCCTAGAACTGCTCTAACAGTATTGTTTATTTAATCCTCACCACAACTCATTTTTGAAATACAAAACTAAGGCACAGAGAAATTAATTAACAACAAAAATCAAACAGTTCACAAGGGCAAAATCAGGATTTGAATCTAAGTAGTCTTGCTCCAGAATCCATACTTTTAGTCACCATGCTATATTTAAGTAGCTATGTCAAAAGGCTGTCATGAATTTCTGACTCATGTTTTTACACTGTCTTGTTATTTTATACTGTCAGGGTTTCCAGCATCTCTAGAACCCATTGGTCAAAAATTATCAAAGAAATCTCAAGATATTATGGTACTTCAAAGTCACAAGATCCTTGATTTGGGGAAAATGGCTCAATTCAACGTGGATGTATATGTTACCAGAAGGTGAAGATGAAGACATGCACAGACATGAGAAATATAATAAGTAATCTTGTAATAAGTATTCTTTTATCTTACTTTGACAAATGTTGCCACTTGTGTCTCATTTCCTTGTTTTCCTGAATCACTTCCATGTACACCTTCTCACTTCCAAATCCCAGTCTTTAAGTGTGTTGATTCTTCAATCAAATAAGAACATGTTAATGTAGACAGAGCTAGGAATTAAATCTTGAGAGGACCCTGCACTATACAAGATGGAGAAGATGTGCATTTCAGAAGCCTCAGACTTCATTTCACCCATTCATTTATTATCTAACAAATATTTATTTGGTGCCTGCCATATGCACAACAATGCACTGAGTTCTGGGGATGTGCTAGTCTATGTGATGGATGTGACTTTTACTCTCCTGAGGTTCACAGTCTTACAGCATTCCTCCAGAGTAAGTTAGGGATCCATAGTTAAGCACTTCTCAATTCTCAACCTGTTGGGCCTCTGAATGATGCCTGAGCTACAGGAGGATGAACAGAATGACTCAGCAAGACTGGGGACTGCTAAGAGATGCTGTCACTCTCAGGTGTGCCAACTACAGAGGAGAGAGAATGTTATTTTGAAATGACAGTAATACACTGTTTGAGTGATATGCATGAACTATAAAATAGTTTATAAATAGAAATTATTTGCATTATGATTATGTTTTGTCAGAATGCATACATCATTTTTGTGTGTGTGTGTCCTTGAGGACCCTGAAGAACAAAATTTTATATCTGATTATTGAATTGGTTAAGTAAATTAAGCAAATCCAGGCATTTTATTTGATAATCAAGTTCACTCAAAGATGAAGGTAAAATTATAAAATTTACACCCACTTACATATTTGTTTCATTCTTTAGTATGCTTCCCCGCTCATTTTTACTTGTAATCAATCTGTCTTTAACTCCCCCAGTTACACAGAGGCCTTTACCAGACACCAAAAGCTATTCTGCTCACAAAAACAACAGGCTTCATTAAGCCTTAAGTTGTTTTTTT
This sequence comes from Camelus dromedarius, assembly GCF_036321535.1. Classification (NCBI taxonomy): domain Eukaryota; kingdom Metazoa; phylum Chordata; class Mammalia; order Artiodactyla; family Camelidae; genus Camelus; species Camelus dromedarius. The sequence goes on from NC_087470.1 coordinate 7,433,849, forward strand.
TTTTTTTTTTTAATTTGCCCTTTAGGTCTCAATTTCTGTGAGAAATCTGGGAATTCCTCTCCACTTTAGCCCACTCTTTCATATACCAATGTAAGACCCAAATACTTTTGCCCTTCAATTTTGTAATGAGATAAAGGACGCCTGATTTATTATCATACTGCTCTTTTTCATAAGGTGACCTGGTTACATTCAGCTATTATAAAGCATATTTGAGTCATAGGCTCTGAACCATGTCAATATCCTGTACTAGGTGATTTTACTCAGCCCTGAATTTGCTCATATATCCAGCTAAATATTTGCCTCTATTTTTTTTTAAACTCTAAGTTTCTTGAGGGCACATGTTTATTTGTTTTTATATCCTCCAAAAACAATTTGGTGGAGAGACTGAATTGGAGATAAAGAAGTTATCAGAGATAAATTAGTAGAATAAGTGGATAATTGGAAGGTGTGCCTGCATTTGGATACATAGGATTAAGGAGACAAAGCCAAAGAGAACTGTGGTGTGGGGACACACTGGGGTTTGGTTAGTTAGTCCTCACTGATTTATCATGTCCAGCCTAACGGTCCCTGGAGGAATGCTTGGAAACTTGTGGAACCCGGGAGGGCAAAGGCCACATCCATCAAATAGACCAATGTATCCTCAGAAACCAGTCCAGTGTTTTGCACACAGTAGGCATAGAATAAATATTTGTTGGATGATAAATGAGTGGTAAAATGAAACGAAGTCTGAGATATCTGGAACATGAAATATTCCTATCTTCTTTTCTGATATAGTCCAGGATAGTTACTTTAAACGCATAGTAAACAGAAACTCCTGCCTAGACTGTTAGTGGCTTGCCAAAGATCTCACTGACAGAAGAGCCACAAGCAGAACCCAAGATACCAATTCTCATACACTTTCTGAGTCATATCTCTTTTTCTCTATTTCTAAAATGTTCTGAATCTTGTTCTTTTACAATTTATATTGATTCTTAAAAATTCTTAACAAATTATATATGTGTGTATATATACATACATACATACACACACACACACACACACACACACACACACACATACATGTGCATACATATTATGTCCTAGTCTTAGAGAATCAGTTAAGGTTAGAATTGAAGTTCAGTATTAAATGTGTATTACAATTAACAGATAGCCTAATATTAGGCCAAGAAACACATATGCACAAATACATACACACACAGATATTGAGGAAGAAAAGATGGGAGGGGCATGGAATCAAGGCCTAGATGGTATTAGACCTGGGTTACTTCAAATCAAAGAAATGAAAAAGTTGACTATGAGGAACCTCAGAAACCAGCTGCTTTCAAAGTATCAGGAAAACTTTTGCCCAGATTTCAACATGGTCCAGGGAACAGATTGAATTCTTACAGGGATCCCAGCAAGCACTATCTCTGTCACTAGCAGAACCCATCAGGGTGTTTTTTATATCACTTCACAGGAGCTAAGGAGCACCAACTCTGCTTTAATTCTAAGCTTTCAGCCTGGCTTCACTTGCAAATATCTTCTTAGAAGTCTTCATTTTATTGATGGGAAAGATAAAATAGTCAATAACTGGCTGGCTCCTCTGTGGCAGATTCCAATATGGGACCCAGATGACAGTACATATTCTTTAAATGGGATGCATGGGAAACTTTCAAAGAAATATTTGGACATCTTCCCAGAAGACAGATTAGCTGGAGATGGCGGGCATCCTGCTGCAGGAAATCGTGTTTTTCCTTTGAAGAAGAGCCTGGAAGATCACCTACCTAACACTTGTCATAAAAAGAAGGGATGTCATATAGTTAAGGCAGAGGGTCAATCAGCACAGTGGGGTGAGAACACAGAGTAATTGGTCGTGAATATTTAAGACTGGGACCATGATAAGGGATCAGCTCACACAGAAGTGCACAGCTGGCCTTGCACAATTACAGTTTCTAGTCAACCTACCTTATTCCAAAAACACTTGCAATGTCGACCTCATCCTGTCCTTGGACTTCTCACCACTGAGCTCATTCTCAGGGGTCATTCTCAGAATTTCTCCCAGGCCCGAGGAGAGCTCACGTTAAAACTCTGCAAACAGGAGATTGAAAAGTTCAGGAAAACATGGTGAAGTCTTTGATCAAAAATAAATAAAAATTCTTCATCAATGACAATATGCTCAATCATACACAGTTGAACCAGCAGGATGTCTTTCTGAGAATGCAAAGCCATGAATGCCTTCTCACTTTTGTTCTTTTCTTCTGACCTGATGTCTCAGTAGGACTAACAAACTTGAACCCTGGTGTTGAGAAAATATTCCAAACTAGTATTTCAATTGAGCACTCTAAAGCTAGCCAAACTTTCCCAGACCCATATTCCTATGCTCCTCCTTCAACCCTGCATGGCCCACCAACCTCTCCTCCCCTTTCAGGTGCTGCCTGCTTCCCCTGTAGATTACATACCTCTCAGAAAAGGAATAACGATTCCTGTTTACCTTCATGTTCTGCCTCACCTCTCCAGAACTCCAGTGCTTTCTTTTATACACTGTAGACTTTCAATGTTTTAATTAATTTAAAGAAATAGAGACTTTTCCATTATCAAAAATAATTTTATAATACAGAATTGGAAAATAACTGTTAATACTGGATAATATTCTGTCTTCCATTAATCATAAAAATTTTCTCATGACACAGAGAAAACTGAACTCTTATCAAGGCAGCCACATGGAGCAAAGCTGATGACACTCAGAGTCTCTCATTTTTTAATTTTTTTTTTAATTTTTTATTTTTTGGTTTCGTTTGGGTTTTATTGTTTTGTTTTGTTTTTCAGGGAATCAACTCAGAAAGGCCCTGCCAAACCTAGGAGTGAGTTGATTGTTCCATGTAGGTCATGCAGTTCAATAACACAATTTCTAGTGATCCTTTCATTTCTGTTATTTGTGACTCTGCTTGTGCCATTGGGCAGAGGAACCGGCCACATTGCTGCTCACAGTCATCTCCTTTATCATATGAATGTGAGGAGCCTACCACTAGATATTTCCCCAAACCAATGGGATGCTGTAGAAAACAGAGTATTTCTATGTCTTTTTCTTCTGGATATTCTCAGGTTACCAGAAAGAGATTGACTGAGCCCTGAGGGTGGATTGGTCATTTTAAGACAATATTTGGGGCAGATAAGGCAAACATATAGAGTTTAGGTCTTTCTAAATTTTACTTCTCTTTCATGAGTCTCTTTCTGATTATTATCACCTGCACTGATCCATCTCTTCATTTAAGTAGTACTTGGTTGTTTTCTATGTGTTCACCTAAGTTCTGAGCTGCTTGAGGTCAGAAATCAAGATTGATGTTTTTTTGATATTGTGCTTGATATCTAGCATACTGATGGGCACAAAATGAATGCTTAATATTTATGATGAGACTTCTAAACACAATTTTACACTTTGACAAATTTGGCTGTGGAAATAGTGACTGAGTCTTTTAGAATTTTCTATGAACAGAATAATAAATGCATATAGGAAATTTATAAAATATAGATGGGAAATAAAATACAGCAGCATATTTCAGAGACACAGCTTCTGTTTCCTTTCTCTTTCCAGATCCATGCAGGTGACAGATCTTTCTCTGTCCACCTCTGATGGAGACTACATTCTTTACTGTCCAGTAGCATATACCCTTTGATTGTCACTTAGGTATGCAGAATTGTGAGCATATTCGAACTTTCCTTCTTTCCTTCTGTCAAATTCTTGTCAGCAGTTTTACACAAACACACACACACACACACACACACACACACAAACACACACACTTCCCCCACCACCAATCTTTTGCAGATTATAAGCAGGAGTTCTTCAGGCTTCTGCCTAAGAGCGTGGACTTTGCAGACTGGTGGGCCTGGGTTTGAACCTTACATGATCACTTTGGATAAGTTTCTGGATTAGTTAAAATTAGCTGCCAGTTACAGAGACTGCAAAGAACAGTGGCATAAACAAAGTGATGTTTGTTTCTCTTTCACATTAAAAAATATTTCTAGGAGACGGAGAAGATGGAGGAGTAGAAGGATGCTCGCAGGTCACCTTCTCCCACAAATACACCAAGACCCACATCTACAGACACACTCAGCCAACCAGAGCACCTGTGGAAATCCGACAGAACATCGCCCTCTTCAAAAGATAAAGACACCAAAAATCTGGTAGGAGAAAAGGAAAAAAGAAAGAACAAAAGCAAAGCAGCACGGGATGTGGCCCGCGGGGAGGGAGCGGCAAAGGAGGTCTGGCGCTCGCTTGCTGGGTCTCCCCTCTCCAACTGAGAGGCCAGCGGGATGGAGGGGGAGCCTCCGAGGCTCAGATCTGTACAGAGCAGCCCTTGACTAACAGAACTAAGTTAAACGGGCACAGAGCATCCCCCCAGACACCCAGCCTGAGACGCGGGCCAGCAGCCGTGGGCAGGGCCAGGCTGCACAAGCCAGGCGGAGGACGGGGGCGGCTGCACGGAGGCAGCCCCGGTGGAACGCAAGGGTCTGTGCGCCGTGGCTGTGGGTGCACAGGGCAGAACAACCTGGGCCCTCCATAAAACAGCAAGGTTGATGTGCTCTCAGGGGAAGGGTGCACACCCCTATCTCTGAAAACCTGCGGAAAGTTTTCGGGGGAAGAGAGGTGGGGCTCAGGCACAGCCGCCATATCCTCCGCGCTGAGCACTCAGGATGGGGCGGGGGCGAAACCTGCATCTGCACTGAAGGGCTTAGCAACCTCAAAGGCCAGACTGAGACTGGCCTGCAGCCCGGGGCAGATAGGATCCTTCCATCCTGGTCCCTCAGAGAACTTGCTCCACAAGGACAAACAAGGAGCTGGGTTTTGCCTTGGAGCAGGGACAGGGCTGTCCCTCGGTCTTCCCAAAGCCCACAAGTGGAGCGCCGACCAGGGCGGAACAACGACCAGGGCAGAGTGCGCAGCCGCACAGAGAGCGGAACTACCGGTGGTGCAGGTAGAGGGAGAGCGGCCCCCTGCCTTTAGGGCAGGAACACAGCCCCTGACCTAGGTGCTGGGAGGGGGCACGAGACGCCCTCCTACCTGGCCTGTCTGCAACATCTGACTGCAGCATCCGGAGGGGAAGAGACCCGCCTGCCCAAAGCAGAGAGCTGCACCTGACCCAGTGTTAGGAGGAGGCACGATCTGCTTGCCGACAGGTGCTGGGAGCAGCACAGAAGAGGGCGCCAACAGAGGGCCTCTGAAAACAGCAAGCTGAGATTCCAAAACAGGACCAAGACAGAAAGATTCCACATTAAAAGCACACAGACTCCAGGAGAACACCGACAACCCCCCCTTTTTTTTTTAAATCTGTTTTTACCTGTTCTATTTGCTATTACTCTCTTAATCTTTACTTCTTAATTCATTTCTATTTCTCTTGGGTTTTGATGTCCTGCTATTGATTAGACACAGCTTTCAAATACATCTATTCATCTCCCCCCCTTTTTTTGTAAAGGCTTTAAAAGGACGTCTCAACCTGATTAATAATCTGCTTCAACTCAATCTTCTTTCATTATACACTGTTTTCAAACCCTCTTTCTCCCTTCTTTTAAAATTCTTTCTTTCTCTCTCTTATTTTTTTTCTTTTTTTTCCTAAGTTCTATTCCTAAATAGGCATCAGATAGATAAAATCCTTAAGGACCAAAATAAACAACTGATACTCCATAAACAACAGTGCCAAGGAGGTATGAGCAAGATGAAGAAGCAGAAAAACCTTTCCCAATTAAAAGAACAAGAGAAATCCCCTGAAAGAAAGATCAACAAAATAGACATCGATAGCCTACTAGATCAAGATTTCAAAAAAGGAGTGATTGAATTGCTGAAGGAATTAAAAGAGATAGTGTTTAGAGATATAAAATATGTCAAAAATGAAATTGAAGCTATAAAGAAGAGCCAAGTAGAATGGGTAAACTCATTGACAGAGATGAGGAATTATCTAATAGCTGTGCAAAGCCGACTAGATAATACAGAGGAAGAAATTAGTGATCTAGAAGACAGGGCAATATAAAGCACCCATTCAGAAGAACTACAAGAGAAGCAAATAAAAAGTAATGAAAATAGCATAAGGGACCTATGGGATAATATAAAGCATCCCAATCTTCGCATAATAGGGGTCCCAGAAGGAGAAGAAAGATCAAAGGGGATTGAAAAGGTTTTTGAAGAAATCATGACTGAAAACTTCCCAAACTTAAAGAAGGAATCAGATATCCAAGTACAGGAAGCTCAGAGGGTCCCAAACAGGAAGAACCCAAATAGACCCACACCAAGACATATCATAATCAAGATGGCCAGAGTCAAGGATAAAGAAATGATTCTAAAGGCAGCAAGAGAAAAGCAAAGAGTAAGTTACAAGGGAACCCCCATAAGGCTCTCAGCTGATTTCTCTACACAAACACTACAGGCCAGAAGGGAGTGGCAAGATATATTCAAAGCCCTGAATGAAAAAAAGATGCAGCCTAGGATCCTTTATCCAGCAAGGCTATCCTTGAGGATAGAAGGAGAAATAAAGAGTTTCACAGACAAAAAAAAAAAAAAAAGCTGCAGGAGTTTAGCAACACTAAACCCATGCTAAAAGAAATATTGAAAGGGCTATTCTAAATAGAAAAGCAGCAGGATGCTACATAAATGAGAAACACACAACTGGAAAGGTGATAACTCATGAATTACAAATAAAGTAAACATGAATTTATAAAAGAAGACATACAAATCACTGAGAGTGGGAGAGGGAGGCAGGGAAATATAGAATATTTTTTTCTTTCTTTTTTAAAATTTTTTAACAGTAGGATGGGTTTGAGATCATGTTACTATCAGTTTAATAAAAACAGTTATAATAATGGGTTGATAGATTTAAAAAAAAGGGTAACCACAAGCCAAAAATTTACAAAGGATTCACAAAAATTAAATAAATTCCATGATAATACAAAGGAAAATTACCAAACAACAAAAGGAAGAAGAAAGCAACAAAGAGGATATAACAATTCAACTGCAAAGGTAAGTTCAAAATGGCAATAAACACACATATGTCATTAATTACTGTAAATGTTAATGGACTAAATGCTCCAGTCAAAAGACACAGAGTGGCAGACTGGATAATAAAGCAAGAACCTTCAACATGCTGCATACAAGAGACCCACTTTAGGGAGAAGGACACATATAGATTGAGAGTGAAAGGATGGAAAAGAATATTACATGCAAATGGAAAAGCCAAAAAAGCAGGTGTTGCAGTACTGATTTCAGACAAAATAGACTTTAAAACAAAGGCCATAAAGAAAGATAAAGAAGGGCATTTTATAATGATTAAAGGAGTGATACAAGATGAGGATATTACACTCGTTAATATATATGCACCCAATATATGAGCACCTAAGTACATACAAGAACTACTAACAGATATAAAGGGGGGTATCAATGGGAATACAATCATAGTTGGAGATTTTAACACTGCATTAACATCACTAGACAGATCTTCCAGACAGAAAATAAACAAGTCAACAGAGAAATTAAATACTACAATAGAAAAACTAGATTAGGTGGATATTTTCAGAGCATTACACCCCCCAAAATTAGGATATACATTCTTTTCAAGTGCACATGGAACATTTTCCAGGATCGATCATGTACTTGGGCACAAAAGAAACCTCAACAATTTTAAGAAGATAGAAATTATCTCTAGAATCTTTACTGACCACAGTACCATGAAACTGGAAATCAACAACAGAGAAACAAAGGAGAAAAAAAGGAAAGCATGGAGATTAAACAATATGTTATTGAAAAAACAATGGATCAATGAGGAAATCAAAGCTGACACTAAAAAATACCTTGAGACAAATGATAATGAAAGCACAACCACTCAAAACCTAAGGGACACAGCGAAGGCAGTGCTAAGAGGGAAGTTTATAGCGATATAGGCCTTCCTCAAAAAAGAAGAACAGTCTCAAATAAACAATTTAACCCACCACCTGAATGAAATAGAAAAAGAAGAAGAAAAAGCCCCAAAAAGCAGCAGAAGGAAGGAAATAATAAAGATCAGAGAGGAATTAAATACAATAGAGATTAACAAGACCATGGAAAAAATCAACCAAACCAAAAGCTGGTTTTTTTTAAAAGTAATTAAAATCGACAAACCTCTGGAAAAACTCACAAAAAAGAAAAAAGAGAGAGCACAAATTAGCAAAATAAGAAAGGAAAATGGAGAAATTACAACAAACAAAATAGAATTACAGAATATCATATGAGAATATTATGAAAAACTATATGTAACCAAACTGGATAACCTAGAGGAGATGGACAAGTTTCTGGAAACATACTGTCCACCAAAACTGAATCAAGAAGAATCTGAACACTTGAACAATCCTATCACTAGAAAGGAAATAGAAACAGCAATTAAAAACCTCCCTACAAATAAAAGTCCAGGACCGGACGGCTTCACCGGGGAATTCTACCAAACATACAAAGAACTCATACCAGTCCTTCTCAAACTCTTCCAGACGATTGAAAAGGAGGGAATACTCCCAAACTCATTCTATGAAGCCAAAATCACCCTGATACCAAAACCAGGCAAAGACACTACAAAAAAAAGAGAATTATAGCCCAATATCACTGATGAACATAGACGCCAAAATCCTCACCAAAATTTTACCAAATACAATCCAACAACACATAAAAAAATTACACATCATGACCAAGTGGGGTTCATCCCAGGGACACAAGGCTGGTTCAACATACGCAAATCAATCAGTGTAATACATCACATCAACAAGAGAAAGGACAAAAAACACATGATCATCGCAATCGATGCAGAAAAAGCATTTGATAAAATTCAAAACCTATTTATGATAAAAGCTCTCGCCAAAGTGGGTATAGAGGGAACGTATCTCAACATAATAAAAGCTATATATGACAAACCTACAGCCAGCATAGTACTCAACGGTGAAAAACTCAAAAGCTTCCCACTAAAATCTGGGACAAGACAAGGATGCCCACTATCACCACTCCTATTCAACATAGTCCTGGAAGTCCTAGCCACAGCAGTCAGGCAAGAGAAAGAAATAAAAGGGATCCAAATTGGAAAAGAAGAGGTAAAAGTGTCATTATATGCTGATGACATGTTACTATATATAGAAAACCCTAAAAGGTCCCCACAAAAGCTACTAGAGCTGATTGAAGAATTCAGCAAGGTAGCAGGTTACAAAATTAACATTCAAAAATCAGTTGCATTTCTTTGCACTAATGATAAATCAACAGAAGAAGAAAGTAAAGAAACAATCCCCTTTAAAATAGTACCCAAAGTAATAAAATATCTGGGAATAAATATAACCAAGGAGGTGAAAGAATTATACACAGAAAACTATAAAACATTGATGAAGGAAATTAAAGAACACTTTAAAAAATGGAAAGATATTCCATGCTCTTGGATTGGAAGAGTCAATATTGTTAAAATGGTCACACTGCCCAAGGCAATCTACAGATTTAATGCAATCCCTATCCAATTACCCAGGGCATATTTCACAGAACTAGAAAAAATCATAATAAAATTCATATGGAACCATCAAAGACCTAGAATTGCCAAAGCATTACTGAAGAGAAAGAAAGAGGCTGGAGGAATAACTCTCCCAGACTTCAGACAATACTATAGAGCTACAGTCATCAAGACAGCATGGTATTGGTAACAAAACAGACATATAGACCAATGGAACACAATAGAGAGCCCAGAAATGAACCCACAAACTGTTGGTCAACTCATCTTTGACAAAGGAGGCAAGAATATACTATGGAATAAAGACAGTCTCTTCAGCAAATGGTGTTGGGAAAACTGGACAGCAGCATGTAAAACAATGAAGCTAGAACACTCCCTTACACCATATACAAAAATCAACTCAAAATGGATTAAAGACTTAATCATGAGACAAGATACAATAAACCTCCTAGAGGAAAACATAGGCAAAACATTATCTGATATACATTTAAAAACTTTCTCCTAGAAGACATCAAAGCAAGAATAAACAAATGGGACCTAATGAAACTTACAAGCTTCTGCACAGCAAAGGAAACCAGAAATAAAACAAGAAGAAAACCTATGGAATGGGAGAAAATTTTTGCAAGTTAATCCGACAAAGGCTTGATCTCCAGAATATATAAGCAGCTCATACTACTCAATAAGAAAAAAATAAACAACCCAATCCAAAAATGGGCAAAAGACCTAAACAAGCAATTCTCCAAGGAAGACATTCAAATGATCAAAAAGCACATGAAAAAATGCTCAATATCGGTAATTATCAGAGAAATGCAAATCAAAACTACAATGAGGTATCACCTCACACCAGTCAGAATGGCTGTCATTCAAAAATCCACAAATGACATCGTATATTTTTAAATGAGTATTAATTCTACAGTTATCAGAGTATTATTTTACTTTAAGTCGTATGTAGCTTATAGATACCCTCATGTGTGCAATACGTATAAAAAATTCAATAAAAATTGTCACATATTTCAAAGTACATAGGTTCCCCTATAATACGTAGAAAATCCCAAATCTCTTTCTTATTGCTTTAAATAGACAGGAACTGTATTTTTTAATTTAATGGAATAAAAATAAAACATTTAGATTTTAAGCTATATTTTGGCATATTTCAAAGGAGAACACATCTTTATTTTGTTTTCATCATGAAATATTAATAACATAATAACCAAAAATACCTGGAATCTTGGTAGCCATGAATAATTAGAGATTTAATCACATGTATTACAGAGACCTGGTTCCATCTAAGGATAGACACCTGGAAATAGTGTCATACTTATCAAACCATAAGAAAAAGCTGGGAAATCTGCAAAATCACACTGCTGCTGAACCCATCATAGTGCTGATTTTGAACGGCTACCATCAGGGTAAAATTTGAGGAACGCTGGCATGAGCCTCCAGACAGACAAGACACTGGCAATCCCTCACCTACCCCAGAGCACTGGAAGTGTTAGGTAGTTAGATAAGGGGGGAACCAGGCAGACAGGTGGAGGAGAGAGAGGATGGTGTGTATGATGGTGGCATGCCTGCCACCAGCATAAAGGGGCTTTACATCTTTTATGTGAGTGCCAGCAAGAAACCAGTTAGAACTAAAAGGCTGGAACTTCATGGTAGTGACAAGGACCTAACCGGACATGACCCAGTTCTCATTCTAATATAATTAGCATTGAGGTTCTGGCCCCTCCATGGGTTTTTCTGTGTTCATCATGGATAAGGGCATTCACAAAAGGGGACAAACATGACTGAGCACTCCAGGGGTCAAGAGCCATCAATCAATCAAAAGACCACCTCTAAGTGAGGGTACAAGAGGAAGGAGCAAAGACCATTGCCGTCTGCACTTGGATCAGCCTGCCTCCTGTTCTTGGAGGGGTACTTCCCTTTTCCTAATAAAATCTTTCACTGCACAATGCTTTCATCTCCCATGTGAATTCTTATCTTTTGAGTAAGTCAAAAACTGTGGCCTTTTCCTTCCTCCTTTAGGGTAACAGAAGGAGACAAAGTGGCGATGCAAACAGATACAAAAGTATCAACTAACTCCTTAATGAACTGCTCAAAGCTGAGCACTCCCAGTTGGGAGAGTATGGAGTCCTGGGATCACAGATGGTCACAGCCCCTTCTCCATGGGCCTCACTTTTTGCTTGTGAAAAAGCCTGGGGGCAGGAAAGAATTGAGAAAGCCTCCCACAGTTGGTGTGTTCCTGTTGCCCTGGGAAGGCACTGCTGAGGGAGAAAACAATTCTTACCTGGATGCTTTCCCCAGTGGAATAATGTCTTAAGATGCTGAAAATAAAGGGCAGTAAATCCTGTCACTTTCAGCGGTTGAAAACTCAGAGTTTGTTTAATGGAGACAGGCAGAAATCCTCCTAGTTTAAGAAAATTAAAGATTTCTTTTTACCATGGAGGGCAGGGCAGGATCACCAAGGAAACTTGGATCCAAAAACTCAGAGACACGTGAGATACCTAAGACTGATGCTAAATGAGGAAAATGTGGAAAGCCTCTTTGTTCTTCACCACCTGGAGTAACCAGGACCAAGAAAAAGCAACAGAAGTCCAACCCCAGCAGAGGGATAAGAGCACACAGGGACCAAGATACTGGGTCACAGGGAACATCTACAACTGAAGGTGGACCAAGCACATTCCAGAATAAAACTCAGATAGTCTATCAGTCTAGCTCCCGCCCTAACCACAAGGTGACACTGATGGAACCTGAGGTTGGCCACATATGGCAGGTAATTGAAACTACCAGCAAAACAGAAACACAGCTCAGCTCCTCAATGAAAGCCTAGCAGGAAAAGAGGCATGCCTATTTCCAGCCTTAAACATTATTTACTTAGGCTCCTGACCCCCTACATGGAATATGTAGATTTCAACTAAAAGTTATGAGACCTATGAAATGGAAAGAAAAAAGAATCCACTGTTGAGAGATAAAACAAATAATAGAAGTGAAAATCAGACAGGGGATATAAAATCACTATGATTAATACATCACACGCTCCAGTGAAAAGACTTGAAGACATTCATGAATAGATGGGTCATTTCAGCAGAGAAATGGAAACAATAAGAAAATGTCAAAGAGCAGGCTAGGAATAAATTTAAACACATGCCCAGCAAAGGGGATGAAGAATGTCTTTGACAGGCTCATCAGTAGGCCTGACAAATTCAAGGAAAGCCTTGGTGGACTTGAATATAGGTCAACAGACATTACTCAAATGAAAACAAAAGAGGAAATTCTTGGAAAATTTTAATAATTTAAATTTAAAAGAACAGAGTATCCAAGAGATGAAGGGCAATCAGTCTGAAATATATTTAATTGAAGTCCCAGAAGGAAAAGAAAGTAAAAGAATGAGGAAAACAAATTGCAAAATGAATGGTCAAGAATTTTCAACAAATAATAAATTAAAAAACAACCTAGAAATAAATTCATAATGCTAAAGGCCAAAGATGAAGGGAAGCATTAAACTCTGTCAGAGAAAAGTACATGATCATCTTTAGGAAATGGGGTGTCTCCCAGGTGTTTGAGACCAGGTGGAACCAGAATAAAGTTATCAACGTGCCTAAAAAAATGATGTATAATTTAGAGGAGTGAATGATCCCCTAAAGGGGTTAAGAGAAATCAGAGAAGGGAGGTGACAAGGTCAGTTATCCCGTGTAAAGTATGCTTTTCCTGGCTAGAAGTTGGATCACCCAGTCATATATAGTGTACAAATCAATGAATCAATTAATTAACTGTATGAACATATATAAATAATGAATAAAGACAATTTAAAATTATATTCTGATGCTATTATATATTCAAATTATAAAACAAAATATGTCTCGGGATTTGTACTCAAATAATATACATTTCTGATGATTTTTTTATTGTAAGTATAGTCAGTTTACAATGTATCAATTTCTGGTGTACAGCATAATATTTCAATCAGACATATACATACATATATCCCTTTTCATATTCTTTTTATTATAGGTCACTGAAAAATATTGAACATAGTTCCCTGTGCTAAACAGTATAAGCTTGTTGTTTATCTATCTTATACATAGTAGTGTCAGCAAATCTCAAACTCCCAATTTATTCCTTCCCACTCCCTTTTGATTTGATTTTCAATAACATTTGCTTCTTTCTTTCAATGTAATTTCAATAATTACTTTTCCAATATCTCAAGTTGATTTTAATATTCTACTAAGTTGAGCTTAATATTCATTGACAGATATCTTAAATTTCATAGATTAAACTGACAAATAATACTATGCAAAATGCACCCAACTTTACTACTGTGAATCTTGTCTTGAATCAGAAGAGCTCTGGGACCCTGAAGGAAGCAAGCACATCAGTCAAGCACTAATCCAGAGGCAGGAACCATGTGGTACCTTGAATGTGGACATTTTAATTAAAAGTATTATCTATAACAGGGAAACATCTACTAAAATGTAAAGGGTCCTATAAAAAATCTAGAAATAACACATAAAATAACAACCAGATCTCCTAGAGATGAGATCATGAACCACAGGGAGAGACTCATTTCCTGAAGTGTGGAGAACACCCAGACTTCTTTTTAGAGGGTGGGTATATCTATGGCTCATGAGAGAGTGGAGAAGTTCACCCAGGCCACAAGCCTCCCAGGGAATACAGGAAGAAATTTTTAATAGGAGGTACCCTGCTGGAAAATCCCCGCTAAGAAGCCACTGTGAAGTTGGTGGAGAAATCTACCCCCCAGGACAATCCTGAGATGCTTATAAGTCAGGTACTTCTGGAGTCAAGGGACTGGAGGAGCTATGCCCTCTGCTGAGCTTGGAAGTTGACATGGTGCAGGAGCCTGCCTAGGAAAACACAGCAGACTTTGAAGAGAAACCCCTTTCTTACTCTAGTGTCTCTCTGTTACTCTACTAACAAAGCATGCCATCTGCCACAGGAGAAACATCTACAGGGTCCAAATATATTATTTCAGAGCAGTCATTTAAGGGTGGTTTGCAGCAGAGAGGCAATGTACTGATAAAAAATATATTACATTTTAATGTCTCTCAAGAAAAATGCATCTGGAAAAAAAAACATGGTCAGCTATCTGGTCTAGTGTGAGCCACACATTTTGCACTACACGCACTTACTATTCTAAGTATTTGCCAATAATAAGGGGAAAGAAAGAGACAACACAGAGAAACATTCAAAAGCATCCCAGAGCTGGTTATGTCAGTGTTTTCAATTTGTGAAATCTCATCAAGCTATAAAGTTAAGTTTTATGCACTTGTCTTATCATTTATATATTTCAATAAAGACTTTTAGAGTAAAGCATATATGTGGCAAAGTTTAGTTTTTGATTATGTAGCACTCCATAGAATTCATGTATTTAGCTCTATTGGCACATGGATTTCTTTATATTTCAATTGCCAATTCAATTGCAAGGACTCTGAATTGAACATAATTGTATTTCCAGGCTCTCAATAAAGATTTTTTTTTTTTAAATTGAAGTATGAGTGTATTTTGGAAGGAAAGACATCAATCATGCAAAATATGTATTTTCTTTGACTTCTTAGAGGCTCCTAGTTTGCCTCTAACTGAAAGTTATAGTCATTATAAATGCCATCAGGAAGCTAGTAATTATTGTATGGTAATTATTTTATAGTAAAAAGCCAAATGACTCTCATTTCTTTCACTAAGTTCTTTTATTTTAAACTGAAGTATTTTTGACTTACAATATATTAGTTCTGGTGTACAGCATGGAAATTTTATATTTTTATAGATTATACTGCATACAAAGCTATTATAAAATAGTGACTATTTTCCTTGTGCTATCCATTAGGACTTTTTGTATCTTGTTTTATGCATAGTAGCTTGTATTCCATAATCCTCTATAATAGATTTGCCCCACCCCACACCCCTCTCTCCTGACAACCAACAGTCCATTCTCTGTATCTGTGAGTCTGTTTCTGCTTTGTTGTATCTGTTCTAATTATTATTATAATTATAATAATAATAATAATAATAATAATAATTATTATTATTATTATTATTATTATTATTATTATTATTATTATTATTATTATTACTGTCTTCACCCTTTAATGGAAAATCAGTCCCTGTCTTAGAAGACAGGTCTTCAACAGTGTTATAAACAATCGAATCACCTTTTGTGGTAGGCTGATTTCATTCATGGTCTCATTAATTCTTTTCTAAATCCTGTCATTTACTTTGTAATTTTCTGCTCTTCCCTTTGACAATGGACTTTTCTACGTTGCAAGCTCTGGTCAAAGCAATGTTAACAATTGTGATATAAGCTGAAAATTAATTGAAGATAGAAGAGTGCGCTTTTGATTGTCCTGTTCATGACATGACCTACTCTCTCTTGAATCCTCACCATCAACCTGAGAATGAGCTGAGACTAGCTTCCTGGCAGCTAAGAGACCCCATCAAGCAGGGTTAAGTCACCCCAGCTGAAGCCAGCCAAGTCTGGTCAGTTCATTACTGACTCATAAGCTTATTATACAGGAGAAAGAACCTTCAGCAATGTCAGTCCAACTCAATTCAGATTAGCAAGACCTCCAAACTGAGTCAAAATCTTGCAAAAAAAAAAAGGTAGATGTGATTTTAAGTCACTATATTTTGATATGTCATGGGAAAATATCTACATAGCATAACTTTTCACTTCTGGCAGAAGTTTTCTCTCTCACTCAATGTCTTAAAATTTAAAAACAATGTTTTTTGTTTCCTTAGGAAATATTATTCATAGCATTCCTCTCGAGTTTTATGCATTGACAAGGAATTAAGAACCAGAAAAAGCACTGATATTCTTATATGAGATGATCATGTGAATTTATTATAGTTCGAAAACATTTTTCTTCATCTCAGCAAGAGAAATTATGAATCTAAATTTCACTATAACTAAGATACAAAATATTACATACTATGAACTTGTAGGGTTCCTTAGGGAGAGTTAAAAGTTTAAAGTTAAAATCTACAAGTGTTGAGTCCACCAAATGAGAGAATTGATTAGAAACTAAGAATGGTTTGTATTAATTATTTTTGGATCTAGAGATTATCATATTATCTGAAGTCAGAGAAAATCAAATATCATATTACTTACATGCTGAATCTAAAAATGATACAAATGGACATATTTACAAAACTAAACCAGACTTACAGACATAGAAAACAAACTATGGTTACAAAAGGGGAAGAGGCAGTGGAGGGATAAATTAGGAGTCTGGGATCAACAGACACACAAGGTATAGCACAGGGAACTCTATTCAATCTCTTGTAATAACCAATAATGGGAAGGAGTCTGAAAAATAATATATATATACTAAATCACTATGCTGTACAGCTGAAATTAACACAACATTGTAAATCAACTATACTTTAATTTAAGAAAATAAAATAAAGCCAGCAACCTCTTGGTGCTGGTCACTGGCAAAACAAAAACAAACAAACAAAAATAAAACAAAAAAGACAATACTGGTGATCTGATTCCCTCATTAAGAGATGTTGCAAGAGTTAAGTGAATTTCTTTTCAAAATTATTTAGAAATATTTTACAATAAAAAAGTGATTATTGAATAAGTGTAGGCTTAATCATTGTTACACCAAGTGTGCGTGAACCCATAGGTTATTAAAAAAACAGGGCAAATTTAATGACTGACAATCAGGCAATTATGAGAACAGCTGCCAAAACCAAACTGTCCCAAGTCCTGAATCATTGTGAAAACTAAGGGAAAGAACCTGTGACTTGACAAATAGCCAGTAAATATTATTTATGTGAGAAATGTATTGCTATATTTTATGAAGATTTGTGTGTGTGTCACTAGGTGATGCCACGTTTGGTCTCAGCTGTGATTCATGAGTCAAGAGAGAATGGGGAGCGTTGTTCTGCTAATTGCACACACCACAGCTAAAACATACATCATATTCCAAAACAATGACTCTTTTTTTTTATTATTTTTATGTTGTCTATCTGTTTTGGAGACAAGAATAAACAAGAATTTTAAAAATGAAGAGCACTAAAAACATTCTGTAAGACTATTTTTTTGAGAAATGTTTATTGAGCACCTCATCTTTACCAGCTACTATGAGTCACAGGCAAAGACTGCCTAACTCTCCTTTCAGAAGTTGAATGGGAAGAAATAATTTCCTTTTAACTAATCACAAAGAAAAAGATATAATTGATGTTGAGGAACTGAAAAAAGCCATCTGATTCTTATTCTACTTCTAATCTTAAATAATTTCATCTCTCCAATTTTATGTTTGTTTATATAGCTAAGAAGATACAGTATTCTTGGATGATGATTATTTATCATCTCTAAATGTTTTTTTCTTTTGACCTATCCTTTCTGCTTCTTTGAGCTACATTGGATGATATTATCTACCCACATGTGTGCAATAATTTTCCCATGAATATTAAGCTTCTTAGAGGAAATCTATTGTTGCTTGGGTTAACTTTACAGCACTTCAGATCCAATTATTTATTTAGGCCATTAAGTGTTTGAAAAATGAAGACTTAGATTTGAAACCCAATTTGGTCACTGACTGGTTTCAAGAAATTGGAGAAAATTATTTCCTTTCTCTCTGTTTTGATTTCCATATGTACAAAATTGGAATTAAAACATTTGCTCAATTTATCTCACAGATAGGTGTAAGGAGAACATGAAATGCAGTTTCAGAAAGAACTTAGTAAATTACAGTGAAACGTGAAGCATATTCTCTTAATGATAAGGAATTAAAAGTTCATAAATTGACATATTTGATTTCTCATGCACTGGAGATTTCTAAATGGGAGTAAACCTGTTACGGTTGTAAGGATGAAAGTTTTATAATTACTTCTAGCCATTCATTCCAATATCACATCCCTGTATTCTTTGTGAGGTTGGTAAATTTAAGATGTTCTGGGTTCCCTTATAAGTGAAGCTGCATATTCTTGCTTTCTCAGGGAAGGACTACTTTTCTAAGGGTCTCTTTCATTTTGGCTGTGAGGGATCAGACAGCTTCATTGTTCAGATGATAGCTTCACATTCAGAGAAAAATAGGAAGGAAAAGAATAACTGGAAATCAAGCTATTTTCACAATTTGGAAAATTTAGACACATTTCTAAAATCATGAAAAATCATACAGTAAAAAGTCATGACTATAAATCTTAAAAGAGCAATTCTAATGGGTTTCTAGACTGAATATATTATAATGCCTTTCTAGGAAATCATTAGTACATATCGCTAAAAAATATTTCATATCTTAGGTTAACAGTTATAAGGGGGGAGACATATGGTACAATAAAAGAAAATGTCATGAGTGGTTTTTTTTTCTGAGAGTTTTAAATTTTATATCAAAAAGAATATCTTATTGCCTCTCCAATTTTATCTCCTGCCATCAGACTTGGCCCAGGGAGGCCTCATTCAGACCCTCCAGCAGCCCAGGATCCTTGGTATCTTGTGGTCCACATATTTGTCACATGGGATACACTTTTCAGAATATCTCCTACATATCCTTGAGACATTAAGTCTCTTCTGGGATAACATAAATTAGGTTCCCTTTGTAAAATCTATCACTTGGCATGTTGTTAAATAATTAAAAAAAAAAATTCCTGTGTTTGTGGTGAACATGAGGTTGTAACATTCTGCTGAATACAATCCTCACTGGTATATTTTTAGTTGTATAATGGGTATATTTTTGCTGAATATCTTTCAGGTTAAGAAATATTATGTTGCTTTAATTTCCTTAAATCAAATCACTTGTATATTAACAACTCTTCCTTATGTGGTGAGAAATATTTATTCTATTCAGACAAGTTACTCAATAGGGAGCTGTTTCCTCCTCACTGGCATTTTTATATTTGACCCTTTGGGACTTTCACTGGCTGGTATGTTAGACAATGCACTCCCCTATACACAGACTCCCTCCCTGACATAATCTATTCAGCACATCAATCTTAGGTCTCTGCTCTTTTTGAAAGCATCCAAACTAGTTGGCTAATGTCCTATCACTACTATCATTCACATAGACAGAATTGAGTTTGTCAGGCTCCAGGCCAAAAGCCTATGTCTAATTTAAGTCAAACCATAGGCAATTGCAAAGGATTTACTTGAGGAAATTCACAGGGGAAAGCTGCTCAGCCCACCCAGACTCAGTGCCCAGCCAATGAATTGCAGTCTCAGAACCCAGGGCCCCTAGTCATGCATGTTTTTACACTTACCTCATTTCCTGGCCCAGGCCCTCCTCTTGGAGGCTTCATCATCAGTGTCTCACTGCAGAGGAGGCTCTCAGGCACCTCTGCCCAGAAAACTTTATCAGGGACCCTTAAAACTATTTTTCTCTCTGCTATCCTAGCCCTTAACCTTTGGCTCCCCACAGACCTCAGATCCAACGTGACAGGAGCATTTGTTTTGGAGGCTCCCTGGAAAGTAAGACACATATTTCCATTGATCAACCTGACCATTGTCTTGGGCAATATCCTGGGGGAAAGTGAACCACCATGGGAGCTGGCACTTTCTCCTGTTTAACCTCTAACTGTGTCATCTCAACAAGTGATAGAAGGTTTGACTGTTACATTCATCTGGCCTTTTGTCTTGATCAACTACTTCAACATCTGACAGCTTATCTCTCTTTAGCTCAGCAGGCTCTGGGCAAGACACAGAGACGGTGCACAGCAACAAATGCAGCATGTAGTAATAGAGCCAGAGCTTAGGAAAATACTCTATGAAAATCATCATTTGGGGCCATGCAGCTGTCTTTCAGTTATACTCTTTTTGCGTTTACACATTTTGGAATACTCTAATTCTAAAATTTGAATATTCAAATTAGTTTCTCACCATTGTCCATTTAAGTCCAGAATAGCCACAATTCCCAGGACACAATGCTTCTCTGAATTTGAGGAGGAGGGTTACCATGGTCTCTCACTCTTTGCTGTGTAGGATACAGTTGTAAGAATAAAACAGAAATTAACATGTATTAAACAATCCTGTCAAATCTGTGACAGGAAAATCTTCTTTCTGTGTTATCCTTCCAAGGCTTAATTTCTCCTGTATCTTAAGTCAATTGCTCTCTTTCTGGATCACACCTGCTACATTGCTTCTGTTTCCTGTGTGTTTAATATTTATGCTAATGGGTTTTTGACAGCATTCTCTCTTATGATCTTCCCCTCCCCTCTACTCCTCTTCTCTTTCCTTATTTTTTGGGGTTTGTGTTTTACAATTGTACTTGTTTGTTTGTTTGTTTATGCATGTATGCTTTCTGATGGAAAGGATAGTTCACCAACTTTTGGCCATTCTGCACTGTTACATAGTGTGAGAACTTAATGACAATACAATGGGGAAATGGAGAATGTGCACACAATCAGAAAAGTGAATCTTGTATCACTCTTGTTGTCATGCTTTATTCCTTTTGTCACTATATTTTTTTATTCTGGAATTTGCCATGCATCAGTGTTTCATGTAGATTGATTGGGTGGGAGCGGTGCAGGGAAAAAGACACATTTGTACCCTTGACTCATACAGCATGGTTTCTTGACTCTGTTGAGAAATTCCAGATCCTTTTTTAAAATATAAACATTTTTCCCTAAGGGAAAAACTAGACTTTGAAAGGAATAAAATCAGAAGAATATATGTCCTATGGAAAAACATGATTGGCAGCTTCAGGTTTAAAACAAGAAAGTAAAGAAAATGGTAGAACAAAATGTATGGTTATCCATATTTTTTTCTAAAACTGAGTTTCATACTTGCTTCTATTTATTTACAATCCCCAAGTTTGAAATGAAGAATATAACTAGTCTCTTAAAATATTAATTCTCAAACAGTATTTTAATATTTTAAAGAAGAAAACATTTTGAGTTTATTCCTTTAATAATCTTACAAGAATTAATTTTTGAATGTCCTAAAAATAGCTTTTAAATGCATCTGAAACTATATATATCAGATGTGTTATTAGGATCTGATAGACAGCATAATATCAATAGATGAGAAAGATCTTCTGCAACACTTCTTGTCTCCCTTTATGAGTATGGAAATGAGATACTGTCAAATATCTCTTTTCAATTATCTATTTTCAAATATCCATTGTCAATTGCTCAAAATTTTCACATTTTCCGGGATTTTTTTGACTTGTAATAAATCACAATTCTAACAGATCCAAATTTTTTAAAAAGCAACTTCCTTAGAAAAAAGTGTTCCCAATTTTGTATTATAACCAAATAAATTAAACTGACTTTTTTATTTTCTTTGATGTAGGGCAGCTCTCAGAGGGTATTATGTCCCTTTGGAGAATTACTGAGGAACAACACTGTTAGAAATTGAATACTGTTTGGAAGAAATCTGTGAGAATCAGATTTGTAAGAGGACAATAAAACATGTTTTACTACTGTATTATTCAGTAACCGTTTGGTTTAAAGTGACATTGATTCAAACTAGTTTAAGCCATAAAAAATTACTTATCAGTCCATACATTGAGAAGGATAGATACTGTGATAAGGGAAATACGAATTATTATGGTTCTTAGTGAACTGAAAAAAAAATTAATGAGAGACAGAAAGTGTGATATAAGCAAGGTTTTTATTAGTAAAGTAAAATGGTACTAAAAGAGAGTACACTCCTGAGAATCGGGAGCAGGCCAACCGAGGGGAAAAATGCTCATTTCAGGTAAGAATGGATTCCAGGCTTCAAGTATGTAACTAGCAACCTGTATCATTTTCTGCACCTCATTTCTGACTTCTTTCTGAGATACCTTCTCTTCATCATTATGAATGCTGCTCAGAGTTCCAGTTTAACAAAGAACTTATTTTTCAGGACCTCACATGCAGAGATATCCTCCTTTCCAAATTCCCCGTTGAAAACTCCACATATGTCTACTTCTACCACCCAGAAAAAAGAATCAATCAAGATAAATCAAATTAATCAAGCAATCAGGCAAGAAAGCAATCCCAATTCTGTCTTGCATAGCTTAAACCACATAATCATCCTTAAACCAATTGCAATCTGTGGAAGATACATTCTAACTGAAATGTTGGTCTCTGTGTTTTGCAGTGACTGCTTCTTGACAAATTATCAAAACTTTTGTTGTGAAAATTCATTTTGCTTGTTGGTTCTGTGTGTCAGTGCTTCAGACAGGGAATGGTGGGGAAGCCTGTTCTGCTTCACTTGACATCTGCCAGGGCATCTCAGAGGCAGGGTTCTGAAGTAATCTGAAGTCTCTCTCACTCATATGTCTGCAGGTTGAAGTTAGAGGGAGTTGGAAAGCTTAGGGACAGAATAGACAGGAATCCTATGGCATCTTTTCCTTACTCCATGTGGTCTCATAACCTGACCTCAGTATGAAGCTTAGGGTAATCAGGATTTTAATGTGTCAGCTCAAAAGTTCCAGAACAAGAGATTCAGGTGGAAGGAAGTTGCATTTCCTTTTTCTTAGAGTCAGAAGTTATACAATGTAACTTCTGACACATTATATTCATTAGAAATGAGTCAATAAACCAGTCCATATTCCAAAGACTCATATATCTTGTGAGAATTTGAGAACATGTTTGAAACAACCTCAATGTGCCTAATTTTGGGAATGGTAAATGACACATTTTGGTAGAAATTTCCACAAAGTAGAAGAATAGATATCCAAAAAAAGGGGGTGTATGTGTTTGTTACAACCATGTAAGAAATAAATACATAATAATCACAATCAATTTTAGTTTTAAAGGTCCAATATGCTATAGATATTATCTTATTAATTATAATTTGCTATTACAGTTGTAATAAAGTTAACAATTATTTATATCATCTCTGAATTATCACTAAGCATTGTTCATTGTTAGACATTTATTCAATCTTTCTATTTAAGAGTATTAATTTTCCTTTTTCTATCAATTGGTTAAAATAGATTTTTTTTTTTTGACAAAGTAAACAGGTTTAAATTCTTCTTGAGTCCTGTTTACTTTAAGTGGATTTTATCTTGAAAAGGAATATCTGATCATGAGCTTTTATTTTCAATATTAATATATGGATGATTCTGTGAGTTTATTTTTTCTTCTATCATTTTGTGTTTCAAAAGAAAATGTGAGGAATATGACTTTGTTTATTTGCTATTTTTAGTATGAAGCTAACCTTTATCTTTGACTTTTCTGTTATATATTTTATGGGATGAATTTCCTTCCTCTCTCCTCAGTGTTTACATGTAGGTGTCTTAAGAATTATATTACATGTACCATAGTGAGCATTTCATTACACATGCGATGATTTTTAAACATTTTTATTTGTCTAGAAAACATATCCACACTACAATTTTGGCTACCACTTCTTCCCTTTTTGTTCTGTTCTATCAGTAATCACCAGTAATCTGCATTTTAGAATCACCAGTTTACAGCTTCTATAGATACTTGCATATTTTTTCTTGTCCTGTGAATTCAGGGTAACCTTTTCAAATTGTTCCCCATGTCACTTAATCAATAACATTCTTCTGAGAATTCAAAACAATTTCCCAAATATTTTCCAAATTATGGAACAGATCATTTTCAGAATTAATACCCTCCTTTAAGTGTTTTGTATTTTGTTCAATATATTTGATTCTGCACTATACTTTCATGGCTCACAAGTTGTTAGTAACTATGTTTTTCTTTTAATATCATTTGAATTGTAATCCCTCCAACATTGTTTATCAAGAGGTGGGTTATGTTAACTTGATCTCTATCCTTCTGACAGTGCCACACCATCTTGAATAATGTAATTTATAGAAAGTTTTGAAATTGGGAAATGTGAGTCTTCTACCTTTGTTTTTCTTTTCCATTTTTGTGGTACCTTGGACCCTTGAATTTCCATATAAATTTTACAGTCAGCTTATCAATTTCTGTGAAAAAGTTAGGTAGAATTTCAATAGGGAATTCACTGAATCTAAATCAGACTGGGAACTACTGATCCCCCCAAAATATTGTTTGCCAATGTATGAATACAAGATTCCTTTCCACTTATGTAAGTTTATCTTAATTTCTTTAAAAGAGGTTTTACAGTTTTCAGTGTACAAGTCTTAGAGTTCTTTTGATAAATAGATTTTAAACATTTTATTCTTTTATATGCAAGATCACAAATGTATGGAATTTGTCCACTGCTATTGTATAGAATTACAACTAATATTTTATACTGATTTGATATCCAACAATCTTGCTAAACTCATTTGTTACTTCTAATTGTGTTTGAGTGTGTGTGAAATACTTTGTAATTTCTGTATCCACTCACATGTCATCTGTAAGTATATGGAAACATTTTTATATTTGTCAAGGCATATCTCTCATGTTTTCCTTTAGTTCATTAAACATGATTTAATTTGGTTCTTGGGAGATATTTGTAGAAGTTGATATAAAGTCTTTGTAAAGTGTATCCCACATCTAAGTTTTTTCAGGGAAAGTTTCTTTACTCTCTCTTTTTTCCCTATTGTGTAGCATAGTTTTGTGATTCTTTGCATATCTCATAAATTTGTTTTTTTTTTTTTTTTGAAAACTGAACATTTAAAGTAATATAATGTGGCAATTGTGGAAATAAGATTTTTTTCTTACTGCTTTTTTTTTTTTTTTGGTACATTTCCTGAACAAATCTGTAAAGTCTGTGTTCAATATCACTTGTCACCAGAACTACCTCTTTTATTAGCTTAGCGGTCACCTAATAAGTGCACACATTTTACTTAAATGCAATGTTCCAATAAGTCTCCTGGATATTGCTAAGGGGTTTTATGTGCATGTTAGACACATCTTTAATGCTCCTTCAGTTTACACTATGCTTCATCTCTCACTTTGAAGTTTCAATACCAGCCAGAAGTGACATATTAAGATCTTCTTAGTTCCTCCTGGGCTTAAAAACTGCACTCTACATGACCTTCCACATTCTCAGGAATATATCAGAGCTATTCAAAACCCCCTATGGATGTCCTATTTTCCAATTTTTCCTTTAAAGTCTTTTGGTCATCTTCCCATTTGCTCCAGGTGTTGTTATTGGCTCAAGTAGTTGTGGTAATAAACAATTATGGCTGATGGTCTTTAACATGTGTCCTGGGGTAAACATTTCCACTTTACATGCTGACTCATATCAAATAAAAAGCAGCTGTTGAATTTGGGTTTACAGGGGGCTGCCATGCCAAATAATAATAAAAGATATCTGTAGGAATAAGGCTCTATGGGGTAGTCCAAATCTATTCTACCCTATTGGGACACCAACTTCAGGAAGTGCTTTATATTTGTTTATATTTAAATAGATACATAAAAGTACTTAAAGAATATTATCCTATTAATGCAATGAACAGAGGGTAGCTATTTTAAGATTGTAAATGATATATAGCTTTCTGTAAAAGTTAAATGTACTAGAAAATTTTATGTGGGTTTTTTTGGTATTAGTTTCAGGTATGCAGCATAGTGATTCAGTATTTTTGCAGATTTTATTCCAGTATATGTTATTACAAGATATTAGGTATAATTCCCCATGTTATACAGTAAATCCTTATTGCTTGTCTATTTTATATATTGTAATTTGCATTTGCTCATTCCATATTTTCTTAAGATTGACAATAAGACCAGATCACCCACTATCAATACCCAAACCATCATAACTTCAGTGAAGTTTAAATTATAATTCCTGACAAATTATTTTTAGTAAATACTCAGCATACATACACAAGAGCATCTATTTAATAATAGTTCAAACATTAAAAAAAAAAAAGAACCTGGAAGACTTTTCCTACCCAAGAAGATGTCATATTTTGAAGAAACAAAACAATGTAGTATAAACATCACAGTAAACAAATCAGCTTCTTGGAATAAAATGGAAATTTTTAAAATAGAAATAAAACACATATGAATGAATCTATTCTGTGATAAAATTATCACAAAAATTGGACAAAGTGCAGCTTGTTTAAAGGAAGGTATTGGAAAAACTGAATCATGGAGAAAATTATAACTTTGGATCTCTACATATCAATATACACAAAGAACTATATGGGAATAGTAAAATTGTAAAGGTAATAGAATAAAACCAAGGAAACTATATTCACCATTGTGTTCAGTAAGGGATTTTAATAAAGCATTTGAAAGCACATATACAAGGCCAAAAATTAAAAATTCTGGTTCAGTATTGGTAAATTTAATATTGTTGTTCAATCAAAGGCACAACTGAAAAATAAGCTGAGATAATAGAGATATGAAGGTATTTGCAAAATTAGTATCTGAAAAATATTTCACATCTACACTATACAAGTTTATATCAACATAATAAAAAACAGTAGAGACCAAATGCGAAGAGGACAAAGCTCACTAATAAGCAAAGAGGGGCCTCTGTACATGATATGTCCTTTAGTGTATATTTTCAAGATGTTTATTACAGCATTCTATGTGGAAGCAAACAATTGGAACCATCCTTGTTACTGATTACTAAAAATAACAATGTAAATGTAGGATATGTATAATACATACGATGCCATAATAGGTAGCAAAACAAATATGTATAAACTAGAGGCCCTCAGAGCATTTTGATGGATCTTAAAACATGAAGTTGAGCACAAACAAGAAAAAAAATAAAATGTCATTCTATTATCATTTCTCAATCACATTTATGCATGTAAACAATGAAGATATGCAAGAAAAATACATTATACTTAAAAGCATACATATATATTCAACATATGTGTGTAGACACATATATTCAATTTTTCATGCCCAAAGCATTAGAATATCTCTGTTGGGGGAACTGGGGATATTGAAAGCATGTAGAAAGTAGAATGGGGAAATATGTACTTAATTCTTGTACTACAAGTCTTCAATAGTGAGAGGAAAAACAAAAATAGAGCTATTCTAACCTAATGGGTAAAATTTAAATCTTAACCTGTGATACACTGGTTTTATACTTTACCTCCTACAATCTCTTTTCACAATCAACCTATTATTTATATAATAAATAAATGTTAATTTCCTGGATGCTGATGCCCAATATCTTGGATGTGTTTTCCTATAATATCAAGATAATACAGAAACCTAATTCATGGTGTTGTTTTAAAGATTACATGATTTAATATGTGAAAATATTTAGAACAATATTTGAGACATATTAAACGCTCAGCAAAATTGCCTTCTTGAAATATTTGATTGTTTATATATATATAAACAAAAATTTAAAATAAATAAAAATATATGTATGCTATAATATGTACAATTTTTAGAATAAATGATATTGCAATGTTATTTCTTCATTATTAAGTGATTAGAAATCTGAATTCAGTATTGTTTCACTTACTTCTAAGGCTTATTGGTAGTCTCAATTTTGAACTTGGTCTTTGAAAAATTTGAGTTTTATAGTTAAATATAACTATATACATAATATATTTAATATATGAAATATTTGTAAATGTATATATACTCATTTAAATAAAAAGGTAACTGTTTAGATCACAGAGCAGAAAAGCTTAAAATAGCCCTGGATTCTTTTGAGTGTTAATTTCCACATTCACACATCCTCAGAAATTTTGCTTTATTTCTGTGTATTCTCTGATGTTTTGGGCATTTTTCTCCTTTGTGAGCCAATTTCACCATTAGGACAGCTCGTCTGATGAGTAAAATATATATAGGAGTTCCTAAAATCCCTATGCTACTCCAACCATTCCAATATTCTGTTGTTCTCAAGGAGTTAGACAAAGCTTCTTTCCTTACTGCCTTAGCTAAGTGTTCTCAATGTCACATGACCTGGATTAGGTCTTGTGGTCATCACAGAACTGAATTCTGTGGCTAGGAGAATAGGAGTCCTTCACGGAGCTTAAGATTAATCATTCCCATCGAACTCAAGGAGAGAGTGGAATGGGAATGCCCTTTCACAAAAGAAAAACTGAGTGCTCTAGTTAGAATTCTAGGGCGTGAGCCTTAAGCAAAGAACCAACAAATAGAACCTTTAAAATGAATACACAATAGTTCCATGCATTCCCTCTAGAGTCTTTTTTTTTTCTTATAATAAAGGATTATTCAAGATGTGTGTCTCCATTTAATCTGTTTTCCTCATGTTTTTAAAGACTTTCCCAATATGTCTAAGTTCTTGGCTTCTTATGACAACATTTCAGATATTGACAAATCCATTGGTTTCATTTGTTCATATTGTTTGTGGAGTATTTAGAGGCTCTGCTGTAAAAGGCAAAAAAGAAGAAGCAGCACATATATTTTCCTGAAAAAAAAAATTGTCCTACAAAGATATTCAATGTTGTATTTCTTTGTTATTCTTTAGCTTTAGATGAACAAAACCAAGTGCATATAGTTTGATGAAGTCTAACTGAAATTATCATGGTCAAGCTAAAGAATATAGGTTGGTTGCATCATCTAACTACATATTCAGTTTTCCCTACAGTGCAAGCATAAAATCACAGATGCTGACACTCTGAAAAGGCCCATCAACATGATGCTGAAGATGTGTCTGGTGAGGGAACCAGGATAATTTCAGAGGATGTATTATGCTTTTCTTTAGAGGCATGATATATATTTGAGAATGCTTTCAGAGAATGTGTATAAAGAAAGAAATGGGTGTAGGGCTTTTCTCTCTCACCTATAGGTGTCAGATTGCAGAAAAAACACAAGCAAAAGACCTCACATTTGGGGGATTGAAATATTGTTTAGATAAAATAAAACATAACAACATAAATAACCATAATAAATTTATCTCTGACCACTGAATGGCAAGGATTATATTTTATCCAAGAAACTTGGATTTTTTTTCATGATTAGTCTAAGCTGCAAGTGAATATTTTACTTGATGTTGCAACATGTAGCATGAAAATCACTAATTCAGCTTGTTTTGCTCCTTTCACTAAGTATTTAATAAATAAAGAAGGTACAAAAATTAGAGGAGCATATCTCAGTACTGCAAATTTTGCTGTTTGAAAATAAAAGTTAGAATATATTAAGGTACAGATTTTAAGCCTTAGGCCATAGTTTATAAAATTCAAGTGTTAGATACAAACCTTCTACATCCCAGAAACAATTTTGTAAGGCAAGAAAGTCCATCAGGAAATTTTCCAGAGAATCAAGCACAACAGACCAGTACATATTGTTAGATTTCAAATAACAGAAGACTCCAAAACAATTTGCATTTAACTGTATGTATATTGTTTGAATACAAGACATTTAGAGGCAGGACATCATGAAACTGTATTTGTTGACATGCAGTGACATCAACAAAGACCCAGTTCTTCTCATCTTTCTTCTCTGCCATCCTGAGGGTGTTTGATTTGTCCAGCCCTCAGATGAGGCTAATGGCTGATGAACAGGAAGGAAGTTGCTGCATACTGATGTAGCCAAGGTGGGTAAATTCATCCTGCTGTAAAAATTTCTTTTTCTGAAGACAAAGTCATTGAATGTATCTAGAACAAATTCCACAAGCTGGGATTAATAGCCCAGTGACCTGCATTATCAAAAACTCATGAAAATGATCCCATAGTGCCTTGCACAGCCAAATAAGCATATGAAAGACTGGGCTAGACTAACAATTCCAAAGAGATTTGTGTCCTGAATGGATGAATTTTTTTTCTGCACCCAGCAGGGATTCCTACAGAAGTGAGAATTTTCTTAAGAATCTGAATAAGAATAATAAGCTTTCTCATCTAGTGTGATACTGGAGGCCATGAATGTGGTCATTCTTTGATCCCTATGTGTTCAATTCTGCTTTACAGATTTTTTGCTTGGCAAATTTTTGAAGCTGGCTTTATTTGTTTTTGTCTGGGAATAATTTTTCAAATGTCAAATCTGTGAGTAAATTTTAATCTATTTTGCTGATAGAAAATTTTAATTATTTTATATGTCTTGATGATTTCATTAGAAATGTAGGAGACTAATCTTGTGGGGGGAAAAAACATCCGATTTCAATTTGTTTTACTCTTTACATTATACCATGTGAGCGTTTCTATTTTATGCATATGGACATTAATACATTAAAAATATTTTGCATCAATATGAAAATTTTGATCAGCTGTTTTATCTTAAATTACTTTATAGAAAAAAAGAACTGTCATTGATGGTAGTACTATAGGATATGTAATTACTGCTATTCATATAATTCATTAAGAGGAATAGATAACAAATTATTTTAATGAGTCTCCCAGACATAAATTTGTTTCAATCTACAAACTCACTTATGTTTTTGTGGTATATCCAAGTTAAATAGTCACTCTCTGATATTCTCAGAATTGTTCTTTCTTATAAAGTAATAAATATAGCACATAGATCAAAACAATTTCTTTACTCAAGTGTTATAGCACTTTCAGGAAATTATTAACACTTCCAGCAAGCCTTCTACTTATGACTTTAAAAAACAATATTATTAGTTTCCATTCAATATGGTAAACTCAGACATCACTTTATGATGATGTGCAGTAGAACCATGAAAAGCCACTTATCTAAAGAGTCTTATTTAAAATATTTCATAATTATTTTACCCAAACAATTGCAGCTATCACTACATAAATGTACAAATGTTTAAACTAGTTAACTCTAGAGTAAACTGCGTGGATTGGAATTCTGGCTCAGGTATGTTCTAGATATAATCAAGTAACTTAAAGCCTTTATGCTTTAGTTTCCTTATCTGTAAAACTAAGGATTAAAATAGTACTTTCCAAGTGAGTGATAATAGCAATTGATATTACAATATAGGTAAAATGCTCATTTAAGGCATATTATTTTAATTATTAAATATATTTCCTTATCTTGAATATATGAATATATGTGAAACATAGGATATATATTTGGTCTTTGCTGCCAATTTCTGACACAGAGCTTCTAAGTCTCTTGTAACTTCCTGGATGATGAGAATATCTTTTGTTCTAATGGGTAAATTCTTGGTGGGCTTTTGGATAGCTTCAGCATCAGAGCTGGTCACGAGAAAGAACAAGCCATTATCAGAAGTTTGGAACTTTCAGCCTCATCCCCTGTTCTCCAGGGAGGAGAGATAGGCCAAAATTGAGTTAATAATCAGTCATTTCTACCTGTATCTCAGCAACTCCCTGTGTCTCAGGGCTGACAGCTTTTCCTTTTCTATGTGAAAAGAAGTGTTTCCTATGTTCTGTTCATTCTCTGAAAGGCAGAGAAGGGCTCCTTGTTTCCTTTTTTCTGGACCACTACATATTTTCTGCTTCTAAGCAAAGATCACTCATGCTATTTAAACTTGAAAAGATTCAGTGCCACTATCTTTAAGGTGTTAATAAGAAAGAAAAAAAAAAGAAAAAAGACAAAGATGGAGAGGACAAAAGAGAAATAAGCAAAGAGAATAAAAGGAAGGAAAGGAAAGGAAGGAAGGAAGAATGATATAGGGAAAATAATAGGCAACAAAAATAACACTTAACATTGTTTTGTTAGCTAAACTATAGAATATAGGATGCAACAGAAACATCAGAATTCTTTGATATGACCCTTTAACATCAGATGAGAAAACTGAAGAACTGCTGTGCTTGTATCCTTGAGTTCATTCATCAGTGTTTATTTAGTGCTAATGAAAGTCAGGCTTTGGTCTAGATGCTAGAACACAGCAGTAAATAAAAGAAAGTCCCTATTCTGGCGATCTTCTTAGCAGAATTAAAATTCTTGTTCTGATTTCCCAATTCCCAATTACTCTGCCTACCTCATTACACTCATGCCCTAGTGAAAGTGACCTCAATGATGCCATGAGCCTGGTGTGTATTTTTGGAAGAAGTGGCTACATTTAGCATTTTAACATGCTAAGAATCTCTGGTCCTAAAAGTAATTATTTAAAACACCAAATTATTAATTAGAAAATTATTTCCATAACATGTATTCTACTGAATGTGTGCTGGCCTCACTAAAAAAAGGATAAATGACTTGTGGTTGGTAGATAAAAGCAGCAAAGGGATCATTCTTAGAAAGTTACATTATTCTTTGTTTATGTTTCCAGTCTTTTAGTGTGCCACTTATTCTGGCAAACAAACAAGCAGCCCTTAAATACTGTTACAACACAGAAAACTTGCTTAGGAAAAGATAAAGTCTATATTAGAGAGGATTTTAAAATACTTGGAAATATTGCATATGCAAAACAGATAGAGGAGTTGCAGAAAATGCTACATTTTTACTTGTCTTGATTGGCATAGGTAGGGGAATGTAAATTGCTTGGCATCCATCAAAACATGGCAGGTGACTCAAAGATGCCCAATGTGACATTGTACAAGCTAGACAATTTGTCACTAGAAAACTCTTTTCATTTTTCAGTGTGTCTTTGTTTGGAATCATATTGTTGAATTATCACATTTTATAGTGCATTCAGTATGCATTTATGTAAAAAATAAACATTATTCTGCAAAAAAATGTTTTCTGAGAAGAGATTAAAAAAAGTTTAAGAGCTTTGTATCAGGAAAGCATAAACTGAACGGTCCTATGTCAGGGAGGTCTACAACCTTCTCCTGGTTTTACCTTCTTTTCTTCTTATCAGAGTCTCTGCCTTTTCTTTTCATTTTTTACCCCCATGGGGAAATGTCTGTCTCTTTATCAAGGTCAAATTTAAATGTCAGCACATTGTGAGGCTGGTCTCACCTCCAATTCTGTCTTTCTTTTGTCAATCTCTTCCTTTTCTGCCATTCTGAATCCTTCACATTTACTTCCTTTATAGTAGTTTAGAAAGATCAGTCCTGCAGTGTTGATAGGATTAGAGTAATGAGATGAGGAGGCAGGAACACTAGTTAAGAGTCTGATTGCATGATCCAAGTAAGAATTGATGCTGACCTGATATAAAGTAATGTGGTGGTGGTGGAGATGAACAGAAAACAATAAGACAGGTATTAGGAAATATAAAATAAAAATATGAAATTAAACAAAGTAAAGCACAAAACCAAAAAACAAAATAAAGGCAAAAACAGAAAACCAGGTGAACTAAACTAACAAAAAACCCTTGATTCATCAGACTAAAGAAAAACAGTAGGATAATTTGGGTGAATATATAATATATCATCTGAATCAGGAAACAGTTTAGGGTGAAAAGGAACACTGTTGATAATTAAATCAAACAAGAAGCTTCTAACTAGAGCAGGCTTGTGAAAACCTGGGCATCTGGTCACCCTGAGGATAATGGCATCATTGTTGAATTATACATTGAAATGTATTTAAATCCTAATCTTAATTAATCACTAATTTTCTGGGAAAATTTTTGAAAATTAGCTAAATGATTTGAGGGTTAGTTTTATCTTGCCAAAATTGGTCTAGATGTACTGAAAATGGTGGGTGAAAAGGACTGAAATCTAAGCATCTAGCTATTTTTCTAAGATTGTATGAAAACAAAGAGGATAAAAGCTCTCCTTCCTCTCCCTTCCTTTCCCACCCATCCTCCAACTCCTGAACACAAATAAGCAAACAAGACCTCCTCTGAAGAAGCGAGGTGCTCACCATGATCACATTGTCAACCCATGGGAAGATGTTACTCCTTGCTAACCACACTCTTTAATCAAATGATTAAGTTCCAAAGCTTCAACACTGTGTTTTTACTGATGCTTTCAAAATATGTATCTCCAATCTCAATGTCTCCAACGAATGGAAGACAATATATTTTATGGAGTACTCACCTCAAATTTTTGAAAACTAGCATGTATTTTACACTTAAAAGATCCCAATTCAGATACTAGATTTTCATCAATTACTTGATCTGTATTTGAATTTTATAAAATTTGCAGTTCAGAAAGTACAGTCACAACGTAAGTTGATCCAAATACAAGGAAAATTTTTCAGTGAGTTGAGTAGCAGCTTTAAATTTAAGTTTAACTTCAGTAGATTAAATAAAATGTAAAATTTGGTCTCTGCTAAGTACCAGAGGCTACCACACAAAACAATGTAGGAAAAACAGGTGTCTTAATGTTACAGATTCACAAATTGCATGTTTACCCTACCCTCAATTCTGCTTCTCTCCTAGGCTTCCCGACTACAGTACCTGGCACTGTCGTTTGCCTGTGGGCTAAGGTCAAAAAACTTGAAGTCAGACTTAACTCTAGGCTATTTCCACCCCTCATATCCAGTGTCCAGGAAATTGTGATACAAATGTAAAAAAAAAAAAAAAAAATACTGACCACCATTCACCACCTCTGCTGTTAAAGCTCAAATATTTATTGATTCTTCTTCTTTCACTTTTAGTGCCTATATGGTATTTCCCAGGCTAACTAATCCTTTTCATCTGAATGTGCTACTTAGTTGCTCAGAGTTCCTCAAAATATTTTCATTATTCATAAAAAAACATACTGCAATCAAAAGTCTGACAATATCAGGTCTTTTCTCGCTCTGTTGACTCATCCGCCATCTGCAGATCATCCAAGGTGTTTTCTTGATTATGCCCTGAACACAGGAAGCACATCCCACAGTAAGGCTTTACCTTTGCAGACCCCTTTGAAGTTCCTTCTCATCTAGTTACTTGGCTAACTCCCTTATCTTCTCATTGAGGCTCTCCCATTTTTTTTTATTTTATTTCATTTTTTTAATTGAAGTATAGTCAGTTACAATGTATCAGTTTCTGGTGTACAGCATCATGTCCCAGTCATGCATATATACATACCTATATTCATTTTCATATTCTTTTCCATTAAAGGTTATTGCAAAATATTGAATATAGTTCCTTGTGCTATATAAAAGAAATATGTTTTTAATCTATTTTTATATATAATTGTTAACATTTGCAAATCTCAAACTTCCAAATTTATCCCTTCCTAACCCATTTCCCCCAGTAATCATAAGATTGTTTACTATGTCTGAGAATCTGTTTCTATATTGTAGATGAGTCCATTAGTGCCCTCTTTTTCCTTTTTCTTTCCTTTTTTCTTTTCTATTCTTTTCTTTTTTTTTTTTTAGATTCCTCATATGAGTAATATCATATGGTATTTTTCTTTCTCTTTCTGGCTTACTTTACTTAGAATGACAATCTCCTTATCCATCCATGTTGCTGCAAATGGTATTATTTTATTCTTTTTTTTTTAATGACTGAGTAGCATTCAATTGTATAAATATACCACAACTTCTTTATCCAGTCATCTATCAATGGACATTTAGGTTGCTTCCATGTCTTGGCTGTTGTATATATTGCTGCTATGAACATTGCGGTGCATGCATCTACTTCCTTAAATAAAAACTCTATCACCTTTCACACATTAATTCTATTTTCTCTTAACAAGTTACACTCTAATATATTTTCAGAACTCTTCTTCCATGGAGAACTGTCATAGCATAGTGGTTAGGAGTACAGACTTTTTGGAGCCATATTTTCTGGGTTTTACTTCTTAGTAGTTATGTGACCTTGAGCAATTTTACCTTACCACTCTGTGCTCTGGTTTCCATAACCCTAAAAATGAGGCTAATATTAGTGCCTTGATAGTGATAATGTTACTTTATCTAAGGAGCTTAAAACAGTGTCTGGCACATGGAAAATACCCAATGTTAGGTTATATATTTATTTATTATTATTTATTTCTCACATTAGAGTGAAAGATACATGAGAAGAGGCAATTTGTCAGTTTACTTACACAATCTTCCTAGATTATAAAAAAATGCCTGGCCTATACGAATAGAAAGACCAGAGTTAAAAAATATACATACAGATGCAAGAAGACATCAACAAATAATTATAATTAAATAAGATAATGCCCAGAAGAAATATTCAAACAGGGAATTGGGAGAAGAGAGGATTAAAAAGAAAATCTATCTGTACTGTTTTGAATTAAATTAAATTGTTCTTTTAGCTTCATTCTATTGTTAGCTCATTTCTGCATCCATCCTTCATTTAATATTTTACATAGGTAAGGCTAACTTGCCTTGGCTTATCAACAGGGCAAATCATGTGACATCCAAGATGCTCCATTTGAAAGCATGCCATGTAATGAAATTAAGAGAGGACCATGTCAGTAAATAGGAACCTGGATTCATTTCTTGACTATACCACCACAAGGGATTGATACTGCTTTGTGTCTCTCATCTTAGTTTTCTTATGAATGGAACTGGATTAAGTAGTTACTATTAACCTTCTAGCTTTCTAATTTGTTGCATTTTTGTGGTATGCTCTGACTTTTTCCTGAATGTTTTCTATCTTTGTCCTCTTTCTGTCCTCAATTGGCACCAGTAGAAGGCATCAAAGTAATTTTAATATCATGGTAAACAGAGCATAATTGCAAAGATAAACATAAGACACAAAATTATATGCTATACATGTGTACTCACTGATAGTTCAATGTTATGCTATTTGGATTAGCATGGGTAATATTTCTTATTTTGCCCAACCAAATATGGTAATATGAATTGATGTTAATTGATAGGATAAAGCACATGAAAATGAAGCAGTAAAAGTAAGTAAAATAGAGAAAAGAAGGGTACCAGATAAAATTACAAGTGGACAAAATGAGGACAAGCAGATACTATAGCCATCATAATTTATATATTTCCTATGGCTTCAAATTCTTTCTGGTTTCACAAATTAACCAAAACTGCTTCCTAGTGGAATAAGAGAATGGAGAAAATCAACAAATATGTGTACTCCTGAATCTGATTTCCAAATGGGCATCTGATTCAGTGAGGATGTGTTGTCTTCAAGTTGCAGAAAATCTGAATAATTTTGGCTTCTACTGTAGGCACATGTATGCTTTCCTTTAATAGAGATTCTAGAAAAAGAGAATCTCACAAAGGGTGCTCCAGTGATGGAATGATGGAATCCTTTTCAAGCATTCTGCTGAATATTCAGGCTACTCCTCCATTCATCAGATGGTGCTGGGGTTTCAGTATCACATCCTCAGTTAACAACATCTGAAAGCAGCAAGGAAGGAGTGTGTAGAGGAGATCTTTCTTACTACTCTCCCTTTTCATCAGGAAGAAATAATGTTCCCTGAAACACCAAGTATTTTCTCTTATGTTCTCTTTGAAGACAATCCCTGGCAAACTAAGCCAACTGGGCTGAATATTGGTCATTTCCTGAGTTTAAGGTGTCATCTGAAAACACTGATAACCTTATTAAGTTTATTTGTGGTTTTTAACACAGAAGTGGGAAGGAAAGACAGGCTGTTGGGATCAAAGTGTGTTTGTGTATTTGTAGTTGTTCTTGCTTTTCACACGTCCTTTAATAGGTAATAGTTCTAAACAAGTCTATATTATTTTTGGCCTTGTATAGATTGTGCTCCATTTCTTTACCTTTTATTTTAATATGATTTTCCCCTCAGGCTGAATATCCCCACCGCCTTCCCAGGAGCAGGAGGTGAAAAGATGGAGTCCTTCTTTGGAGTTTTGCTGTAGGTTTTTGTATAAGTAAAGCTGATAAACACACATGGGAACATTTCTGGACCTACTATGTGGTGGTGCACTTAATGCTTTTTAGATTTTTAAGTATCATAACTGCTGACTTCCATTGATATTCACAAAATGAAAAATAGAAATAAGTTGTGAACAAATCACTCATAAACTCTTTAGCCACAGTTGAATCAGTCATTTCCTTGTGATGGCATTTTGGGAAAAGAGGGTTACCAATAAAGCAAAGTCCCTACTGGGAGAGTTTCAACCACCAAAACAACAAAACAAGTGTTAGATATGACACTGTCTTCTTAAGAAGGAGTCCTTAACATTGGCCAGTGTAAGAATTTTTGTGTTAGTGTGTGAGTGTATGTGTGTCTGCATATGTGTGTATGGAGTAAATTATTAAATATCAGGGCTGCTGTTAACTCTTAGAATTATTTGTATTATTAGGAATAAAGAAGTATTCCATAAGGGCAAAGCATTTGCCATAAATTTTTGTGTCCTTTATTATAGTATTTTAATAATTTGTCAGAAACTATATACCTATACATTTTTATTAATTATATAATTTATTGTAACTTCATAAAGAGTAACTATATAATTTATTACAATAATATTTATCATAACTTATTAGAACATCTTAAGGTGCTCAAATGTTTTATTATTTTGATATATAACAGAAATATGTGAGAAATTAATATATTAAAAAGTCAAATAAGGATAAAAATTAAAATAAATTCTTAAATGCTAAGTAGTACACAAATTTCATGTTGTCATGGTAACCTAAATATCAGCGATCAACTGGAGCATCAGACAGAATGGCAGGCAGCTTTAATGCGTTTGTTTTAGAATTTTTGCCTCATGTAGTGATATTTTATGCATTTAACTACAATTTCATTCATGTATTATCATCTAATGAGTAGTATAAATGACTGTCAATGAACCAGATATGTTACTGTAGAAAATATATTTTTAAAAGACATGAAATCAAAGTGAATTTTGTACTAGTACCATAAATGCAGACTTCCTTCTCATCACACATTAATTAAAATATTATTATTAAAATCCTCTCAGTACAATGATTTTCAAACAGAATAACATATATTCAGCTCTTAAAATCATCTTTATATGAGTGTCCTGTTTTCCTGTGGAGTTTCAAGTTAAGTGACCATTTCTTCCTCTTTTGCTGTCGTCAATCAGGCGCATATTCAAAACATAGAGCTTACACAGTCATTGTCAAATGAAGGGCCAATCCGAAGGAAAATAAAGAAAAATAATTATCATGGACATCCTTTGAAAGCAGAATCTACATAGCCAAAACTAATGCCAAGTAAATGCAAGGGTTTTTTTTTTTTTTATTTTTTTTCTCTCTCTCATTACTGCTGTGTTTCCTCTGAGAGTAAAATTCTTTTTAAAACTGCTATATAATTTTAGTTTTATTGAAAAGTCTCCAACTGATTTTAAATACATGAGAATTTACATCAACCTATCTGAGACTGGCCTTTGGGGGCAGGAAAATGGATATTTCTGCCTCTTGAGGTCTTCAGGGTTTTTACGAGTGACAAGATGACAAATGCTAATGTCATTGTCCTGGATGAGCATATCAGTGATTTGATATATGACATTCTGTTTTGAACCACTTGTTTGGGATATTGAGATTGAATGCTATTGCATCTATGTGATTGAAATTTTATTAAACTTTATTCTCCACCCCCCATATTCACAATCAAATATCAGGGGAAATATTAAATCCGTGGTTATAGACTATTTCATTATGTTTCATTGATGGATTTCAGACAAACACATAATCCTGATACTTATCACAATTAAGTCTCGATAAATGCTCTATCCTTGGTCACACTTTGGGGAAAAAATATCAAAGTATTGTGAGAGAAGTCCTTAGTGTTTATGAATACTAGGTTTACAATTGGTAGCCTCCACTCCAGTGTTTGTGTTTTAGTGCCAGTCTAGCAGTTGTACATTCTTAAATAATGTCCTAGGATTTAAATTTCCTAATGTCCAAAATTACTATTTTTTGGCTTCAATCACCAAATATGTACTGATGCATCTCTCATCTTTATTTCCAGATTAAAGAATCTTTGCATTCATCTTAATTTAATGTTGTTAAAATAAATAGCAAGGTGAGTTTTTAGATTTACCAAATTCTCTGTAACTTACAGGTTACTATTTTAGTGGGTCATTTTAGGATAAAGAATAAGAGACTTTGTTCCATTCTAAAGAATGTGTTACTAACCCTTTAACATAATAGAAAAATTTCAGTGTTTTCTCTTTAGAGCTTGAACTGAATGTAGGCATTAAGAAATAAAGAAATTGTGGTAACAATAGAAGTTACATATAGAAAAGTAAAGAAAATGATCACTTTTAATTCCTAATTTTAATGACTTTGATAATGATAATAACATAAAACTATAGTATAAAAGTCTAGATGTTCTAATAATTTAATGTATTTTATCCTTTAAAGCCTCCCTGATAATTCCATGAGCTAGGTTTCATTATTAATCCAATCTTACAATCAAGAAAACAGATATTAAGAATTTAAGCTACTTGTCCAAGATCACACTACTTAGAAATGACAAACTTAGTATTAGAGCCAAAGTAGACCCAGCTTTTTACACTAGGTTGATACTTCTCTCTCATAAATTTCAGACATCTTTGGTGTCCAAACATCACAAATTTCTCCCTGCTTCTTCTTAGTCTATACATTGCTTTTATCCTGCTACCTTTTGAATATATATGAACCAGAGTTAAGTTCTAAGATTTTATATTCTCACCTTGTACCTAGTTAACTTGTTAATGTAACTAGAGTAATTTATTTCACAAGGCAGCAATCTTTTGGAGATTAAGACATTTTTACTCAATATTATTCAGTGGCTGCTGGAGGCATCTTGCCAATGATATTAAATCTTAAATGCGATTGAGCTCTGCAGTCGTCACATATGTTAATACAGGCAGACTTCCAAGTTTTCATGCTGTTGGGTGTGAGCCTCCTGGGAACCATGAGATATCTCTGCCCTGTTTGCCATCAGGTAGAATCTCATACAAATCAAACCCTTCTTGCATTTCATCCAAGAAAATTTGCAAAGACTTGTATACAAAAATTCTTCCCTTTAATGCATCAAGCTTGCAAATATCTTGTGAACATGTTTGATGGCAAGCTGTTTTCCAAGGCAGGGCAAACTTCTTCCATGAGGAAAATTCATTTTTCAAAAAAAAAAAAGCATAAAGCAATAAAAAAGATCAACTTATATCACCTTTAACAAATGGAACTAGGGGACTTAAAGTTTTTCCTGAATGTTTTTCCTTTGATGAATGTGGTTAAATTGTATGTCACATATCTAAGGACAAAATGATGAGTTTTCATTCTTTGATTTACAAAGGCCTCTCATCTACTTCTGCTCTTCAACACACATGCCACTTTCCCCTTCATAGGACAGTAGGGAAGAGAGTTCTGGATTTAGAAATAAGAGATCATGGAGTAATAGTCCTATTCAAAAAAAAGATCCAAAATTGCTTAGGCTCCTACATATGGATATGTGTAATGCAGTCTTTCTTATATGCATAATGTGTTTTAAAAATAAGATACCAAGTGCATAGTTCACACATAAAAAAGGAAGTCCTCTAT
Organism: Camelus dromedarius; assembly: GCF_036321535.1. Taxonomy (NCBI): domain Eukaryota; kingdom Metazoa; phylum Chordata; class Mammalia; order Artiodactyla; family Camelidae; genus Camelus; species Camelus dromedarius. Next base: position 7,475,210 of record NC_087470.1, read on the forward strand.
ATAAGTTTACAAATATATATAATGGATATTTTGTATGTTTGCTTGTGGGTGTGTGGATGTGAAACTAAGTAAATGTATTCATATACACATATATATATATATACACATACATATATATACACATATACATATATATATTTATATACACACACAAACATATATATATTCAGTGCTGTTCCAGAAGGTAGATTATTACCTACATTTTTCAGATATACTGGAGGTACAAATACACTAATAAACATTTTTCAAAGACATTAATCCATGCATAAAGTCTCTACCAGTTTAGCTATTTGCTTAGTTTCATCATTTATATTATAGTGGGCCTCATGGTGTTAGATATGAATGCAAAATGGTCTATTATGTCAGGCCCCAGGTTGTTAAACACTCCCAGTGAACTGGTAAACTTTTCAGAAAATTGCATTGTCATAATACTTGTCAACCACAAGCAAATATTAAGAACTTACTTCTTCATTGAGCATTGCTAATTGCAGGATAATTAGTTGAAGGGTTTTGTGACTTAAAGAAGCAAAGTCCGTGATCTCTCTGGTATCATAGACACAGTTATATAACAGCCTTAGGAAATAGAGATAGGAAATGTTAATTAAAAATGAATATTTGGATAAGTACTAGAACAATATAAATCAGACATCCAGGAAGCTTTTCATATAGAAATACCAGAGAAGAATGCCATAGAGGTTTGAAAGATTTGGAAAAAATTTGTAAATTGAGCTGGAAATTTGACATATATTTTTAAAGAAGGAAGGGATATTGATTTGGAATTGGATCAAACATCTACCTTCTTTATGTGATTTAAAGGACTTTTCAAACATTTCTTCTTCAATGATTTGATGAACTTAACAACCACAACACAAGTTTTCAGTAATTCCTGTTAATCCACTGAAGAACTTCATTCTAACTCAACTATCCACATATATATGAGTTTTATGTTGTTATTAGCTTCTACTAGCAACCATCACCCATAGCTGAATAAATAATTGTACAACTATTTTGATGTCACAATTTACAATATTCTCACTCTTACATTTGAACCTCAATATAATGTGAGTTAAGGAGGACATGGTATATATTTTTTCAATTTTGCAGATGAGAAAAATGAGCATGGCATCTTGAATCAGATATACTTGATTTCAAATTGTGGCTTTATAACTTACCATCAATTTGCATTCCCATGCATTCTTCAGTATTTTTTAAATAAAATTGTTTTGAACAGTTAAATTAAATAGGGGAGGTAAAGCTGTTAGTACAGTCTAACAGATTAAGAAATGGTAGTTATTTTGTTTTAAATTTAAAGCGAACATTTTCTCACTCTGTCAAGTTGAATGCTAAATCTCAATCATTGAGGTATTTTAGAATTTTTGTATACTAGACAGTGTATTCATAAATATTCATGCAATTTAACTTTTAAACCCTGAGCTGTATGTTTTGGCACATATTCTATTCCCTATGTAATGACAAAGACATGCGAGTCCCAGTCATTAAATGGGGTTAGGTGAGGCAGAAAGGAGAAATGACACTGACCATTTTTGTGAACCACAGATGTTTACATTAAGCTGATTAATATTTTCATAATTCACAATAGATTAATTTATTGTGGGTTGCCACCTCCAGCTCTTTTATAAATCAAATTATTAAAATTGTATTTAATAAATCATTTTCATTTTCTAAAAATATGTAAAAAATTTAGCTGTCATATTAACATATATTGTGAGTCCACAAAGGAAGATTTTTTGAACTCTAATTCCCATAATACAGAAAGAGATTTCATACATTGAAATACAGACAGCCTTTGAAAACATTTGTACATCATTATTAGATAATAAGTTTAAGGCAGGTGTCATCTCTTCATCTTTATCAATCTGATCAAGTTTCTCCAAATATTGGTCAAAAGAAGAATCTGAGTCTATAATCTTATTCCTGTTTCCTGCCCTTATAAAGTTTTAGTTTAGTTTCTTTAGAGACCTCTGTTGGAGGTACATATTTCATGTTAACAACCTTCTTTCATCTCTCTATATATTTTCTTCTCTCACATTTTATGATTATAGTTTTCATATTATCTTTAAAAATATGAGCAGATTATTCAGAATGATTTTGTAATCAAGTAAGTTAATTATTCATACTTGACCCTAACTAGAAGCAAATCTATAAACTAAAAATGCTATTAAATAATTGATTTCCTGTCTTGTTTTAAGCGACCTGTTCAAACTGTGATTGTTAATTTTGCTGGAAATTTCAATTTAATCTCCTCTAAGATAGTATGCAGTTATTTTACTAGTTTCTTCTCTCCCTATCATAAGTTTTTAAAACAATTTTCTAAATGTATTATTGATGAACTTTACCTACCTATCTATCCATCTATCCCTTTCCTTCCTCAGGATTTAACTCATTTCTCATTTCCACCCTTCTGCTTATCTGTTGTGGACTGAATTGTGTCTTTCTAAAATTCATATGATGTCATATGATGTCCTAACCCCCAATGTGATTGTGGCCATACATAGGACACTTATGAGGTAATTAGTTAAATTAAGTCATTAGGGTAGGACCCTAATCCCACAGGACTTCTGTCTTTATCAAAAGAGGAAAAGATACCGGTTCTCTCTCCATGTACATACAGAAAAGGGGACATATGAAGACACAGAGAGCAGATCATCATCTACAAGGCAGAAAGAGAGGTCTCCCAGAGACCAACCTGTTGGCAACTAGATATCAGACTGCCAGCCTCCAGAATGGTATGGAAATAAATGTGCCTGTTGTTTAATCCACCCAGTCTGTGGTATCTTGTTATAGCAGACTGAGCAGTCTAATCCTATGCAACCAATTTCTACCACCCTTTCAGATTTCTGTGTAAATATTACCTTTTCCAAAGCCCTTTCTATCACATCCATTTTCATCAACAACACATTACTAGACTTGCTGCATTTTTATATGTTCTAGCTAATACTGTTTTGGATTTCTGTCACCTGTGACTGATTTAGAAGCTTCTTCAGTTTAGAGACTGTTTCCCACCAATTAAACATCCTTAAGACCTATCACAGTGAGTGGTGAATGTTAGGCTACAAGAAATATTTGTTGAAGTGCATTTTTGGAGACATATCAGTACCTGGAAGGCTACCTATCATAAAGTTGTCAAACAATTGAACATGTTCAATTTAACTTGAACTGAAGTTCTAAAGATATTTTTATGTGATAAAATCATGGGGTTCTTCTCACCAGTGAAGTAAAATAGCTACCAATGAGAGTATTAATTATATTATGCTATATCAACTCAATATACATTTAAGTGGCCTCTAAAAATAATGATTATGAACTCTGTGTAGCATTGTGGAAATATTATAATAAACTGTATATGAATTGCATGTAACATAATAGAAACATTATAATAAAATGGAAAAGACAGGAGGTGAAATTGCTCATGAACTATGATTCCAAGATTTAACAGATTGAAACATGAGAATATTTAGAGAATAATTGTTATAACATATTGTCAATATGAATATTTTCTCCATTTTCCAAATTTCTGTGTTGTTTTCTGTTTTCACCATTAAAATATTAAATTTACTTAAAATTCAAGGAAACATGTGAGTAGCATAGATAATACGTATTAGAAGAACATGTGTTAAAAAGGTGAAATAGCATGGCAGCTGGACTCGTGGGCATGGGCAAACTGGATGGAGTTAAATCTAATATTTAATGCTTACTAGCTTGATGATCTTGAAGAAGTGATTTGCATGCTCTGAGATTTCACCTCCTTGTCCTTTGAATAAGAAATGATATTAACATAATGCCCACCAAAGAACTAAGACTGCTGGAGTATCAGGAGTGCTCTTAAATGCCAGCTAATAATTTCCAATACAGTGTAAACTCTGTGAGGCTAGGGACCTGTGAATTCACTACTATAGATTAGTGCCTGGCATTTGGTAATTTTATAATACAACTTTACTTATAGATAAATGAATAAAAGGGTGAATGTAATGAAGCTAATAGAAAAGACTTCATAGAAAGTCTAGGAATTTTGAAGAAAAGAAGAGCAGGACTTTATATACATATACGTGCATATCTATCTATAATTTCATTATATGCCTGATGTCTAAGCAGATAACTAAATAAACAAACACTTTCTGCTTCCAGAAGAGAATTAATCCAATTTTCCTTTAAGTTGTTTCCTGAGTAAGATAGTTTTTTTTCATAAACTGCTTTAACCCATAAATTGTGATAATTTACTGTGTCTCTGTTCAGAATGATTTTCTTGTGATAGGTTAACTCAGGTTCTAGTAGAATCAGCCATGGTAAATATGTAAAATAAAATTACTGTAAGAAAGATGAATAACATTGGTAAGATCATTTAATATTTTTGGAAGAGAAAAAAAGCAGAAACTGCCTAAAACTTAGAATGCCCCAAGGAACAAGCTGCATTCCCTGCTTTCAAAATCCTTCTTGCTACTTCTGCTCAGTGATGGCACTGAAATTCACTGATGCCTCTGCACACAGTTTTCTTTTTTCAACCTCAGGTCATATCACATTTACAGTTTACTGTCTTAAAAACACATCTGGAATGCACCCAGTGTATTGATTATCTCTCATATTTAATTGAAAAATATAATGGACTTGGAAGGGAATAAACCAAGTGGTGGGCAGCTTTCTCTATCACTTTTTCTGTGTGTAGCACAGCAGATATATCTAAACATTTTCAGGATAAAAGGAGATTCGAGTGAGCCACTCAGTGATGTCATAATAAACTTCCTCCCCATGCACACATAGGAGTGTAACACTGACTTACATGTGTTCCAGGAGATAAACCACTCACCCATTTTTTAGGAAATAATTATGAATGGAGTAAGTCAAAGTGTGTCTCCCTGTCCCCTCTCCAGCCCTTAATAATATATTCATACATCTATTGATTCAAAAGGTTTGTCATTCAAATATATATACTATGTATTCATCACACATTTTCTCTATACTAAAGGTCTGTGGAATTTTTGCATTCCAAGAACTTACATTCTAACTGGGAGAGAGACACTGTAAATGAAAAAAAATAAGTAAAGTAATTTCAGAATGCAAAAAATAAAAAAGTAAAGAAGAAATAAGGGGCAGAGGTATAGAGTGAGGATGTTTTCATGGCTATTTTAGAGCTAGTGTTCTGAATGTCTTCTCTTAGGGAGTTACATTTCAAGCTGGGGTGTGACAAATGGACACTCAGCCACAACAGGATATTGGGAGAAGAGAATGTCAGGCTTAATTTCCAAAGAGGATAGTGGCTTGAGGTTTCCAAAAAATTGAAGAAGAAAGGGAAGGAAGGAAGAGGGAGAGAGAGAGAGAAAGAGAGAAAAAGATGAGAAAATGTTAGTGGGATTGAAGAAAACCATGACAAGTATAATGGGGTGGATGTGAAGGAATAATATGGGTTCAATTTGGCCATGAAAAAGTCTTAGGTATTCTTCTAATTTCAATTGATCTTCAGTGGAGCATTTTCTCTAAGGCAGCGATATTATCTATTAGATAATTTCTTAAAAAAATTACACACACACACACACACACACACACACACACTACTCCAACATCTTTTGTCTTATGAAAAAGTTGTCTAGACACAGAGATAGGACACCATATACTGAAAGATGTCCAAAGGAATCAATGTGAGAACTGAATTGTGAAAGCTTTGAGTTCCAGTCCAGATGAACAAGAGGAAAAAAGCACTTTTTAAGTATTTAAGTATTGGTGAATCAACTTTACACTAACATTTTTTAACCCTTGATTTTGTCAAAAAACATAAATATCAGCAAGATGCAACTGAAATTTTTTGACATCCCTGAAGTTTTAAACAGTCTAGACGTGTTTGCTTAAAGGTTGAGCAAAGGTTGAGAGGTTGACTTCTCAAGTATCTGCATATATTTTATTTACTACAAATATGAAAATTTCTTGTATAACAGAAACAGAATAGAAAGTGGTTCCTCAAAAATATGTTGGTGTATATTTGTAAAATGTCTACCATTTATTGGACTATTACACTCTTCTGCACATATTTTAATTTTTCAAGAATTCAGATTTGAGGAAGAGGGTAGAGTTCAGTGGTAGAGTGCATGCCTAGCATGCACGAGGTCCTACATTCAATCCCGGACCTCCATTATACAAACAAACAGACCAAATTACCTTGGTCCCCACTCACCTCAAAAAAAGATTGTTTTAAAAAAAAATTCAAAATTTACATTGACACTAACAGGGAACTATTATCTTGTTCAATTTCCTTTTGAAGAAAATGAGTTTCAGGGAGGCTTCCCCAGCTCATTTCAGATAGCAAATGTCGGGGTAGGACTAGATCTGAGCTCAGGTCCACCGAATTATTCTGCTGTCCCACACAGTTTAAACCATGGCTTCTTTCAAAGCATGCTTGAGTATTCAGCAGTAGAATGTGGGTTTCTTTTACTGTGTGGCTTACTCTGAAAACAGTAAAAGCACATAAAATTATGAAAAAGAGGAAAGAAAATATATACATTGCTTTTTTGTAATTTTTTAAACTACTCTATATCATTCTTCTCCTCATCCTCTTTTCTATTGTCCTTTCTTACTTAATGGCTTCAAACTTTCTTATGTCCCTTCTTCATGTCCTTTTTCATACTGTGCTTTGTTTCTTTGTGGCATAAGCCTTTATTCTTAGATCTACAGTCTTATAGTACATTTATGAATATATCTTATCTTTTTAAGAGAAAAATATGTAATATATATATGATCATAGAATAGCAAACTTTATAGGACTCCTAAATCTATAATTTTATACAAATATTTTTGTCATTTTTAAGCTTATAAGCAAAATCTCCATGTGAATAGTATATTTGCAAATACACAGACACCAAATATAAAATGATATAATTTAGAGTTTTTATATATTAAAAGCTATGGAAATAAGCCAGAAGCAAAGTGCTTATAATTGTTGTCATGGCAGAGAGAAAGTTATGTAGTTTACATAGCCTCAGATCATCTGTTATCTGAATATGAACCAAAAACACTCTTTAAAAGATCCTGGGCACATTAATGGAATCATGATTTCCCCTAAAAATAAATAAACCTATAGATTAATATTACAGGAAACTGTGTAAGAGGATATAGTAAAATATTTATTCAATGTTATTTAAAAAAAATACTACTTCTGTTCTACCACGTGAGGACATCCAAGTATCAAGAATTTGAGTGGAAAGAACAAAGGAAGAAAAATAAATAAGTAGAAAAAAAGCTTGCAGTCAATTTTCCTAGAAGCAGTACCTTTTTCCTGGGCTTGGCACTTTATAAAATACAATTGTCTATGCCTGCTCTTCAAATAGGATCATTTATAAACATTGTGCAAATCTATATTATGAATTTCATAGCTCCTGCCAAAATTAAGGATATTTTCTTACTTTGAAAAACACCTCATTTAATTGTTTTAACTGCAAAATTAATGAAATTCAGAACATCTAAGAAAAATTACAAAACAAATGACCAACATATTTTATAGCACCTCCTATTCAAGAGATGGAATCTGCATCTCAGTTCTGTGAATCTGGGCTTGTCTATGACTTGCTTTGACCCAGAGAACCTGACAGAAGTAATGGTTATCTTTTTAAGTTGTTAAGTTTCCAGGTGTTTCTTTCATTCAACACAAAATAACTGATACAACACTGACCAACAGGAATTGGACAAAATTATTTCAATAAATTTTCCCTGACAAATTAAATATCAAGTGATATCTAGATATTAAGTTCACTATTCATGCCCCCTGCCAGAATGTGGCTTTCTTCACCTGTCTAGAAATTCTAGAGACCCTGAGCTGTGGTTGCTTCTTTCTTAGAGAGGATGGATGAGAGTGGACTAGCCTGCTTATAGACCTTGTCCTCTGTCAGCCACATCTGAAGGTAGCTGCTCATCTAAAGGTGGGATTCTGCACTGTTCCTATTTATTATTTTCTCCAGAGCAGAAACTGTGGACCTATGGTTACATGTGATCACAGTCCATGGAAGGACACATCACCATGGTCTTTTAAATAGATATAAAATGTCAACAGGCCTGGCTTATTAACACATACAGGTCCTTAATAAAGGCTTAGGTAAAGATTGATCCTTGAGCTTCAAAAATGAAAGAGCTATTGGAGGTCATCAATGAGAGGATATGACTTCAGCTGACTCATGAGCTGGACCCACCAATCAGAGCTCCTCAACCCCTCCCCTGCCCTTTCCATGTACCTTCTGACCACCTTTCCCACAGCTGGAGCTGTTTTCAAGGACACAGCCTTGAGAAAGCAATGTATGATGGAGACCATCTGGAAAGTACATGTGACTGAATCCAGTAAAGGCCTCCAAATAAACTTTTAAGATTCTGGTTGGCAGGTTCAGAAGTCTATTTGTCTCACAGCCACCCAAGACAAACCTCATATGTAACTTCCCATGCTTATTAAACCTGCCACATACCAGTCTGGAGTGGTTTGCCTCTTTCTTCAGTCTCTCTTTGCACTGTATGTATGGGGTCCGTTTTTGAACCAACAAGAGCAGCTTCATTTCTCTAATGTGGCTATTGGCAGAAACCATAGATTGAATAAAGCACATCTGGTTACTACCTCCATCTACCTTAGAGGGTGGAGGAAGAGGGCAAAGGATAAAGGGCTCCTGAGTTGAGTCCATGATGTTTGTAGAGAGGAGATTGCTCACTGGTTGGTAGTGAGTTCTTGAGTGCATTATCTCAGCTTTACTACTTCAGACAAAGGCAGTGATTTTCGTAGGGAATGGGTGACAGCTGCGGCACTGATTCCACCAGGTTTCCAAGGAAGAGAGGCTGAAGGATTATGCTTTTAAGTGGCTAGGTGGGTTGCTCAGAGTTTTTTATGTATTTATTTATTTTTTTAAGCAGTAGGTCTCCACCTGGAGTAATTCTTCCCTGGGACATTTGGTAAGATCTGCAAAGATTTTTGATTGTCATTCTAGGAGTGCATTGCTATTGCAATCTTGTCTAAGATGCTGCTAAATGTCATAAAATGTACAAGTCAGCATCCCTCCTCACTCCCCCCCTACCACAGACACACACATAAGCACAACCCTGTCCAAAATGGCAATAATGCCAAAGTCCAGAAACCCTGGTCTGGAGGAGATAGGCCTTCCTTCCCAGATCAGGAGCACGCAGGTAGTTTTTGCTCTCAGTCTTTCAAATTGTGTAATTTAATCCCAATGACACTTCTATAATTGAAACAGAATGGTTGTGCTTAAATTTAAACTACTGTATTATAGCAAAATAATGTTATCCTATTTAAAATTTACAGGGAACAGATTTCAAATGATTTAGGGAAGAATCTGTTATTCAAAGGGAAACAATAGGCCCAGGTCCCCAGTGTGGGATTCCATGAAACAATTTACATAATACATTTACCATTTACTAAATGGTATTATTTATTATTATTATATAATTTTAGTTTTATAAAGAAGCTTTCATGTACCTTGTTATTAACAATAGCCCCAAATCACTGCTTAAAAAACTCACCTGTTACCCAAGTTGTAAATGAATCATTTCCTTGTGATGTCAGGGATCTTGGGGCCCATAAAAGGAATTTTTTTAGTGTCTATCAGAGTACACTACAAAACAGATATCATTAAGCATATGAAAAGCAATATAATGCCTTTATTTTTTGAGAAGACTTAAAAGAAAACACTTATTTAATGAGATCCTCACACTGAACAGTATACAAATATATGTGCAGCTTAATTAGGATTAAATTTAAGCCTTTTTTAAGTTGTAATTTAAATTATGCTTTTATGTTAACTTTTTAAAAAATCTATTTACATGTATTTCTGAAATTTGTTTGGATGGACATTTAGTTATATCATATTTACTCTTCTCATTCTTTCTAAAATAGAATCTAAAATAGGTTGAGGGTTGTTTATCATCTGAAAGTTAAAACTCAAACTATAGATGATTTTTAGCTCCTTACGCCGTTCATTATTTCCTCCATTGTGAACTGGCCAAATGCTGTAGTTATTTAGAAGTCTTTTCCATTGTCTCCTGGAGAGAGTGAAAAGAAAAAGAAATGGGATAGGAGAAATTAGCCTAACGCATTGACTTTAAGAAGAAATAAATGTGAAATCTGTTATTGTACAGTTTTGCAGTTGGATAACTATTGTATGAAGTGACAGAAAACCAATTTTTATAGAAGTTTTATACCATTAAATGTATACTTAATTTTTTTGAAATTCTTGTTTTTGCCTTTGTTACTTACAGATCAAAATTTAAAATGAGTGCTTTTTGTTATTTTTTTCTTCTCCATGAAAGTCATTTTGATAATTAGTCCGTTTATTACTGTGTTCCTTGATTTTAAGTTATTTCTGCTTCTTCATTATCTTGATTACATTATCTTATACAGTGACCCAAAAAACTGCTGTTAACCCTTTTATTTACTGATTGATAAGGCAGTGAATATAGTTAGCAGAAATTTTGTAAAAACTGTAGTGTCTCATGTATGTGGAAGAATTTAATTTTATTTTTCTTGAATCTATATCCTGACATTGATGTTGTCATTCAAAACTGCTTTAAGCATTACTTTCTAAATTCTTACATTTATTCAACAAATATTGAATACATATAACACATCAGAATATCCTTAGACAAAGGGATATAATGATTAAAACAAAATATGCTTGCCTCCACGAAGCTTGCATTATAGCATCCTCTATCCTTCTGATTATGGTGTTTCTCTTGATTCTTTCTCAATCTATGCATTCATCTTTTTAACAAATATTTATGGTGTTCTTATGTGCTTGTCTTTGTTCTACATGTTTGGTACATAATGGTGAGATGATTACTATCTTCGTGGTTTTTAAATTAGAATGGGGAAATGAATATTATATAATAAAGGCAGACATGAATACAAAATAATGAGATTTTAATTATTAAGAAAGAGACAAATGCTCTGTAAGAAAACAATCTGGGTAGCAGATTCTTGTATAGAATATGCAGCCCAGTATTGTCCTTAAAGAAGTAAGTCAATATGAAAGCTGAGTGAAGAGAAGGAAATAGCCATGCCCAAGAATTCAAATTCATGTTTTTCTGAAAGAATATCATCACATTTAAGTACTGAGATGGGTAAAAGTCACAGTCTTCAGTACACCAGAGTCCAGTGCAACTGAAATTCAGTGAATAAAAGGAGAGAAAGATATTAGAAGATGCTGGGTGGTGGCCATGATGCTGAAGATCAAGAAGGTGTATTTTAGAAATATAATTATCAGGAATTGGTGATATTTTTTATGTGAGGACTAAGGAATACAGAAGTATCAAGGATGACCCCTAAAATCTGAGCTTAAGCAGCAAAACAGGGGACATAGTTTATGGAAGGAGTGAGATGAGTTTGAAAAATGTGTTAGAGACACCTTTTCTGGCACTAAAGCAGAGATGTCAGGTGGAAAGCTGAGTATAGGCCAAACTTCAGAGGAGGTGATCAGATTGAAGTTAGAGGTACAATGAGAGGTGTCTTGGGCTGCAATTACAAGTCATAAAAACATGTTCCCCAAAGAGTGTCTAGAGAAGATACTTCCAGTATAGATTCAATAGTAAGGTTTGAGTAGAGGAATAAAATCTTGGAGCATGCACTAGGAAATGGAGATACAGAAAAAATGGAACAAAGCTTTGACTTCTAGGGGATTAAGGTCAAGCTGAAGAGATATACATGTATCTGAATAGTTATATGATAAAGATATGTACTAGCTACTAATGGAGCACAATGGAGAAAACATTTAATTCTACTGAGGGTATTTCAGAGGAGAGTTACAGAAGGATAATATGGAGCAATTCTGAAAAATCTTCAAAATAAATAACAAGCTAATAGGACACAGGGAAGAACATTCTGAGCAAAGGATTTGAGATTAAAAAATTCAAAGCATTTGAACAATTGTAAATAGTTCAGCTTAATTACACGGTTATAGCTTGTTTCACAATTCAAGATTTAGGTTAACCTTCACTGATGTACCTGTCCACCTTTATTTTACATTCCTGTAGTAATTAACAAATCATATTGCTTTTGCCCTCTCATTGTCTGCATTAACATTTTCTCTCCTGACTTGTCTTTAATCTGCACACTAAAAAGAGGTGCATAATTCCTTTTTATAATCAAATGCTCATGCAGTTCTATGCAAAGAGCAGATGGTCTACAAATGTATCATTTTCTAAACAACTGTACTCTTGTCCCTTTGTCCTTGGTGGAGATGGAGGTAAAACTTTTAAATAGTTTGAATACCAAAATAACAGTACCCCCCCAAAATATTACAACATATTCTATCCTATCTGTGATGCCCTGATGTAAGTAAAACAATTCAGTGATCTGAAATTAACCTGTAATTAAAGTGTTGAGAATCAATCAGTACAATTTAAGTTTCATTAAACTCAAACACACTCAAAATTGAATCAATTTAGTAGGCTTACTTATTTCCCAGTCCCCAACAGACACAATAATACCAACATGTAACAAGTTCAGACATAAACAGCTTCACTGTTCCACTAACAGAAGTGAGACTACAACTTCCCAATTAGAATAAGGTACACTCTAAATACAAATTAAAAGCAAGACAAGACACTCTAAATTGGAGATCTGCTTGCTGTTGGTGAGAATGCCTTGAAGTATTGTTCTTGATCTATATGCAAAAGTATAGGGACACACACTTCTCAAAAGAGAATACAAAGTTACATCTAACCAATCCATCTTGTGCAGATTTTCCCTTCATTCAGTGCAAGTTTAGAATGTATAAATTATTTTGATCAGAATTCAGCAATAAAATCTTAACTCAAAAACAAAAACAACAGAAGTGTCTTGTTCACACAATGCCTGTGTGTCTTTGAAAAAAGAAAACTACCTGGAAGCAGTCCTTTCTGTAGCTTTCTGCGAATTTTGATTAACAGATTCCCTCATCTTGACTTGGAGCAACTCTCTTAGAATCATAAATTGTGAAAATGAATTGCACATTAAAGGTTCTGGCACCCAAGAACCTTGAGTTTTCCAAATAATGTTTTTCAAGACATTTAACTAAATGTAACTATAGTGTAAGGAGAAGGTAGTTGTCAATATGAACACTTCAATAGAGTAGAAGTAGTCATGCTGAATTTTTTGCATTCAATTATTCATTCTATGTTATTTGATAACACGTAATCTATCAATTATTTGTTAACTATCACAATTAAATTTGTCAGATTCTTTTGGTAAAACCACTACCAAAAATAGCAATGACTAAACATGCTTTTATAAGGATCAAGCAACCAATGCAGTTTAACACATAATCCATTAGAACCTCACATTTCAAAGCCTGGAGTTCTTTGACAGGTGGAAAAAATGTACACACTGTATACATTACAGAAGAGATCTTACAAACTTCTATCACTAAATATCCACAAAACTATTGCATGTCACTGCTAAAATTCAATTTCACAATTCTGTTGAAAAAATTCCATTGGTTACATATCTCATTTAAGTGTTGGAACGAATACTCAGTGAATTCTAAGAAATGATGGACAATCTGAATTAAATAGCTAATAAACTTAAAATCAAAACTATAATAAGTTACATATTTGATAAAAGTAATCTATATGTGTGCTTATCACACTAATATAATGTAGAATAAGATGGATATAATTGTGGATGACTAAATATACAGAGGTAGTAACATGGTCCTGCTAGGTAGCAAATCTGATTATTAAAATCAGGACAGAATAAGAAGAAAGTAGGGAAGAGAGGGAGAGAGGAAGATGAGAGGGAGTGAAAGAGAAAAAGGAGGGAAGGAAGGAAGGATTTGTAGTCAAACTGTTACATGTCAGGACCTAAAATAAATTATTTCCTTAATTCTCCAACACTGGTTCTGTTATCCCCAGAATTTAGTTTAGCTTTTTTTTTTTTTTCCAAGGTGAAAACATCAAGGTTTAGGAAGATTAAATAAAATTTCTGTGAACACATAAATAATGAAAGAAGAAACAGGTTTTTAAACTATTGACTTTTTATTACATCTGGACAACACAATTTACTTAAACATAGACTGATTAAACAAATATTTACTACTATTTGTTTTTATCATTTATGTACTTTCCTATAACTGATAATCACCAGCAAAAACTCAGGATGTAATGTCTCTTTATTTCACCATTGTAACAGGAGAAATAGAAAACATATTTTCTATACAAAACATTTGATTTTTAGATTTTTTTACTCAGCATGCTGAAGATAAATTCAATTAATGGTAGTTAAAATTAATCAGCAAGAAACTGAATGGGACAAAGGGCCTAATTGTTCCTTAAAACATTTATTTCACAGTCTGTTCTAGATGTCATTTTTTATGACATCTTGTTGGGACATCTCTTAATAATAAAAATAGTTACTTTTTTGAGATACACTTTTGAAAGGTTGTGATAATATAATACAAATAGAATAATACTGTTTTACTAAACTTGTGTAAATGCAAATTCCAAAACACAAGCATAAGGTCAGCTTTGTTTCTCAGTACAAAATTAAACTATACTAAATTAAACTATGCTAAAGGGAAGTGCTTGGCTAAGGGAGTTTGGCCATTTCAGTAAATAACCATCATTTATGCAGTTTGCTAATTTCCCTGCAATTCTTTTGCATGTTAAATAAAAATTGATATGAATGAAAGGATATGAAATCTCTACTAACAAAGTAGAAAGAAAAAGTAACACACTAACTTAAAATATACTTCAGCTACCTGTCATGAGCAAATTTTGAAAAGGCTTTAATGAAAAGAAGTGCAGTACTTGGCAATATCAGTACTTGCTTCTATAGACGATTCAGCTTATTTGAGTCTTAAAAAGGACTCAGATATATTCGTGTCTTCATATCTGAATGCTATGCGGTTTTCCTGTGGGATAAGGTGAATTATTTCCATTTAATAACTTTAGAAACAAAAGATAGGATATTTCCATATTAAATTTTAGATGTTGGTATTTAAAATAGCACCTTTGGCCATAGCTTGACCTCATATTTTATTTCTCTTTATTTTATATTAATCTTGAGTTATCATTTGCAAAATTTTGTGCATCGTACTTCTTGTGAATAATTAAAATGGGTCAAACCAAGGAATTGTATTTGACTTCTTTAGGGCAGAAAACTGGGAGAAAAAAGTTAAGAAATTCTACCAATTTACCAGGGATTGCTCAGCAAGGCTGACTGCAGGAGACTTTCAACTGCTTACCCATGCAAGGGTTCATCAGTAAACTGGCAATTTCAACTGTCTGTATTTACAAGTTCCTGCTGTTCAACATCAATAAACTCACTGACTGAATTCATGCAATTCAGCCACACAGCCAAGCACTGACTGCAACTGCAAGGAATGCCTCTGAAAAATTGAGATCAAAGATTGAATACTTGCACTTTTAAGTGTAGATCCATTCACATTCTTTATGACTCTTTAGGGAAGCACAGCAGTGGACAGTCATATAACTGCTATGCACTTACAGTTGGTGTTATTTGTTAAGAAAATGTATGGCAGTTTGAAGACCAGTAAAGGGATTGCCAAGATGACAGAGTAGAAGGACACATAGCTCACCCTGTCCCATGAACACACCAAAAATTATATACAAATACAGAACAATTCACACAGAATAACTCCTGAAATTTGACATAATTTCTCTTACTTTGGAAATACAAGGAAAGCCCCACAAAACCAGATAGAGGAAAAAAAGAAAGAAAAAGGAAATTGGTGCATGATATGCTTCACAGAGAGAGAGCAGCATAGAAAGAAAAGTGCCCTCACCCTGGGAAGCTCCCTCTCCAGCAAAGAGATCCACAGGGACAGAACAGGAGCTTCAGAGGTTTAGAGGAGGCAGCAACAGCAGCTTAGCAGAAAGAACTAAGAGAAACCAGCAGTGAGAGTCACTGTGAACCCTAGCCTAAGATATATGCCAGTGGGGACAGGCTTGGCTGAGCTGCTGGAACTCAGGCTTCCATGGATGAGCCTGGGGAGGGGACTGGGGTTGACTGCACACAGGCAGCCTCAGGAGCCTGGAGTGTAGTGTGGGCTGTGGGTAGAAGAGAGTGCAAATCAATCTGGGTCCCTCCATAGAAAGCACCATTGCATGTGGGATGAGGGGTGCATTGCAACCTTCATAGCTGCCATCTCCACTAGTGCACAGGGTATTGCTCTGCACCAATGTTGATGAGCATTCTTGTGAGAAGAGTGGTGGGGTTCAGTCACAGCCATCTTCTCAGCTTGCTCTGGAGGGGTACAACTGCTGGTGCTTGTCTTCTGGGCAGAGGAGGGGCTGAAACATGAACCGTTACCCAGGGGCCCTGCAACATCACAGGCAAGACTGTCATTCTAGTCCCAGGCAGAGGTGGTTGATTTGCTCTCCTGGTGCATTTGTGGACCTGTGCCTCTAAGACAAATGAGTGGAGATTTGGTGCACATTGGGGATGGGTTTGGCATCAACCGTGGGTCTGTGTACCCTGTTTTTGATTTGTGGTTACCCTGTTTTTTAATTATGTTAGCCCATTAGTATATCTATTTGCTTTAGAATGGTAGTCCTATAGGCTTTAACACATCCTATGACGAATGCAAAGAAAATTTACATTTGGTTTCACTGGGCAATTCTACCAAACATACAGAGAAGAACACATATTGATCCTTCTCAAACTCTTCCAAAAGATTGAAGAGGAGGAAATACTACCAAACTCATTCTACAAAGTCACCATCACCCCAATATCAAAACCAGGTAAATATACTACCAAAAAAGAAAATTATAGGCCAATATCATTGATAAACATAGATGCAAAAATCCCTCACTCCAACAACACATAAAAAAGATCATACACAATGATCAATTTGGATTCATCCCAGGGATGGTTCAATATACACAAATCAAACAATGTGATACACCACATCAACAAAAGAAAGGACAAAAATCACATGATCATCTCAATAGATGCAGACAAAGCATTTGATAAAATTCAAAAGTCATTTATGATAAAAATCCTTACCTAAGTGGGCATAGAAGGAACATATCTCAACATAATGAAAGCTATTTATAACAAACCCACAGCCAGCATAATACTCAACAGTGAAAAGGTGAAAACCTTCCCTCTAAAATCTGGAACAAGACAAAGATGCCCATTCTCATCACTTCTATTCAACAGAGTAGTGGAAGTCCTGGCCACAGCAATCAGACAAGAAAAAGAAATAAAAGGAATCTAAATTCAAAGAGAAGAAGTAAAATTGTCATTAAATGTGGATTACATGATACTATATATAGAAAACCTTAAAGGCTCCACACAAAAACTAATAAATCTGATAAAAAAATTTGGCAAGATAGCAGGATACAAGATTAACATTGACAATTTAGTTGCATTTCTTCACACTAACAATGAAATATCAGAAAAGGAAAGTAAAGAATCAATCTCTTTTAAAATCTCATCCAATTAAAAAAAAATTCTTAGGAATAAATCTGACCAAGGAGGAGAAAGATTTGTATCAGGAGGACTACAAAACATTAATTAAGGAAATTAAAGATAACTCAAAGAAATAGAAAGATATCCCATGGTCTTGGATTGGAGAAATTAATATTGTTAAAATGGCCACACTACCAAAAGGAATCATTAAAAAGTCCATGAATGATAAGCGGAAGAGAGACTGTGGAGAAAAGGGAGCCTTCACACACTGCTGGTGAGAATATAGTTTGGTACAGCTATTATGGAAAACAATATGGAGATTCCTTAACAGAAACTAAAAATAAACTTACAATATGATTCAGCAATCCCACTCCTGGGCATATATCTGGAGATAACTCTAATTCAAAAAGATACATGCACCCCAATATTCATAGCAGCACTATATACAATAGCCAAGATATGGAAGCAGCCTAAGTGTCCATTGACAGATGGCTGGATAAAGAAACTGTGGAATATTTATACAATGGAATGCTACTCAGCCATAAAAAGAATAAAAGAATGTCATTTGCAGCAATATGGATGGACCTGGAGGTTATCATTCTAAGTGAAGTAAGCCAGAAAGAAAAAGAAAATTATATATGATATCACTCATATGTGGAATCTAAAACAAATTAAAAATAAAGACACAAATGAACTTCTTTACAAAGCAGAAATAGACTCACAGACATAGAAAAAAGCTTATGGTTACTAGGGTGAAAGGAGGTGGGAATGAATAAATTAGGAGTTTGTAGATATACGTACTATTATATATATAATATATAAGCAACAACTTTCTTCTGTATAGCACAGGGAAGTATGTTCAGTATTTTGTAGTAACCTATAATGAAGAATAATATGAAAACAAATATATGTATGAATACATATATGACAGAAACATTATGCTGTGCACCAGAAATTGACACAACTTTGTAAACTGACTTTACTTCAATTGAAAGATAGAAAGAAAGAAAGAAAGAAAGAAAGAAAGAAAGAAAGAAAGAAAGAAAGAAAGAAAGAAAGAAAGAAAGAAAGAAAGAAAAAAGAAAGAAAGAAACTAAAAAATTTAAAAGAAAAAAGAAGGCCAACAAAATTAATAAACAAAAAGAGGAAAATTGGATTGGATTGTTTCAAAGTACCCCTTTATCTTATTATTTATAATTTAGTCAGTCCTCTATTCAACCATATATCAGTTGGTTATTGCCCCTGACCATCACTGACCTACTTTCTGTCTCTATCGTCCTACTTATTCTAAACATTTCATATAAATTGTATCCAATATGTGGCTTTTTGTGTATGACTCCTTTCACTTAGCATAATCAGAACTACATTCTTTTTATGGCCAAATAATATTGTATTCTATGGATGTACCATATTTTATTTACACAATTACTTGTTGATAGTCTTTGGCTTGTTTCCATTTTGGGGCTATCATGAATACTGATGCTGTGAATATTTGTGTACAAATTTTTGAATGTATTTTTAAAATTTTCTTGGGCATGACAGTGGAGTTGCTAGATCATATGATAATTCTTTCTTTAACTTTTTGAAGAACTAGCTGCCTTACAAATTGGCTTCACCATTTTACATCTCCCCTGACTCCAAGCAAGGTATGAATTTTCCAATTTCTTCACATTCTTTTCTGTTATTGCCTGTCTTTTTTTTTTTTTTTTTTAATGATAGCCATCCTGGTAGGTGTGAAGTGGTACCTCAAATTGTATTAACTTTCTTAGCATTTACAAACTAAGTGATATATGTGTAGATATGAAAGTAGATTCATAGGGACATAATTAGATACATGATAGAATGAGGTATACAGGCATATCTCAAAGATATTGCATGTTCAATTCCAGACAACTACAATAAAGCACATATCACAGTAAAATGAGCCACATAATGTTTTTGGTTTCCAAGTGCATATAAAATTTATGTTATACTACATTGTAGTCTATTTAGCTTGCAATACTATTATATCTAAAAAAGCAATACACATACCTCAATTAAAAATACTTTAAAAACTGTTAGCCATCATCTGAGCCTTCAGTGAGTCATAAATTTTTCACTTGTGAAGGGTCTTGCCTCGATGCTGACAGATCAGGCTAGCAGTTGCTGAAATTTGAGATGTCTGGCAATTTCTTAAAATAACAATAAATAATAATTGATAGCAAAATATTGATTGATTCCTCTTTCAGTTGAACACTTAGAGGCCATTGTAGGGTTATCAACTCATCTAATTTAAATATTATTGTGTCTCAGGGAATAGTGAGGCCCAAGGAAAGAAAGAGAGATGGGGGAACAGTCAAGTCAATGGAGCAGTCAGAACACACACAGCATCTGTGAATCTGGTTTTCATCTCTTGTGAGTGGGGTTCATGGCACTCTGAAACAATTACAATAGTAACATCAAAGATCACAGGTCACCATAACAAATATAAAAATAATGAAAAAGTTTGAAATACTGGGAAAATTACCAAAGTGTGACAGAGAGATACAATGTGGAAAAATGGCAGTGATAGACTTGCCAGAGACCAGGTTGCCACAAACTTTCAATTTGTAAAGAGAAAACTCAGTATCTGCAAAGTACAGTTAAGTGAAGCACAATAAAATAAGATATAACTGCATATAGAAACTGCCAAACAAATTATGCAAATTCATGATTTTTTTTTTCTGAGAAAAAGCATACTCACAAGGTCAGATACACTTTTGTGAGAGGAATGACCCTTTTGAAGTCACTGGCATTGACTGGTTTTTGAAGGATGAACACTATTCACACAGAGTGAGAAGAGAGAGAAAACTCTTCAAATAGAATATTTAAAGTAACATTTTGGGAAGGCAAAATGTACAGGGTATCATTGTGAAACATTGGGTAGATCTACTTTGCTTGAGCAGACAGTTTTACAAGAGAAGAAAATAAACCTGGAAAAATATATAGCCATCAAAACTAAAATAAGGCAACATAAATAATTAGAGTAATTACATACATTCAATATTTTGAAACAATGCAAGATGATGATAAGTTTAAGTGGCATCATGAGTGAAACATCATAATTAACATGATGTGCACTGAAATTTTCATAAGAGTTTCAGAAAGGGATAGTATTTGAATGGACATAGACACATCCCAGGTTGGTCCAATAGCAGAAGGAACTATTGAGAATTAGATAAGAGATGGGCAAAGCTGTGCCTGCTATTCATTTCTCCCCACAAGCCTTGTGCTGTACCATGATATCCCACTGATTCTGGGCTTTCTGAGGACCCTAGAGCTAAGGTTGCTTCTGATCTCCATGTATTTCCATTCTTTTGAACCCAATTTGGCTACTAGTTACATTATGTTTATATAAATGAAGTGTTTTATGTGAGGGTATTAATTAGCTATGTCAGCACTGGACTGCACCCTGCAGGTCTACAAGCCCTGTACTTGACCAGCTTCAAGACCTGAGAAAGATCCCAGAGTCAGCAACAGAGATAATCAATAGTTTAATGATTAGGGTGATCTTACACATCTGAAGAAAAGTCCTGGAGCAACATCCTGCCATGTGTGGGAGCTGGAGGGCAGGACATGATGGCAGTCTTTGCTCCTGGTGGGGAAGAAGAGGTTACCAGTCATAGGGGAGTTGATGTCAGGTTGGCTCATTGGTTATGTGGGTAATCAGCACAGGGTCATGCCTCTCACCACCCCTTGGATAAGCATAGTGGTGAGTTCTGATCTAAATCTAGAACAGTCATTAGCTGGGGCCTGGGGTGAATATGAAGGAAGATCAGTCTTATGAGTTGTGTGTAGGTGAAGCAGGCACCAGTCAAGCAGGAGATGTATAGAGAGAAGCCATCTTGAGTTGCCTGACCATACAGCCATCATCAGAGGTACATGTTATTTATTGACTGAAAATAAAGAATCACGGAGTAGTGACATCAGAATTCCCATACTCTCTTAAGGTTATAATTGCTTGTTCTCACTGTATGGGCAGAACCCTTGCCCCCAAGTTTCTGTTGAAACTCAGGTTTCAGGGAAGTGTCTTCCAGAATAATGTTCCTTGTATACAGGAGGTGGAACTGGAAATTAAGAGAATGGTTAGGATATCAGAAAACTAGACAAAATGATGACAAAGGGATGGATATCCATTCAGAGGAGAACATGAGAAAAGAGAGGGGAGAATGGCAATCTGATAGGGGACACTTAAAATAACCAACGTCAGAAAACAACCTTTGGGAGGACATTTTACTTTTCAACAGGAGGAGATCACCAAAAAGGAAATCATAAAGTTGGCTTGGAATGTGTGCCATCATCCTAAATAGTCTTAAGACGTGTGATGTGATATGTCGAGTTCTCTGGTGAGTGGAGTGATTAAGCTGTAATGACAGCTCCACAGGGCACAATGTCAGGAACCAGTCCCGTTGCTTTTCTGTTGAAGAGGGCAGTAGGTTGGAGGTGGTCTTCCATTTTCAAGTTCCTTTAATATGCTGGTCCTCAAGCCAGTGCATATGTATCTGGGGCAGCTGAAAAGAAGAAGGATGAAGAAGGGCATTGAAACCCTTTAAAATTGTACTCAAAGAACAAGTGACACTTACTTTTATATGTGACTTAATACAATTTAGTCACTAAATCTAGCTACAAGTCATGCTGGGAAATGTTCCCAGATAAGTACAAGTATCATTTCTACCCAGGAAAGGAGCAGTGGACATTGAATGATAGATAACTGGCAGACTGGCCCACATCTCCTTTAATAAAGGATCAGTGTAAATCCTCTTATAAACCTGTAGTTTTATGAATCTCAACCCTTGTCTCACAGAAAAGGAAAGTGAGTTTCAGAATCAAGAGTAGGCATTTGTGTCCTGCCTTCCTCTGCTCTAATGTCACTTGCTCTCAGTAAGTCAGCTGCTCATTCAGAGGAGAAAATATTTCTCAGATGCCAAAAGCAAAATTGATCTATTGTGAAAGAGTTGAAGTGTGTTCTAAAGAAACTTAAGACACTGCTCAGTCCTCGACACTGATGGCCTTCAGGATGTTATGTGATTGTTATAATTATTTTTGGTTCCTTTAAGTTTGTGCTAGAGCATGGGACAGGTAGCTGTATTTCATTTTAAATATATTTGGATGATGCTATTCATTGAGTAAATGTTGGTCGGACTTAATGCATATCAAGATCTGTGTTAGTCCTGATAATTCCTTTAGAAGAGAACAAAATATAGATAAAATTGTGATGTGTTACAGACCCCCAGACACTCATAGTACAATGAGAAGATGACAAGTATTTCAACAACCAGCATGAACAACTTTACCACACATACACATGCCACATATAGAATATGTTATGTTATACATGCTACAACATATATGCTACATATTATATTATACTATAGTGTATTATAATATACACTTTACTGTAGAGGTGAGTAATACATTCTTCCCATTTTCCAGGAGATAAATCCTTAGTAATTTGCATTCAAAGGGAAAGTAGAAGAAGAAATGTTTCCACTTGTTTTGGGAAAGAGACAAGGTGTAAATATACTCAATCAATAGGACAAATTATTTGAGGGTACTTCCTTTTTTTATGTGTTCCTCATTACATGTACTTTCTTGCAGAAGTGTACTTGAGCATTTTGATCACTAACATATACATATCATGAAGATGCTGGGTGAAGATAAGTGTTTCAATAGGAAACTCGGTAGCATACTCAACTGGAGAATTCTGCCACTGGCTAGAATGACAGATTCAGTGTAAATGTCTAAGCACAGCACTAAGACGATTTAAGTTTCCCTTTTGTATGTGAAACACTGAGGTCATGCTTCTTACATGCAGCATGCTTGCGGGGTAATTGGAGTAGGTGATCAGGGCAATCACACTACCTGTGAATGGCTGGAGGGGATGGTGGGCACAGAATGCTCTGGAATATGACACGATAGATTACTACTCCTCTTACAATGTGTACCCCCCCGAAAATAAGCTACTTTTTAGTATTATATATATAATAGTATTATAGATATATATAATATATCTCCTTAGATATTTAGTTTAATTCAATTAAACTTTTGGACAAATTATGCAGTGTTATAGTCTGTCAGAAATCCTGATGTTACAGGTAAATAGAATACAAATTTAACACATTTTAATTCCCTGTGTAGAAAAAATAGAACACTTTAACATGAAAAAATTCACAATTTCAAAATTTTCATATCAATCTTTAAAGGCCACTATCTGCTTTTAGCTTGGGGAAGCAAACAATGAGGGCTTTTGTGATTGAAACAACGTGGTTTCCCATTTTCTCTATGACATATTGTCATTACTCAAATCTAATTTAATCAATCCATCTTATTAGTGTTTTCTGATATTAAAAAGGATATAAAATTACATTTTATTGAATTATAAGTGTGAGTAAAATAGCTATTAATATTTCCTGTGGATTGATGTCCATGCACCAGAATGCAATTGTAATATTTTATTAAATTCAAAAATGTTTCTGTTTTTGCTGCCATTTGGTTTGCACATTCTGTGTCTTGAGTGATGTTCATAAAGTTTTCTTAAGATTTGTTTCTGCCATTGCCACAATACAACACATTTTTATAGTAATACATTCCTTTCGTATTTTAAGACAAAAAGATGTAGTATTTTGGAAATATGGTTATATTCCTAACAATCCTTCCTATGCTCTGGCAATCAGAGGAAGTCAAATTCTGCATTTTCTAAGTGTTTATAAAAGCTTTATAGCTACCACAAATAATTTTAATATGACGGAACATAAGACAGAATAAAATGATGCTGACAATATAAAAAATAATATACACATATAATATTTTGATAAAAAGTGCATTTAGACAACATAATAATATTTAATTTTCATAACATTCTGGTGCAGGAATGCTATTATCTACAATTGAAGAGAAGTGAGTCCGAGAGGTCAGTAAACATGTTCAAAGTTGCACATTTTAGATTTCAGATTCAGAACCACACAGTGAATCTTGTGACTCCAAATCTCTTACTCGTTCTGCTAGACCATGTTACTTCCAGAAATAGATCCAGGCAGCCCAGATCTATCTCCACAGTTTACTTTCTCAAAAGAAATTTCAGGTAGGCCAAATTAAATAAAAAATTGAACATCTATTTTTTTCTCATATTTAATTCAAGATCAAACTCCCTCTTCTAAATGTGTCTTTATATTTGACCTTCACTTCAAATCCAAGTGCCTTTTTAAATGAGTTTAAATTTATTGTCTCTAGTTTATCTTTTAAACTAAGTAAATAATTTTCAACATCAGCCTCTACTACCAATTGAAACTGGTTAGTAAAAATGACTTTCCTTGTGGTCATATTTTTTAAATTTTGTTTTGATGGGGAGGTATCTATCTATCTATCTATCTATCTATCTATCTATCTATCTATCTATCTATTTATTATTTGTTTGTTTGTTTATTTAAATGAAGATATTGGGGATTGAACCCAGGATCCTGTGTATAATAAGCATGCACTCTACCACTGAGCTAGAATTTTGTTATAGAATGAACTGTGTCCCTGTATAATTTGTATGCTGAAGTCTAAAACTTGGCTGCCTCAGAATGTGACCTTATATGGAATAGAGCTGTTGAAGGTGTGATTAGTGAAGATGAAATCATGGTGGGCTAGTGTGGGTCTGTAACCTAATACGAACGGAGTCCCTTTGAAAAGGGAATATTAGAGCATGGATACACATGGACACAGGGAGAATGCCACGTGGAAATGAAGGTAGAGATCAGGGCAATGCTTCTTCACACCAAGGAACGCTAAGGACTGCCAGAAAAGCACCAGAAACTAGGGGAGAAACCCTAGAAGGAATCAGCCCCACTAACACCTAGATCTCAGACTTTTAGCATCCTAATCAATAAATCGCTGCTTAAGCCATCTAGTTTGTGGTATTATACAGGCCTCATCGTTTAATACATAGCCTTTTCTTTTCTTTATCAAATCCAGTATTCTTGTCAGGCTCTTTCATCTTTATTATGTCTCTAAAAAATTTGGATTTACCATCCCCTATAATGCCTAAAATGCTGGTCTTCTTAAGGATCGTCCTTTATATACAGTTTTGGAATAATATCAAAAGCTGTGGTTTAAACTAGTACTCATTTATATACCAAAATTGCATATGTCTTCTAAAATCAGGCACAGACTACCCAACATATCTAAAACTGAATTCAGTACACTTGGAGCATTTCCCTATCTTCTTATCTCTTCCCCACTCTCTATTGCTGTAAGTCACTCCTTTGACTCAGTTACTCCAGCAAGAATCTTGAATGAAGGTCAATCTATATTTGCCAACTTCATGTCCTACTTTTAAATAGTACATAAGCCCATCAATTCTATCTCCTTAATAATTCTTGAATAAATCCACCTTTTTATAACCCTTTACATTCTCTCCTGGTCAACTTCAGTACTTTCCTAACTAGCCTTTCTGACTTATGCCTTGTGTACTTCCCCCAACTCATTGCTGTTCTGTTTAAAGACCCATTCTGTTCTGTAAGATACAATATAGTGTATTGTGACTTTTTAATTTTATTTTTCATTTAACTCAGGAATAATTGACAAATAAATTGAAATTGTGATTCTTTTTTTTATTTATTTATTTTTTATTTTTACCAGTGTTCAGCACAATTTTTCAGTTATTCATGGACATATACACACTCATTGTCACATTTTTTTCTCTGTGAGTTATCATAACATTTTGTGTATATTTCTCTGTGCTATACAGTGTTGTCTGTTCTACAATTTTGAAATCCCAGTCTATCCCTTCCCACCCTCCACCCCCCTGGTAACCACAAGTCTGTATTCTCTGTCTGTAAGTCTATTTCTGTCCTTTACTTATGCTTTGTTTTTGTTTGTTTGTTTGTTTTTGTTTAAAGCATTACTGAAGAGAAAGAAAGAGGCTGGAGGAATAACTCTCCCAGACTTCAGACAATACTATAGAGCTACAGTCATCAAGACAGCATGGTATTGGTAACAAAACAGACATATAGACCAATGGAACACAATAGAGAGCCCAGAAATGAACCCACAAACTTTTGGTCAACTCATCTTTGACAAAGGAGGCAAGAATATACATTGGAATAAAGACAGTCTCTTCAGCAAATGGTGTTGGGAAAACTGGACAGCAGCATGTAAAACAATGAAGCTAGAACACTCCCTTACACCATATACAAAAATCAACTCAAAATGGATTAAAGACTTAAACATAAGACAAGATACAATAAACCTCCTAGAGGAAAACATAGGCAAAACATTATCTGACATACATTTAAAAAATTTTCTCCTAGAAGAAATAAAAGCAAGAATAAACAAATGGGACCTAATGAAACTTACAAGCTTCTGCACAGCAAAGGAAACCAAAAATAAAACAAGAAGAAAACCTATGGAGTGGGAGAAAATTTTTGCAAGTGAAACCGACAAAGGCTTGATCTCCAGGATATATAAGCAGCTCATATGACTCAATAAGAAAAAAATAAGCAACCCAATCCAAAAATGGGCAGAATACCTAGACAAGCAATTCTCGAAGGAAGACATACAAATGATCAATATGCACATGAAAAAATGCTCAATATCACTAATTATCAGAGAAATGCAAATCAAAACTACAATGAGGTATCACCTCACACCAGTCAGAATGGCCGTCATTCAGAAATTGTGATTCTTAATACACATTAATGAGAATAACAGTTTTTACATGCAATTCATTTATGCAACACATCTTTCTATTTTTAGCATCTAGGTTTCTTTAACCTTAATGCATTTTGATTTCCATTCTTTGTAATGATGAAACATTGCAGATTTAAATAAATTTACATCAGTGTTTTTATTATCTTTTAAGTTTAAAACACCATAAACAAAGCCTCTTTTTCCCTGTCTACTTCACCTTCAAACCTCCTGCCCCTCCCCCAAAACATGCGAACACACACACACACACACACACACACACACACACACACACAAAGTCATCACTCTCTCTTTTTTTCTCAATTGTGTCTGCAGCATGCCATGGATATAGCAAACATATTTCTTGGTTGGTCTTTTTGTGAGTCTGAATGAGGTTCTTATGCATCTGTAAGTGATTGATTAAAAAGAAATTTTTGATTTCATAGAAAAAGTGGTCAAATGCTTTGGAAAGTCTTTCAAAATAGCATTTCTAAACTTGAAGTGGAATTTTGACATTTTGGCATTTAACATTTTAAGTTTTATCCATTTATTAAGCAATTTAATGTGTTTTTGTCACCTGGCCTTTTCTGTCTTATTCATATATTTCCAGATGGTACAAATTTCTTCCCCAAAGAAAGTTCATAATGGCAAGAATCTTAGTTATATTCTTGATTTTGTGTTCTGTAAGGTTTTATTGAACCATACAATTCTAATAGCATCTTTTTTCTTTTTTGGTGGAAATGGGAGAATAAAAAATCATTTGTATCATTATAAGTCAAATACTACTTTCTTTCAATAATTAAATATTTTAAGTAAACTGACCTATTAACAGTTTAACTTTTTAATTTTTTCTTGTTCATTTCCCGCCATGAAAATCCCTAATTTTTAACACAGTAAGCAAAATTTCCTTGGTTGACTAGATCTTAGAAATTGGAAAATGCATTTGCTCAGGCAATAAGGCCTTTACTATATCAACATATTTCTGCCATGCTTATAAAATCATTAAGCTGACACCTTTGGGAAGATTTTAATTAATTACAAAATGTCAATTAATTGATGGAGTAAAATGAACAAAGGTAACATGGAACAGATTTAGCAGTATACGAAAGAGTTGGATATCTTCAGTCTATGCTTGATAGAAAGTTCTAATTTCCCTATCTTGAGAACAAAGACACTGGACTTAGACATCTGTTTCCAATTTTGCTGTTAAGGAGATTTGGGCCCAGGTAGGTCACTTAACTGATGGACATCTCTTTTCTCATAAATGAAAGGACAGGATCAGGGTAGGTAATTTCTAAAATTCTTTCCAGCTCTAATATTTTATTTTTTTTGTCAAAATCTATCAGCCTCAGTGATACATGTTGTCAAAGACTAGAGATATTGAGAATGATGATGATGATAATGATGATTTTGATAATGTCTAATATTATTGAGTGTTATATGCCTGCATTTGATTCCCTAATTGTTCTAATAGGGGAATATTACTGCCTTCCATTTTATTAATGAGAAAATTGAGGAAAAGATAATTTAACTAATATGACCAATATCATAAAGCCCTATGCCAAAGTCAATTATTTCAAATATTAAGCTTTATGGAAAGAATATTTTCAGTGTTCATCAGTATCCTTTCTGTGCACCAGCAAGACTACATTATTTATCCACTTGAAGATCATTAAGGTCATGTGATTAGCTTTGTCCAATGGCCATGAGTCAAATTTACATGTATAAGTTTTGGCACAAAGCATGGAAAAACCAGCAATGGCTCTGCAGGTGCCTCTTTTTCTGAGATGCCCATCAGGAGGCAGTAAGCTCCATATGATGTTGCTTCAAGATGGTGGTACTTTCCTTGTATTCTGAATCACTGAGTTGCTGGTTGTGGGACAGTTCATCTTGCTTCTTATCTGGATACAGACTTTGCTAGAGTAAATTCTAAATCTTTGTTGTTTAATCCACTGAAATTTGGATTAAATCCACACACACACATATATGAAGACATTTAGCCTATATACAAAATCAGGACATTTTCATCTTCAATGAAAGTTAAGGGCATGAAGCTTTGAAAGTTTTCCATGTTATCAATTATACCAGTATTTTCTGATATAATCAGCCACCTGGTAGTTAGCATTGGCTACCATGAAAACATTCTTAAGCATGAATCATTCTCTCCTGCTAGATTATCTCCTTTTTTCTCACTTCTATCTCTCTTGAAACCCCTTATTCCTTGCTCCCAACTTCTTTTTTTAGTAAATACATACCTTAACAACTCCTCTTTTTTTTTTCTGGAAATACTCTTTCTTTCAAGGTTGAGAAATAGTATGAAATATTTGATTTTCAATACTGACGTTTAATAGCAGTGTGATCCCATCGAAGTTATGTCTCAGTCAGATTCAATCTGAAAATGAAAACAAATATGAGTATTATGTGAAAAGGGGTTAGATATGTGATAGCACTTCCCCAAATTGTGTGTATTGCTGGGGTCATAAATTTCTAAAAGGGAGAATTGGAGGCTCATGGAAAAGACAATAACCAACCCTTTGAAGTAAAGCAGTTTGGGCTGCCCAAGTGGGTCTGCAAAGGAGACCTGGTGCAAAAGATTATGGAAAGCTGCTGTCTCCACATATCTGTTGGGTCTCAGTGGCTCTTGGTCAGCAAGATTTTCATTTGGGAAGATGATGTGGGTGTGGAGCCAAAGACAGCAAGAACTAGCTAGAATCCACAAGTATCTCTTTGTTACTCGTACCTCTAAATTAACAGATTTCAGATGAGCTGCTTTATTTTCCCCTTCCAAAATTTGTAAAAAGAATTTCTTATTTGGGCCAGTTAACAAACTATCATACAGGATAGGGGATTCTTGTAAAGTATTCTAGCTTAGCCAAGATGACAGTATAAAAAAATTGCTGCAAGTCAATTAATTTTCCTGTCCTTTAATTTCTTTATTTCTAAAATGTTTGATTTTGCTTCAGCAACTCAGTGTCATAGTTGTTGGAATCACATGTGAATATACACTGAAAATTACAATAATGATAAAAATTATTGTTGTTTCAAAGTAATTGTGACAACATATTTTAAAATGATTTGCCTAAACACATCAATCTGTGAAAATAAATATTTAATACATTTTAAAAATAGAAGCCTCTTGAAACAGTGTGGGCTTAACTTGTCTTGTGTATATCTGCTTGTTCTATAGTCTATGATTGTAGATTTCAAATTTTTACAGTGCAGTATGCACAATTTACATAAAAACTTCAATAATCATCTGTTAACTAAATCCTTACTTGTAACTTATAATACATTAATAATTTAATGTTCATGACACATACAGACAAAGAGGTGGATAGCTTACAAATTCTATTACATGGAATTCTGAAGTTCTTGTACTACCAAGAAAATTATAAATATAGATTTGAATTTTATGTAACTGCTGCTCTGATAAAATTAGTTGGAAGGAAATTCAGTGCTTTGAGTTTTTAATAGTTATGATATTTAATACTTATTTACTTCAATTTTAGCTAATGAACAGTGGAGACCAACACACATTTAAGCTGGTAATTTCTACTTCTGGCCAGAAACACATAGGAACTGTGTATAAATAAATGCAAATGCCATTAATGTATAGATTTTTGAAGTTCTACTATATTTTTCTTGGAAATGAAGAGAACTTTCAAAATTATCTTTCTTAATCCTATCATTTGATAGATAAAAAAAGAAAATTACCCAGATAAAGTAAGAAAAATTATATAGATCATAAATAAACTTTTTGTATAAGTTACTGAACTTTTCATGTGCCTGCTTTATTTTATTATTGCTTTTTGTAATACAACTGACTACTTACACCAACCACCAATTGGTATATATTTTACCAATTGTGCACATATTTCTATGATTCAGTCATACAAATGTTGATTATGGTTTGTTCCAAATTCATTTGGATTTGCAAACCTAATCATAACTAAAACAACTGAGGAATTAGAAACTCATTTTAAACAAAAATCAAAGGAGACCTTGCAAGATACTATCCCAATCAAACCTATGGCCCTATTGCAGAAAACAGATTTTAACAAATCTGGGCTAGGCCTTGTTATGTACATGGTATATAGACTGAGGTTCAAACCACAGTGCCTGATGTTGGGAGTATGTGGTCTTATTAAGATAGTGAAAGACATGTAGTCAGTAGTTACAGAGCATTGCAAGTATTTGACAATGACTGTTTCATAGGAGAGGCAGTGAAGAATTCATTTCTGTGTTTTCATCAGAGACATAGAGTTCAAAACAATGACTTTGGTCCTAAACAGGAGATTTTATACTACAATAAATAGTAGTAAGGAGGATGTGTGGATACATTGTGTTGTGCATGTGGGGGCACACACACACATGCCTGTTGTGGGCAAAGGTATGTGTTATTGGCAGGGTTAGATCGTTTAGCCAATACTAAAAACAAGGGGTGGGACATAGATCCCAAGTGACTTTGTGATTTTTACTATTAATAATTCTAAAGAAAAACACTGGCAAAATAAGTAAAAATTACAGAGTTTTTCTAGTTTTTAAATCCAAAATCTGTTTATTTTTTCAAGCTACCGTTATTCTTAGCGAAGGGGAATAACAGTTCCTGCCTTTTACAGTGAAGGAATAAAGAGTATTCATGATGTGACTTTTCAGTAAAATATGAAATTTTCCATCCTAAGGTCCTCAAAAATGAGTTATTCTACCCTGATCAGAAATGGTCCTCTGGGCATTGGCTCATATGGGATAATTTAATGGAATTTCACATTCTGTAATTGAGACTATATGTTCATCTAATGATGCCAAACATATTTTAAAAACCCCTCAATGCTGAAGTTTCAGTCTCCTGCCATGATTATTCATACCTCTCAGTTGATTAGTAATTCTAAATGACAATGCAAATCAAAGTGAATTTTCATATTGTGTTTACACCATTAGTGAAAATCTAATTAAATATCTAATAATTAATGCAACTCCTTCCAGGAGAGTTAATACATTAGAGAATGTCAATGGGGAATATCCAGTGGGAATATTACCTTCATTGTTGTGTTTCATATTGTGAATTGAGTGAATTATAGTGTATATTATATTTTATATGCATATTTTTTAAAAACTGTGTGGGCAAGACCATCCAGTTCTTGGTACAGTAATGTAAATTTCTTTTAGTTGGACATTATTATATTGATGTCTTACACCAGGTCACCCAGTCAGCTAGCCAGTAAACATTTAGAGAGTGCCTAATACGTGACCAGCACTGTGTTAAATGTTAGTGATATAGAAAGTGTTAATATAGAGACCTTTTTCTCAAAAGGATCTTTTCTTAAATTACTAACCATTATAATTAACTTAAGCTTCTAATTTTCAGTGGGGAACTTTTAAGTGGAATTCAGAGAAGGTTATGGTGTGTATTAGAATATCCTTTGGCATTCTATTTCCACATGAGGAGTATTTATCTTCTCCTACTTTTGGGCTTGAACTTGTAACTTGCTTTGGCCCGTAGGCTATCAGCAGATATGATGTGATGCAAGCCAAGTCTTGAAATGTGCTAATGCACTGGGCTTTCTGTCTTGTACTCTACCTCTACCATGAGGACATGCTGAGTAGACTGATTGGCCTCAAACAATTCAAAGGCACTTAAGATTAGACCTGAACTGAACCCATGTCCTGGAAATAAACCTAAGTGAGGGCATCAGAGTTCTCAGCAGAGCTGGCCCAGTGGGTCAGCAGTTTGAGGTAGAACCCCAGATGAACAATTAGTCAGTGCATAAGAATACTTAGCTTTATAAGCCTCTAAGCTTTGGGATGTTTTGTTGCAGACCCATAGCTGACAGACACAAATGAATCTGTGGTTTATAGTGATTGCAATAACAGATCTGTTTTTCTTTTTAGATCTTGTATTTAAAAATATTTACAAGAGTATAAATATGTGTTCTCTGTTTTAAGGAAACAGAGGCTTCATCATTATTTAACTATAATTTAAGAACCAAGCAACAAAGGCAGAAACAGTGAAAACATCAATGGTGTAAATGTAATAATATGAATGATTCTATTCTGCCAAATGTATCCATGGCAATTTCTTAAGTGATCATCAAAGTATAGGCAAATTATTCTCCTCGGAAGGCCCTGTAAGCTCCCTGTGTAGTTAACCAGTTTACATAAACATGGAAGACAGTGATGGAGTTGCTTCTTGATTTAAAAAAAAAGTTGTGTCAGCGTGTTTAGGTAATTTTTTAGAGTTGTGTTTGTGTTTCATCTGAGTTGGCTCAAAAAATGACAAATAGGCAACATAAATATAAAAATTCAAGGCCACTAAGAGAAAGAAATATGTGCTAGACTTAAAGCCATTAATATGCAATTGTTAACTCCTTAAAATAAAGCACACTCTTATTTTATATTATACACCTCTAGTCCTTAGAGCTATGTCTTTCATGATGTTGGTATATCATGTATGAGCAATAAATAGTATTATGTGACTCAAACAATGATCACACATAAATATATTACTAATGAAAAGTTAAATGTTTAGGGACCTTTGTATTGTTAGTCCTTGTATAAGTTACTAAATTTACTAAAACAACCTTTTCATGTACATATGTACATTAATAATAGAAAGTCATCTGGCATAAATTAACTGTATTTTCAGTGATTATAGTCACACCTCAAATCTCTGGAAGCAGTTATTTGGTACACTTTGACATGGACCTTTTAAAAACTAGATTAAATTATTAGTAACTGTAAAATCTCTGAAAGAAAATGCTTCTTTCAAGACGTTATATATAAATATAAAATTGAAAGAAGGACGTACCCTCCTGTGAGAAAAGCAAATGTAAATATCCAGTTGTGTGGATTAGGTGAAGCAAGGCCCTAGCGTTCACTCTACATACTTTTATAGTGGGCGTTTTTTCACCCTGACTCTTTCACCTCAGGTTGACTAAATGTGACTTGTTCACAACTCAAAATTTAAATAGTTTGAGCTCATGTACGCCTTATGAAAAAAGTGAGATTCAACATTGCATATTTAACTCTTAAATTGTAAACTGTCTCATAATTACTATCACACAAAATAACAGAACAAAAATAGGTAAATACAGTAGAAAAATATAAATCTGTAGGCAAAATTGACCTGTAAAAATAAATGGGATTATTCCAACAGTGCAAATTAGTTTGCCTGTATACAATAAATTAATGTAGTATGGCACATTAATAGATTACAAAACTACAAGGGGAAAAGCAATTGATCATTTCAGAAGATGCAGAGAAAATACGTGATTAAAGTCCAATACTGGTCCTAATAAAAAGCTCTTAGAAAACAAGAAGTGAAAGAACTTCTTTATTCTGACAAAGAATACCTGAAAGAAAAAAAACAACAAAGTAAACTATTGTGATGAATACAAAAAAGGTAAAAACATTAACTTCAAAATTAGAAACAAGTTAACAATAACCTCTATGACCTCTTCCATTCATCATTGTAAGGGAGGTACTTAAGACCTTAGTAAGAAACAGAATCAAGTGTATTATTTACTAGAATCTGAATGAAATAATCTAAACTGTTTATGTTAAAAAAACCAAAAAGATAGGTATAAAAAGAGTAGTTTTCAGAGACTAAGTATCAGGTGTATTTCTATGCCTAGAAACAAAATGTTAGAAATGCAATAAACAGATACAATTTTAACCACAGAAAAATATGAAGAAAAGAAATTCACCAAATAAAAGTCTTGCATGCCATCCGAAAAAAAAAAATATGACTGTGTGGAAATGCATTAAAGATACAAAAGTAACTGGATAAATATAGCTTCTTCATGAATATGGAAAGCCAATATCTTAACCATATAAAATCTTACCAAAGTGATTCAGATTTCATCTCTATGATTAAATTCTGGCAGAGGTTTGAATGGTACTCAACAAACTTACTCTAAAATTTATATGGAAAAAGACACAGCCAATACTAGTCAAGTTATTCTTGAAGAAAATTAGGTGAGTGTAAATTCCAGCCATAAATGTTAGCCTGTAACACTTAGCAGAAAAGATAGAAAAACACACAAATGTGAAACTTTAAGTTTAAACTTTAAAGTACAAGAGATGTGGTGTTGGGGCAAGGAATAGCGACTTTATTTGGAAAGCTGGCAGACCGAGAGGATGGCTGACTAATGTCTTGGAGAACCATCCAGATCCAGTCACAATACAGGCTTCTTTTATACAAAACAAAAACAAAAACAAAAAACAAAAAACAAACAACAAAAACAAGGAAGGGTGTATGGTTGGTTGTTGCAAACTTCTTGCTGTAGAAATTCTTTGTTCTTGCAGCTGTCCATGTGGGTCAGTTCATGGTGTCCCTGTAAACCTCCAACAAACAAGTGTTATTCTCTATTCTGCAGCTTCTTATCTTTATGTGAGTGCAGAGCTAGCAAGACTAAGCCTAGGAAACCGGGCACAGTGGCCAAAACTAAAGGAACAGATCTAATATAGAGTCAGATTTATTCTCCTCTATTACATTAACTTCAGAAAATTATAATATCCTTATAAATTAAAGGTGTACACACACGAACTCCAGCAATTTTTTTCCTAAGATACCTTCAACCTTCTGCATGTGTTCTGTGTTCATCAAGATAAATATACAAGTATGTTCATAACATCATTGCTTATAGTAATCAAACATTGTAAATAACTCAAATATCCATTTTTTGGAAAATGGATTAATGGAGTAATTTCTAAGTTGCATTCTAAAAATTTCAGTTTTATAAAAACTAATAATTCTAAATATAAAAATTGTAGTAAAGTGAATGTTTCAGGGGAAATTGAACAAAAATATAACATTTAATAAATATAAATGGCAACAAACTAAATGATATCATTTTATTGATATATATGTGTGTTCAAGAAATTATAAAGAAAAGCAGGAGAATGCATTTTAAAATCTCAGGATACCTCCATAGTGAAGAAAGAGAGGTAAATAGGATAAAAATAAAAGCACATTAGGGGCTTTAATAATAAAGTACATGCTTTAGTTAATTTCAAAAAGAAGGTTCATAAATTTCAGTTAGCCAGACAATTATCCACTTTTGTTGTTTAAATTTTATCTTACTTATTTTCGTGAAAATAGTACAACTTTAGCCTTATGAAATTTGTGGACACTTCCTTTCTGACTTACTACATAGTTACTTTTTGTCATTTTTATATGTACCTTTAAAAATATATATTCTGTGAGGTGTACAAATTGTTACACAAAAGTTGGAAACTTTATAAGAAAATCCTCTCTATACTTTTTTTGTCTAATTAATCTAGAAAGTTTCAAAGGATTTGTTTGTTTTTATTACTGTAAATCCTCTCACATTAATTTTGAGTTTCTCAATATCCCGACATTCTTTTTTATCAGTCTACCCTATATCTACATATATGAGAGGACCAAGACCCTGATGCCACAATCATTCTTCCCAGAGGAAGCCCATGTCCTGGGATCTATAGGACCCAGCAGCATATATAAATATATATTTATCTACACTGGCACATTATAATCACTCATAATTACCTTTGGACTCACTTTTGGTGTTGAATACTCTATATGTCTGGACAAGTGTACAATGGTATTTATCCACTATTACAGTACCACACACAATTGTTTCATTGCCCTAAAAATCCCCTGTGCTTTACCTAATCAATCTTCCCTTTCTCATAACACTTAGCAATTTTTCATCTTTTTATTATCTCCATAGTATTGTTTTTTCCAGAATATCATGAGGTTGGAACCATATAATACATAGCCTTTGTAGATTGGCTTCTTTCACTTATCATTATACATTTAAGGATCTATATTATCTTTCTATGGCTTAATAGCTCATTTCTTTTCAGCACTGAATAATAATCCATTGTCTGATTTTACTATGGTTTATCCATTCTCCTACTGAAGGATATTTTTGTTGCTTCCATGTTTTGATAATTACAAACAAACCTGATGTAAATATCCTTGTGTAGGTTTTCATGTGGACCTAGTTTTCAGCTCCTTTATGTAAACTGCGAAGAGTTGACTTGAAGGATTTTATGGTAAGAGCACATTTAGTTTTGTAAGAAACTGCCAAACTATCTTCCAAACTGTTTTAATCATTTTGTATTTCCATCAGCAATAAATAAGAGTTCCTGTTGCTCTACATCTTGGCAGGATATTTGGTGTTGTCAGTGTTCTAGATTTGGTTAGTCTAATAGGTATGTAGTAGTAACTTCTTGTTTTAATTTGTAGTTTCCTAATGACATATAATGCTGAAAATATCTTCATATGTTTGCTTGCTATCTGTTATCTTCTTTGGTGAGGTGTCTGCTCAGGTAAATTGCTCATTTTTTAAATCAGGTTGTTTAATGTTCTATTGTTGAGCTTTTTAGAATTCTTTGTATATTTTGGCTAATAGTCTTTTATCAGATATATTTTTTGCAAATACATCCTCCCAATCTGTGGCATGTCTTATCATCCTTTTGACAATGTCTTTTGCAAAGAAAACAAATTGTAATTTTTTTAAAAGTTCAGCTTTGAAATTATTCCTTTCGTTGATCATGCCTTTGGTGCTTTATCAAAAAGAAAAGTGAACAAAGTCAAAATATGGACTAGATAATCCTTTAAATAACAGAACCAAATTTCCAAAGATGGAGCAAAATACCATAATGTACCTATAATATAAAAACCAGTTAAAATGACTAGTTTCTTGATATAAAGTAGAAAATACATAAAAATATATAATTAGAAAAAATTTAACTACAGAATAATAACTATCAGGAAAAAACAACAGGTTGTTTTTTATATAATATTGGCAAAACTGGATTAAAGAAGACAGCTTCTTGAAATTTATGTTTTGTAGAAAAGTCGTCCTGAATTTTATATACTAGAAATAGGCAAAATATTATACAAGTATGAAATAAATGAAGTTATCTTCAGTGATATAAAGAATGAGGGGTTTAATGCCTGAAAAACACATCTGAAGGAAAAACAAAAGAAAGTCACACAAAAAATGAGAATAAATGAACAAAGTTTTATGTGGAAAACAAAATAGACAGTCATAAATAAATTAGTCAATAATACATATGGATAAGCCTAAATTGAGTCAATTTTCCTATTAAAAGACATTAAAATGCATAGATTCTCAGATATTTGGGGGGAATCTCTATGATATTTGCAAGAGGAACACTTAAACATGCTACAAAAATTATTGAAAATAAAATATGGAAAAAGAAACACCAGAAAGAAATACCTATTACTATAAAAAGTAGTTATATCAGTTTTAGATTTAAGCAACATAAAAGAGCAAGGGTAAATATATTGGAAATGTCATGTTTTATTTCTCAGTTTGGGTGGTAGAATAATGGATATATATTTTATAATCATAACCTGTATGTATCAAATGTTTCATAATTTAGAAATGCAAATAAAAAAATATAATCAAATCTTACTGTAATGTAACAAATAATTAAACATTTATTTGCATGTATTTCCTGGGTATTAGTTATGTGTGTGTATGTTATATATATGAATGTTTTTGTCCTAGAATCAAATTATGCACACAATTTTGCTCTATGAACATTAGACATTCTATATTGAGAATCCCTTATGGTTTTAAAAGACTTTAAATATAATTAATAACAAAGTAAATTTTTATTTGTGAAAACCATAAGAAATATAATTACTCAGCTTTACTGATGCTGTTACATTGTTTTTAATGCTTCACACTGGCATTTTTCTATTAAAATAACCATTCTAATATCTCTTTATTTATGCATTTGAAATGACTTTAACTTTGTAATTAAATTCTCAAAAATCTTTAGTGAATAATATAGGTTATGAAATTTAGAGACAGAAAAAATATTACTCACAAGCCCATAATTAACTAAATTTAATCTTTGATATAGAGACTTCCAGAACGGAATCATTAAAAATATACTCAATATTGTAATCATAAATTTTGCACAGAAATTTTAAAATGTTTTACATATCCAAGAAGTCATTAACTCTGTTTTCCTTTTCTTCTTTTTCCCCACTACTTATACCTGATATGGATCAGTCTTGAAGGGATCATCAAGAGGACATGACTGCTGGAATGTGTTTCACTTCCCTTCTCTGAAGAAGCCCCACCAAGTACTCAGCATTGTGACATTAATGTGCTTGTTGCCAAGACTATCCGGACAGTATTTTAAGGCTACTATATAAACTTTTAAGATTCTGGTGGGGTTGCGAGGAGACTCTTGTGGCTGCTCAAGACAAGTCTCATAAGTAAGTTATCTTGCTGATAAGACCTGCCACCCAATAAACTGCAGTGCTCTGCTTCTTCCTATGGTCTCTCCTTCCCCTCTGTGTTGGACCAGTTCGTGGATCATCAAGCAGACTGGGCTGAAATACATCCTCCAGCAATTCTCTCTGTGAAGATGTCTGGGTGTAAATTTTTTGGCATCCTTTTTATTTCTAGAAGTATATTTGGTTATCACTCTCACAACTGCTAATTTGTCCAGATGCATAGTTTTAAGCTTAGAGTGATTTATCTTCCATTCATCATGATGAAAATGTCTCTCCTTACACAGATTCATTATCACGGTGGCCCAGTTTTTTTTTTTTTATTTCAATTCGAAATTATATAGGCAGAGCTATCTTTTCATCAATTGTGACATCAATGTTTTGAACAATTTTAATATACATGCTGTTTACTGAAATAAAATTGTATAACGTAAGAGTTGTGGGTTAAGTTTTATTTGGGGCTAAATGAGGACTATAATCTAGGAGACAGCACTTCAGGTGGCTCTGAGGAACTTTTCTGAAGAGGCAGGGGGAAACTCAGTATTATATATGTAATTTTAGTGAAGGGGAGTATGTGCAGTCAAACACACATTGAGTTATTTTGCCAGTTATGAGGAGCAGACATCACTGTTAATGAATTTGGTGGTCTTCTAGATATAAGGAGATGCAAGAATTGGGGCTCATAAAATTTTCTCCTGAAAACATCTATCTGAATCTCTATTTTGTCAGTTTTCCCACAACACAAAGTGCCCCATTCCTAATCTCCACGGTGAACTTTCAGGGAGTGTTGGAGGTCAGCGGCTACAGTGGCTCGTGATTGGTTACAGTACCAAGCAGAGGTAGATGGCAAATGGTATAAATGATTATTCTCCTTAACATTTTTATTTGAATTATTTTTGATTACTTTTTTCTCCATTATAATTTTATATTTTACTTGAAAATATAAAGACTTATGATTGATAAAAATTCACTGTTAAATCTTTTATTTGTAAATATTAGAAAAGAAAGTTATTTTTGCTATCTCAACTTTTTTATACATTTTCTTTTAATTGTATCTGTGTTATTAACCATATAATAATCAATAATGAAAATTGATATAAAGTAACATGCATTTAGAAAATCAAACAAGTTAGACTGAAATATCATTTTAAGAATTATTTTTATTTATTGGCATTTATTTTGAAATATTTTCAAAATAGACGTGATCCTCACTTTGTCCACCTGTAGATTCAATACCCTTTAACATAGCATTTATATAATCTTGTCTTACTTCTTACATTTTAAAAAATGTATCCTTTTCTTAGTACTTACTATTATATTTTAGGATAAATATATAGTTACCATTCCTTCTGATTCTTTGAATATCTTAGTATTACTTTGGCTTAACTACAAACATAACAACCTTAGTGGTAACACAATTATAGAATTATAATATTTTCCTCAAAGCTTTATAGCTATTTCCATAACATATTGTGGCTAGTCAGTCTTTAATAGAAGAAGACAAGGCTATTCTTTGTTTTCTCTAGAGAAGTAATTTTGTTTATATTTTTTTCTGGTCCACTTTTAAATTTAACATTTTGAAATAGATATAGATAAATATCTATTTTGCATTATAATTAAGCTTTAAACATGGTATATTCTTTTACTTATGTTGATATGCCTATTTCCCTGCCCTGGGAACAGATCTGGGTATCCAACAGTTTGGCACATTTTCTTGGTTGTTCTCTGATTGCTAAGAGTCAGGTCATACCCATACTTTAGCAACTGCACTGGATGACTGAATTTCTAATGTTATTTCCTTCTTTTGAGCTGCAGTTTCATTAAATTTATGTATTATTTATTGTAGAAGCAAATAAAAGCTTATATTTATAGGTAAATGGCATAAGTTTTAGTGGAATGTGGAGGTCACAATACACATGTTTAGTTGATATAGATCTTTACTCTAAATAATGATGAAATTTTTTGATGTTAAGTTGCCTTCCTGCTTTCCTTCCCTCTTATTTTCTTTCTTTTTGATTGGTATTTTTTGCTCTAAAGTTTATTTTTTTGGCAAAATCTTATTTGAATTGATACAGAGATGAAGGATACACACACACACATAAATGTCTATATAAACTCTACTAAATAAATAATCATAAAATCCCTGTTTCTCAAATCAATTCAAAATATTTTAAGAATGCTGCTTTCCTTGAATTAAACTTAATTCTTCTCCTCACTTATTTATTAAGCAGCATTCCTTTGTCATGCAGTGACTATAGCCTTGTTCTTCCTGTAAGTAATTGTGTTTTATAAATTTGTAAGCAACCAGAGTGATTTCAGAATTTGTTAAAGATTTACAAAAAATTGACATGATTTTAACCACATGCTGCTATTGCCAATATGCCCTTTAGAGTGATGTTTTTACTAAAAGCAATGTCTGACTCCTTCACATTCCTACAATAATGGACTTATTATTATACTACAAAAGATGACATCTTCAAACAAAAAATGTCTAACTCTATAACAATATTCCATGAATTCACTTATTACACAATATTAACAAACTGCTTAAAGAATGAATCAAAACCATATAAGATATTATTTCTCATGTATTGGAAAAAAATTATACGATGAAGTAAATTAAATCTAGTAGTGTGAAAACATTCTAAGCTTTTCTAATGATAAAAACTTTAAACATAAAATATTTTACTTCAAAAATGCTTTCAGAGATGTTATAAATGGTGAGAGGATGTATATATCATATATAGTTTTCTGTTTATGAATTTGATTATATTATAGCAATGGAACAGTGTAATATTAAATTTAAAAAAATGCATATCAATTGAAGATATAAATTAACCTCAAATTTGGGTTGTAAATAATTTTATATTTAGCTTTCAGTTTTCTTTATGTGTTTTTATATAATTTCAGGAAAATAATTATCATATATAAATGTACACATCTGAGTCTGTATCTAATATGTCTCAAACTCAAGAGTTCTAAAACCCCTCAATTTCCTTCTTTCCTTCCTTCCTCTTTCCTTCTTTCCTTTCTTCTTTTCTCCCTTCTTTCCTATTCCTTT
This sequence comes from Camelus dromedarius, assembly GCF_036321535.1. Lineage (NCBI taxonomy): Eukaryota > Metazoa > Chordata > Mammalia > Artiodactyla > Camelidae > Camelus > Camelus dromedarius. Next base: position 7,517,624 of record NC_087470.1, read on the forward strand.
ATTGGTAATTTGGGGTATAAAAGTTAATTGTTGGCAATATTTTATCAGAACTTTTAATGTGAATGAAGGATGAGAGATATATACATATATACACACACACACATATAGTGATGATCCAACTTGGAATAAATATTCCCATATTTCTATGAAAAATTATGAATGCATTTAACTATAGTATGTTATTCCTTAACATTTTTCATAATATACAGTATATGTACTTACAACTTTATACTGTGAACTTAATTGTTTAATATCTACCTTCATGCATGGAAGAGTTTTTATGTTATTATAACGTATACTTTAATAATGTGATAAAGGAGAATGACATGGTGTTAAGAAATTATGTTAATGTAATGGGCTTTATGAATTCACAAATTAGCTGAGCACTGAGAGTGATTGGAATTAGATAGGCAAATCTCTTGAGGGGAGTAGGGCATTGATGTGTAAAAGATTATTTCTGAGAGTGAGAATAGCATGTGTATGGCCCTGTAGCATGAGGGAACATAATAAGTACGAGGATTCTAAGACGTATATCTATGGTAATGATCATGAAGGTGAACAAGGAGTGATTTGAGGCAACTAACAAGGGTAAGGCCAAATATATAACAGTCAGCATATTACAGCAGGCTGTCCGGCGAGCCGGCCCTCCGCCCGCGCCGCGGGGTGGGCAAGAGCCCCGCGAGGGTCTCGGGCTCCCAGCGCACTGCCCCGCCTCCCCGCCACCCGCTAGGCGTCGTCCGGGGACGCCCCTCGCCGAGAGAGACCCTCAATCACAAGTCACCCCGCCCTCCCCACCGTCCTCGCAGTGCCACGCAACCCCGCCCCCGAACCGCCCTCCCGATCTCCCTGCAGTACCCCTCGCCCCTCGCCGGGAAGAAGTGACTCCAGCAGCCGTGGCGGCTCTTTGGGCCCAAGGGGCGGGCGCGGCAGCCATTGGCGGAGGCATCTGCCTCCGGCTGTCAATCCCGCGGCCCGGCCCCGCCCCACCGGCGGAGCGTGGCAGGACGCAGGGCCGCGGGGGCTGTTGCGACGGCTCCAAGATGGCCGCGCGCTTGGGGTCCGCACCTGCTGGCGGCCCCGAGCCCCGTTAACTGCCACCGCTGTTGACCGGAGCCGCCAGTCGTCCTGGCGACTCCGTGGGCTGTCCCCGCGGGGCGGGAGGCCGCCATGGCGACCCTGGAAAAGCTGGCGAAGGCCTTCGAGTCCCTCAAGTCCTTCCAGCGGCCGCCGCCTCAGCCCACTCAGCAGGTACCGCAGCCTCAGCCGGCACCGCAGCCTCAGCCACCGCCGCCGCCTCAGCCCCCTCAGCCAGCACCGCAGCCGCCGCCGCTTCAGCCGGTACCGCCGCCGCCTCAGCCCCCTCAGCCGGTACCGCAGCCTCAGCCGGCACCGCAGCCTCAACCGCCGCCGCCGCCTCAGCCACCTCAGCCGGCACCGCAGCCGCCGCCGCTTCAGCCGGTACCGCCGCCGCCTCAGCCCCCTCAGCCGGTACCGCCGCCGCCTCAGCCCCCTCAGCCGGCACCGCAGCCGCCGTCGCCTCAGCCGGCACCGCAGCCTCAACCGCCGCCGCCGCCTCAGCCCCCTCAGCCGGTACCGCCGCCGCCGCCGCCTCAGCCGGCACCGCAGCCTCAACCGCCGCCGCCTCAGCCCCCTCTGCCAGCACCGCAGCCGCCGCCGCTTCAGCCCCCTCAGCCGGCACCGCAGCCTCAACCGCCACCGCCGCCCGTCCACCGTGGGTCAGGAGCAGCTGCACAGACGGTGAGTCCCTGCGGGTCCCTCCCCAGCCTTGCGCGGGTCTCCGTCCCTCCCTCGGCCTCCCCCGAAGGCCCCGAGGCGGTCCGGGCCCCAGGCCTCTTCTTTCCCGGCTGTGAAACTCGGGAAGGAACGGGGCTGTGTTGTGATCCGAGGCCGCGCGTCCCGTTCGGCTTCCTCTGGGCCACTCCCCACCCCTCTCCTTCTCCGGGCCAGGTGTAACATTTTGTCTTCCCTTTTCAACTGAGGGTTTAAAACAGTGTTTCAGATAATTGTCAAAACGCTATGCATGCAAAACCCTAGGTTAACTTAAGGGAAGGAGTAGGAGAGAAGAGGGGAAGGAGCGAAGTTCACTGGTCACTTCTGTGGGTGTGGGTTAGATGGTCACAGTGGTGAACGCTTAACTGCTACATGGCCCCGTGCGCTTACCAGCATAGTCGTTACTGTTACTAACCCCGGACAGCACTGGTGTTAAGGAGGCATGACCACGGACCGTGTGCTCATTGAGCTTAATTTTACACAAACTAAGATTTCCACAGAATCAAGACAGGCAGTAAACGCCAGCTGCAGAGGACAGCTTGTGCAGGGTTGGGGAACAGCATGGCATGATCAGAAATTTAGTTTGACTGGCTTGAAATGTAGAGGGAAAGGGAAACTTCACACTGATGAATCAGAGAGGAGATAGCTGTTTTTATTAAACTAAAATGGTTAAATGAGCCTTGTTGGTTAATGATTTGCCTTAGCAATGTGAATTTGGATTCTGCAAGTATTTTATAAGTTCTGTAAGAAGCTTGTTTTAAAATTTCAAAACTCTTAAGATATTAGAAGTTCAGTTTTATGTTATAAGAATTTTTTAAAAAGTGTTTATTTAACTCAATTAGAACTGAGTTCCTTTAACATAGACTTTATTATCTCATGTATTAATACCCTCTAGAGGTACACAATGAAAAATGTGATTTATAAACAGACACATACAGACACAAGGAAAACAGAGTATGTAGCTTCAGTAACAGTTTAAGAGAAAAGTCAGAAACAGAAATTTTCCCTGGTCAAAATATCAAAAAAAGCACCTGGAGCTTATATCCTTTAATTGATTTGAGCTCTAAATGGACAAATACACAATTTTTTATTTAAATTGCTAAGAACAAGATCCTTTTTCACGTTGAATAATGATTTTGAAGTTTAAATAAATACCAACAATAGAGCTATGAGGGAGGAAAAATATAAAATACTGATGTTTTTTTAATCTCACCGTAAGGTGCATTCTTAAATACATAGGAGAGAACTGTCATGATTTGCGCAACTCGCTTGCAAATAGTTCAACAGTATTAACAATGATTGAATTTAGATGGTGGGCATATGGGAATTTATCATCCTATTAAACAGTTTTCTGTAATTCTGAGACTTAGAATAAAACATTGGAAGGAACCTGTTAGACATAATGCTCTATGTGAAGTAATTTGTTCCCTTTGTGAAATTCTAGGAAGGTTAAAATGCATGTTCATAACATCAAGAAAATCACAAGCATTTACGATGTAATCAGAACTACCTGAGGATCTGTGAAACTTGGTGAGTTGGTGGATTTTTTAAAATGTCTTAAAACATTTTGTTTTTACAAAGATTACAGGAGTAAGAGAAGATAAATTTTAATCAACTCTTAATATATTTTTCCTGGTTGATGTGATATAATTAAATGTGGGGGAAAAAGGTAAATTCTACAAGGAGACACTACCTTGATGGTTTTCTATGGAGGAAACTCAAGCAGGAGGAAGTTTAATTTAAAAACATAAATTACTGCTCTTTATAATACATTCTAAGTTGTCATTCTTTTGAATGCCTTCCTTTCCAAACAGGTGTGTTATTCTGGGAGATCATCAGAACTTCTGGGTATTTGGAGGTACTGACCTAACCAGTGAACTGTTTGTACTGTTATTTTTTTTTTTTGTTTTTTTGTTTTTTGAAATTATAAGAAGTTGTCCAGAATTTTGGAAAACTGATTAGTAGAGGTAAATAATGTTTCCTTGGCAAGTGATGACAGAAAGTGACTTGAGTGAATTTTTCCTTTGTTTTTAGGCAGATGTACCTAACCATGTATGTTAACAATGATTACAGGCTGGAGACCGAGAAGAACTACCATTTTTGCCAGCTGGGATGCAGAAAAATTTGGACTTCTGGGTTCCAAAAATGGGCTGAGGTAACTAAGACAGAAAACGTATCTTCTTGGTCAACATTTATCTCAGGGTAATCACAGATGTGTTCCATTACCTGATATTGTTTTAATTTGGATAAATACTCAAGAAAATTTAAGAAATAGAGTTTGCTTTTGCTTTTACATCAGTTTGGTAAAACAGAACAACCTCTTAATTACTAAGTACAAACCAAGTTTTTCATTATTTTTAAAATATTTTAGTTTCTATTTGTATTTGTTTTGTGATAAGTAAGTAAAATCTGTAAGCTCAGAAAATAGTCAAACCTAGGAAGCTGCTTCTGACAAGTGAATTAGCTTATTGAAAATCTGATATAGATCCTTGGCATTAATTTTCAAGTTTTTACAGTTTCCTTGGATTTCTTCTATCTAGGAAAACAACATGTTCTTTTAAGATGACTATACTCTGATCATAGTCTCTCCTTTATGGATTCCGTACTAAATTGTAACCATAGGTATATTTTACCATTTACAAAAGTGCCTGATTGGGAAGTATAATACAATGATTTTGTAAATTGAATTACTCTAAAATTTCAAGGATTTATTATTAATTCAATTATGATTAATTTTCATTTGTCACTGGCTCTTAATGCTTTATTTTAAAGTGTCTTTCATAGGCCCCCTTCTTTTGTCTTCTTCCCTTAGGCTCTCTGTCCAGTAACTCTAAGTTCTTACATGTTCATGGTAGGCTTGTGTGTTTTTTTTAAAGGCAGGTGCACCAAAAACACTTTCCTATGACTATCTTCTGTTTTGTTCATCATTTATGAGTCCAAATTTTATAGAATTGATTTGAAGAATGTCATATCTTTCTTATCATTGTGTCTGGTTTTTAAAATGCTTTCTTCTGACTCATTTCTGCATACTTTAAAATAATAATATGAATCAAATAAGTATGGGAATAAAATCACAGTTACTTGTATCACGTTTGATTCCTTGTATATTGCAAAGTCTTATTATTATGTTGGTGTTATGAACATGCATTTCATAATACACTTATTTAGATGAATCAGATCTTATTCATTAAGGTCATTTACTTTTAGAAATATGTAATTTCTTGTGAATACATGTATATAGAAATACATGTGTCTTTCTATAATTTAAGCAGCTTAGAATACAGATAAAATAAATCCAAGATACAAGATAATATGCCTTGCATTAATTTAAATTCATGTGAGTTAAAAGACAATTTGAATATTGTTTCCCATTTTCTACTAGCTTCTTGATCATATTCAGCAGCACATTTACCTTTACATATAGTTAAGTAATCTTTTTTATTTCTACTGTAGCTCTGTCATAATGGAAACTCTGCAGCAGAATCAGCTGTCATCTATCCCGTGAGGCCAAGTGCAGAGGTGAGAATTCTCATTTGTGGGATGACCACTCACAGCTTTAAATGTTTTTACTGTAACTGCTCTTATAAGGTAGCAAGCTAGAGAGAGAGATAGAGAGAAACAGAGAGAAGAAAAGAGTTCTCTCCGCATATTCCCGTGTGTGATGGCATTAGTCTTCTTCTGCTGTATTTTTCTAGAATGTGTGTGCGTGTGTGCATGTATGTGTGAGAGAGAAATGTCTTGTCTTTGTCCTAATAGCCACTCTTCTCTCCCTCTAGTTTTTTCTCTATCCTCCCCTCCTTTCTTTTTCTTTTTCATCAATATCTTCTCTTTCAAAAAATTCTTGATAAATCAAATTTCCAACTTCCTCACTTTTAATATGGTAAAGTTACTTGGATCCCCAATGTCAAGGGATCTCATACTTTAATGTCTGTAAGGATTGCCAGGGACACCTTTAAAAGTACAGATTTCCAGGCCTTACTTTGAGCAGTTCTCTTCCAGTAGATCCAGGGTGAGGCTGAGCATCTCTGAGCCTTCCCCCTTCATATTACGGTGCAGGGGATCAGGGGCAGTTTTCCTCTGGGTCTTCGTGCTGTTGCTATGAAAAGTGGCTACAGCATCACTAATATTTTTCTTTCTTGTTTTAATTGCATTAATATTATCAAGCAGTTAATAGCATTTTCTTAAAATTATGGTCAAAGGCATAGGCGTTTGATTTATAATGGTATCTGCAAACCACTCTTTTACTGAATTAATTTGTTGGTTTTGCTTGTATTTCCACAATTATAAACGCTGTGAGTTAAGTGACTGCTTTGCTTCAACTACAGGAGAATGTGAAAACACTCCAGGAGAGAGAGGTTACATATATCAATGCAGACTCATACACAGAAGGTAAATTTTATTTCAGATTGTCATTAAATAGTATACCAGTATTTAAGTCTATCAACTCCAACTTATGAACTAGGATTATCCTCTTTCTATGAGATGCCTCAATATTACCTCCATTTCTCCATTTTATCAGAGAGAACATTATTATGATTCAAATGAATCAATATGATTCATAACTAAGCTATTGATCCTAATTTCTTTAGAATATTTACCATTTGCCTATCTTGGATTACTACTTAAAACTTTAGTACTTTTGACATTCTTCCTGTGGAGCTATTTTTAAAAGTTGAGGTAAAATATTTCATACAGAAATAGTTCCTGTATATATTGGACCAACTCTGAAATAAGCACCCACTACAGACTTCCTTTTGACCCTGACATGTGGCATGTGCATCTGTAGGCTTTCATCATATTATGGTTATTTCTAGGTAAGTGTCACAGGACACATGTTAGTTACTGACATGCTCTAGTCTAAAGTCTTGATATTGAATTGAATGAATGAATAAAAACATGAACATTATGGCCTTACCACTTCCTTTGCCAAAGACCCCTAGGTACTGCTGCCATAATGAGCAATGGCCCTTAGTGTTACTGCAGGAGCTGCGGCCTTAGCAGCAGAGTCCGCCTCTGCAGTCTCCTATCCCGAGTGTGTGCTGCAGCCTCTCTGGCTCCTGAAGAGTTATTTCCACCTTGTGTTTTAGTTTTAGCCAGACTGTTTGTCTGTCTATTTATCTACCTACCTATCTATCTATTCTAAAATCTTATTTATTTGTTTTTACTGAAGTACATTTGATTTATAATATTAGTTTCAGGTGTACAGCAAAGTTACACAGTTATATACATATACATATACATATACATATACATATACATATACATATACATATACATATACATATACATTTTTAGATTCTTTTCCATTATAGGTTATATAAGATACTGAATATAATTCCCTGTGCTATACAGTAGGTCCTTGTTGTTTATCTGTTTCATATATAATAGTGTATATCTGTTAATCCTGAACTCCTAACATCTCTCTTCCCTTCCCCCTTTCTCCTTGGGTAACCATAGTTTCTTTTCTATGTCGTGAATCTATTTCTGGTTTGTAAATAAGTTCATTTGTATCACTTTTTTGTTTGTTTACATTCCACATATAAGTGATATAATTTGATATTTGCCTTTGTCTGACATACTTCACTGAATATGATAATCTGTAGGGTCCACCCTATTTTTAATTCTCCAGGAATGATGCCTTCAATTTGAAATCTGTTATATCTTGTTTATAATTAGAAAATAAATTTAGAATTAAATACAGGTTTGAAGTCCATTTGGAGGTATTAAAATACTCTCTTATTTATTTTGCAGGCAATTATACCCTCAGAGTTGACTGTACACCTCTTCTTTTCCAGTTGGTATATAAACTGACAAAAGAGGTATGTAAATAGATCTGTCATAATGTTTTCTGATGAGTAGATAAGTCAATAACTTTTGTTTTCTAAATTACTAATATTTAAACTGGTGACAGACATAGCTGATTTGTATAAATAAATCAGAACGAGCTTTAATACATTACTTATGTGACATAACTATGAGAACAGTAGTGCTAGTCTCTGTTCTAATAATAGTTGCTAATAATTGTATACATTTGTTAAAATGTGCAGGGTCTGTTGTTTCATGGGGCAGAGTCTCTTTGATGTAACAGAAAGAATACTGAGCTGGGATGGGGAAGCCTTGGCTGTGAAGATTGCCTTGGCTATTCATTCATTCATTCATTCATTCAGCAAGTATTTATTATGTGGTTACTATGTATCAGGTCCTATGAAATGAATTCTAGCAGCAACAGTGATAAAAAGACAAGGTTACTGAATCCAAATACTTTGTAATCTAGAGAGGCCACAGACCTGTAAATGAGGACTCATACTTCACTTGAATATTCGATACTATATACAGTGGAGGAGAGTTGCGGAAGAGAGAAGCTAAGACCCTGGGGTAGCTGGTGAGGTTGGAAAGCATTAGAAGGTGTTCACAGAAGGATTAGTGGTTAGGCTGTAAAATGGAAGGATGTGAAAGTGGGGAGAAGGTTTCTCCTCAGAGGACACAAGAGCTAATAAAGACATGGATGTGTGAAAGAACATTTCCTGACCTCTGGGTAATGCAATATAACCTAAATGTAAGGTGTTGGTGAAAAAGCTGGTAAGAAACTGACACATAGGCCTAAATGTTCATAAATCTGGTGATGGAGAAATTAAAGAATCTTTAACAAGTTTGTACATTATCATTTTTATTCATTAGAAAAATTACTCTGTATCAGTGCAGTGAATAGGTTAAGCTGTAGTAAGTCTAAAAGCAAAATGGAAATAATTCCACATAATTATTTAGCGCACAGGAATTTATAAATACTAGTTATTGATGTAAAAAGTACTCTGAAAATGCTAATGCACTCTGAATCTCTAAAAATTATGTGATGTACTCATTGAGAATATGTGTGCTTCATTTAAATAACCCCGCATTATAGAATTTAACTGTAGAAATGTTTCTTTCAAGTAGGTATCACTTAGATGACAGTGGGAAGTAGATGTCGCATCTCTGTGGTCCTGTTTCCCAATCGCCCGTCATCTTGCCCTGTCCTTTTCACTGTTAGTGTCTTTAACATCTCATCCTCCCAAGTGAGCATCCTCCCATGCCCATCACAACTCCCACCATACTGGGAAGCTTAGGTCCTTGATCCTTTTATTGAAATGTCCCATAAAAACATCTTATCTAAAAGCACGCTGTAAAGACAGCCCTTGTTGGGGAATCCTTCTCAGGAGATACATTTACACTCTGTCCTACAGAGGAGGCTCCTGCCTTTATAGGAGGGCTAGTAAGAATTTTAGGACCAAGAAGGAGAAGCTTAGGTCTATCCCCTTTGTAGATTTATTTAATAAGTATTAAATGTGTAAGTGGTTACCATAATGACAGGATAAATCAAACAGAGATTCTGCTATTAGTGTGTTACCTGTGTAGCCAGGAGAGACTATGATCAGGAATTTTCAAATCCAAGATAGAGATTAAAATCACCAAAGTGAATACAGATAAAAGTGTGGGAAGCAAAAAATAAATATCTTAGTTTATTATTTTACATGTTGGAATTAAACAGCCTGCTTAATGGGAAATTGCAAATTTTTTTCCAATTTTAAAGCCTCTTTTATGTTAATTTGAATTTAATTTGCATGCCACTTGTATTAGATACAGTATATTTGTCTTTCAGAGTTTTTGTTTTAGGTAGTTTTTTTAACAGTTTAACTGGGAAATTAAAATGTATCTTTAGAAGTTACATTATCAGGATGAACTAATTAATTGCCCAGAAGAGAAGAGTGAGATTTTATAATCTTTTTTGATTTGATTGTCAGTGGAGGAATCAGACATCATTCATCTGGAGAAATGCTGTTGGTTGCTGAGGGCTCAATCCCAAACTGGATGATTTGATTTAGAGACATTTGGCCCATTGGCTTCACCACCAATTCGTCCATCTCTGAGTGAAGGTGGGAATCCTTCTATTTTCTACAAATGTTCTTTGGTAAACACGTGAGCCTTGTTCCACCTTTGGAGCCTTGTGTAAGTTGGTTTACCTTTCTGCACCTGAATATTCTCATATATAAAATCAGTTTGGCCAAGACAATCATGAAACTGTGCTCCAGTGCGGTGCCTCAGCATCTGGTGCAAGGTCAGGGTGGTGGACACTGAATAGGCAAAGCTCTAGCTTCCACACGTGACCTCAACTCTTCCTCAGCTGAGTAGTGTCTATTGTATTTCTTTTATATAGAAGAAGGTTCCACTGCTGTATCCTTCCCCCACCCTTAAAAAATTAAGAAACCACTGGACTAGACCATCTCTAAGGTCCCCACTTAGCTCTAAACTTTTCACTACTATATATATATATTAAATGAGGTTTACAAGGAGTAGTTGTGGCTGATAATCACAAAAACTGTATTTGAAATCTGAAAGCTTGGGTTCTGCTTCTGATTCAGACCTTTTTAAAAAAATTTCTTACTTTTAGCAAGACATTTAACTACTTCTTAGCTTCAATTTTCTGCTCTTTGAGGGCACAGAATTAGATTCTTGAAATAGACAGTCTGTATTCTTCAGGTTTCTAGTGTGTTTTAGAAATATTTCTTAGGGGAGCTAGAACAGACAGGGCTTCCACTTCAGCAGTGCAGTTATGTTTTTACCTTTTTAGAATTAGAGATTGAGAAATCATTTCATTTGAAAACAAAATGATTCCATTTATTTTTTATGAAAAGTTTAAAAACCACAAGATTAGGTTATAAATTGCCCTTTATTTCTGAAATTTAATATATTTATTTATACAGATTAAGTGGTACAATGAAGACTGCAGTACAGAATTTCTTTCTCTTATAATATAGTGTGTTAGTTTTATTTGCTTCATGAAGGAGTTGTATGAAGCTTGTTAATAACAACACAGTATATCTTTGATAGAGTTCAACTTTTCTTCTTCTTTTTTCTTTTTTCTTCTTAGTCTTTCTAAATTAGGATAATTGTGGTCTCTGACTTTTTTCCAGTTAAATTTTTAAAATATATTTTTATTTTTTACATTCTACAATCACTTTTGACTTTTGGAATTAATATAAGATAGAGACAGGTAGGCAGACAAAACCAAACACTAAATGATAGTATTTTCTTCTAGGAAGTTAAATTTTGGTTATAATTATTCCAGGGGGAAAAAAAAAAACTTCCTAAGACAGTGGAAACTACTGATAACTTAAAAACTAAGTCAGTTTATGCGAGTCATGCCTCCTTTCATAAGCATGTCATTATTAACAGGAAGTTTGTTGGCTGTGATTTATTCTGTGTTCCTATTTTACAGGTTTATTTAATGCTTTTGGTGAAAATCATGACAGCCACATAGATTTTAAGGAGATATCCTGTGGGTTATCAGCTTGTTGCAGAGGACCTCTGGCTGAAAGACAGAAATGTAAGTGTGTTAAACATCACAAAATTTGGAAGCTATACAGAGAAAAAAATTAGCATCCATTCATGTAAAAAATCATCTGATTAAGGCTTGAATTTTCATCCCTTTGGCAAATAGCAATCTCTTGCTGAGGTTTTACTGAGGTCAGTGTAAAGGTTCAATCATCTATTCTTTTTTACTGTGGAGTAATTTAAGATCTTTGTTATTAATAATGGTTGATTTTCCAGATGAATGTACAATTCATGATAAATGAACTACATCATTCATGATGTGTTTGAAAATGTTAAGCATATAGAAAATATTTTCTGGTAGTCTATATAGAAAATTTGTCTTGCTTAACTTGAATTCCAACTTATTTTCTAGCACTGTGTATATTGATATTAGCAAAATTAAATTTATGATAAAACAATTTTATTAAATACTAAATTTATCTTTTAAACCTAGCTAAAATATTATAGTGTAATTTATGAGCATATTACATTAATAAATCTTAACCATATTTGGTTATGAAAATGCAGCAGTTTACATTTAATTGGAACCTAATTCTTATATATTCACTAGGGTCATTATCTCTGCATATTTCTAAAATACAGCTTCACAAATACTGCGTATTTTGGGTATGATACTTATTAGTTCAATATTCTTTAGTAATGTTGTACTGTGATGTACTCAGTTAATTTAATAGCATAATTAATACATAATTATTACACACAAGGGTGTGTGAAGTAGATAATTATTTAATCTTAAAAATTTAGATTTCTTTTATCTTCCCTGAAAGTATACCATTACTCTAACCTGGCTTTGTGATAGATTATTTGTTCACATTAAAGTTCTGGTATTAAAGAGGCTGAAGTCTTTGTTTCTCAATTGAGGTTAATTATTGTCTTAAATTTTTTTTTAATTAATTTTTTGCCAGTGGACTAGTGGAAGTTAACTAACTAGACTAACGAGCAATTTTGCTGATATTGATGTTAATTAGCAAAGTGCTGATATTTTGGATTTTTAGCTTGTTGTGTATAAACTTCATTGAAGATTTGAGATTGTTCTTAGGCAAAAATATTGGGTGCACTTTAATTACACTGGAGAGGCAAAATCTTTATACAGTCATCTCTCATTATCTGCTGAGGATTGGTTCTGAGACCCCCTCAGATACCAAATCCATGGATGCTCAAGTCCTTATGTAAAATGGCATAGTATTTGCATATAACCTATGCACATCCTCTTGTATAATTTCAGTCATTTCTAGATTACTTGTAATACCTAATACAATGTAATTATTTGTAAATACAATGTAAATGATATGTAAATAGTTGTCAGTGAATAGCAAATTAAAGTTTTGCTTTTGAGAAATTTCTGGGAAAATTTATATATATATATATATATATATAATTTTTGATCTATTGTTTATACCTGTGAATGCAGAACCAATGGATACAGGGGGCTGACTGTACCAGCTTTTTGTTGATTCTTAATGTAGATGGAATATTTTCAACATTGTAAGAATCAACTCTGAAGTGATCAGTTTTAAATATTAGAAATTAATTTAAAAGCTTGAATTACCTTCTCAAAATCTGTGAAATATTGTATAGTAACTTGGCCCTTCTTTTTCAGTTTGCAAGAAATTTAACTTTAGATTTAGGTGAAGGATAGAGTTCTCTAAGCTGGCTAATGATATAAGGAGAGAGACTTGTGAAGTGTACAGGAATGCCTACAAGTTCAAAGGACTTTAATGACACAATCTCCTCCAAATAAGAACTTAATCCAGAATGTAATTGTTTGAGGAACTAAGTAATTTTACTAGGGCAGCTTGTAATAAAATGTATTATATTTCAGAATATGAAAGTAATTTCCCTCCATAAGAGTTTCTTTTCTTTAGTTTGCTTCAAGGTATTTGATATTGACGGTGATGGAGTTCTCTCTAGGGTTGAACTGAGAGACACGTGGTTTCACATTTAGAGGTCTGGAAGGACAGCTGCACCGATGATACCCTGGTAAAGTCTGATTGTATACATCTTCTTGAATGTAAACTTCCAACAGGAACGTAGAGTGAAGAATTTTTTAAAGGAGGTTGAGAAAAAGATTTCTTACTACTTCTAGGTTCTATATTATGCTACTCAAAATATTCATAGCCAAAAATGCAAAATTGGGAAGAGAATTTGCCTTAGAAAATTTAATAAGCTGAATGTATTATATTAAAAAAATGAAACCACTGGAAAATTGTCATAAATTTTTAAGGCAAACAAGCAATCTATTTCTGTAATTAAAAAAAGAAAAAAAAGTTGACCGAAAATACTTTATACTTCAGCTACTGGCTAATTAAAATTATACCTTCTCTATCCTAACTACTGATTTGTGTTTCTGGTTTTAAAGGAATTACATGTGGATGTATCCAACATTGTAGAAGATACATAGAATGCACATGACACCACAAAGTTGAGTCTAGCAGAGACTAATTTATTCTTTTCTAAATATACATTATATTCTGAATTGTTATACATACCTTACATATACATACTTGAATCTCTTCCACATCATCCCTGCTAAATGCTTATTTGGACCTGTGGTTACAATTCCTCCAAGTTGTCCCTAAGGAAAGCCCATTCCACCTTTAAACAACTCCATTAAGTGTTATTTACATAAAAACCTTATATTTTATAAGCTAGGCATTTTATAAAAATTAAGTAGAGACAGCCCTTGCCATCTGTAGTTTATAATCTTTACTTCTCCCATTTTAATACATTATGGTAAGACAAAGCTTATATTGAGCAAAAGAAGCCACAGAATAAAAGAACACATTGTACAATTCAATTTATATGAAATTCTAGAACAGAGACAACTCATGTTAATAAGTGTTACAATAGTGATTTTGGAGATGGGTGATTTAACTGGGAAGGACCATAGAATATCTGGGATGATGGAAATTATTTTTTATCTCAATCTGGGTGGTGAATATAGTTTTAAAATTTTTTTTTCAATACTATTGGTGAGGGTCTGTTCTAAGTTTTTTAATAGCAGCCAGAATAAGTGTATAATAGCAGAAACGAGCATGTACTTTACAAAGAATAAAGCCTTGAATTTTTTTTAGTTTCACAACATTTATTAAAGATATTATAATAGGTTTGCCTTAATGTCTATGTATCCCTGTGAAACTGAAGATAATCCATATATGTGAGACACATATGAGTTAATTTGACCCTTTCTATTCAAATGTTGACATGTACCAAGTAGCAGATGGTAGGATGTAGACCATAGTGGTCTTATACAGGCTTAGAAAAATAAGTAACTTTTTTTTTCAATCACAAATCCAGAAGAAATCATCATAGTCTTATTAAGTGACACTCAACAGAAATAAATAATAGAAATGAATTTTTCAGGGCTTGATCTTTGTTTGGCAATTCAGATAACTGTCTTCATTTACTTTTCTGCCCAAAACTAAGGTAGCCATTTCTATTTGGTATATATGAAAACAGAAACATAGGAAAGTTTCTGTTAGGAAATACCTTATGTAGAGATACATTTTCCATTGCCTTTTTTCTGGGTGTTTGATAAGTATGGAGGTTATCATCGCTGTCTATTTTTATGTAAGACCGTGTTTCTTCTTATGGCTGTACTTTTGAACATTAAAAAAAAAGATCATTTAGCTGCTCCATCTCCGTGTAACCATAATAATGAAATGGTAAAAATTTAGAATAGAATTTGGACCTTTCAAACAAACCTATTACCCATATTCACTGGTGACTAGACTGTGACAATATTACCCATTATTTTGTACCATTACATTGGTATTAATATACTTTAATGGAAGTTGCATCATGAAAGCCAATAATTACCATCATAGTGCTTTAAAATCTTTTCTTATAATAAATGGTATTATATATTGAATGAATACATGAATATCATTAATAATAATTATTAAATATCATTAAATAATAAATCATTAGATAATAAAAATATAATTAAGTAATAAAAGCTAAGAACATTATTATTCATCTAGGATTGTTAAGGTGATTGTTCAAAACATGAAGTAAGAAGCATTTGGTTATATATTTGCCTGCCAAGAAATATTGTCTACTGTATATAAATGTAATTTTTGGTACACTTTGACACCAAAAAAAAAAAAATACTGCTTTATTCAACTTGTGAAAGTAATGTTAAATTTTATTTTGAGGAAATGTTAATATAGATACTCATTTATTATATATATTTAGTTCTTTTAAATCTCTTAAGAAGTCTAATAATATTGCCAGATGTTTTAAAGAAGATCTTAGAAAATTGTTAGGGTCAAAGGGCATAATCCAGAGAGTTTGGAAAGATGCTTTCAAAGTTAGTAAATAGTCCTTTTCCTCTAACCAGAACCTTTTGTGGGTTCTGTTAGTAAACTTCACCTTGAACCAGAAGATACTGTGAGTTATTTCCCAGGTCTTACTGGAGGAAGAAGATTTTTGGTGATAAATTGCCCACGTTGTGACTGACTACTTCAGAGTTTGGTTACTTTTGAACTTATTCTTGCTGGCCTACTTTCAGATGAACACATAGCATCTACATTAAATCATTAGTTTTCTTTCAGACAAATGACCATTGCAAGTTTAATAAAACAGATTTTATTCAAATAATATAAGAAGATGAAGATTTAAGATATTCTTAAATATTGTTTCTCTTTCAGAATGGCCATCTTAACTCTAGAGGAATATCATCTCTGGAGTGTGAAAAATGTTCTTGCCAATGAGTTTTTGAATCTACTTTTCCAGGTATGTTTAAGGTAAATGACAGAGACCGAGGGCAGTGGTACCAGTAGTTCTACATCTTTTCCATTATGTAGTAGTTAGACAACTAGACTACAAAACCATATATTGTCAAAAGAACTGCATTAACCTGTACACCACCTGCAGATGGTAAGTTAGAGCGTGCATGCTTCTCAGAGTCACAATATGCATGATAGGAAAGTAGAGTATAGCTGATAATGTTTATCTTAATAACTCATGATAGAGCAGATTGTAGACACATAGAAAAGGATTTAAAATGTAAAAGCCATTATAATTTGCTATTTTTCTTTACTTTTTTTTTTTTTTAAGACCCTTCCTAACAAGTAAGGCAGTGTGGACAGAGACATAGATCATAAGTCGGCAGCTGTAAATTTTTCACAAAGTATACAATCTTTCCAGTTAGGAGGTTATTTTAGATGCAAATCTGTTTCTTAATTTTCTTTTATTCTTTCTTTCTTTCTTTTTTTTTTCTTTTTTTTAATTTAATTCTTTAGAAGTTCCAAAAAAGATTGAAGGAGAAAGGAGGAAAAAAAGCTGTCAGGGGTGAACATGAAATCATAAAACTTGCCAGATTTTAACTATTTTCCAGTTAAAGTAGTTCTCTTTGCTCCAATTTAAAGAAACAACTTATAGTTTCCCATTTTTCATAGTTCTTCATAAATATATGTTGATTTAATAGTATTTTACAGGGTGTGAGTAGGGACAGACTGGAAGTTCAAGATTTGTAAATACTGACAGGTATATATAGAATAGATAAACAAGTTTATACTGTATAGCACAGGGAAATATATTCAAAATTTTGTAGTAGCTCATGGGGAAAAAATATGAAAACAAATATACGTATATTCGTAAAGTACTGAAAAATTGTGCTGTACACCAGAAATTGACACAACACTGTAAACGGACTATAACTCAGTAAAAAAATAAAAATAAGATAAAACTGTTAGAACACTATAAAAAAAGTAGTATTTTAGATTTTTCCTATTTTATTCTCCTTTTCTTATAAAAGCACCCCTATGAAGATCAATAAGGCTTGATATCTTTATGTCTATCATGATTCTCCATTGTAAATACAGAGTAACCTGCCTGTGACACAGCTGTGTTAGAATAAATGAAAATTGAACTCTTCCTGACAGCTAATAATTAATGTATATTTAAAGCATATGAAATCTGATAAGTCTATGATACCCATTTAAATCAATCAGTTGCTCCACTGTCAGTTATCAGCCAGGATCTAAGTTGATGTCTTTATAAAATATAAATACATATAAAAATAATATAAACCTACTATAAACAGAAATGACTTGCTTAGTAATATGAAAATTGAGCAGCTATTTTTATCTCATTTAAAATGATGTCCTCAATTACTTTAAGTTATCATTAATTATATAAACATTTTGACCACTTAAGTTTGTGTCTGAGTCACCTTGCAGCTCTTACATAGCAAAGCATTTTGAACTTTTATATTGCCTTTCCTATTTTCTCATGTTTATCAGGGGCTTGCATAGGCACTATTTTTTCTAGGACTCTATAAACAGATGTATGCCTGAGATTTTCTTTTGTGTCTGTGTTTCTAGCATTATATTACTGACAGATTTTTTTGTTGGTTATCAATCTAATTTTTTTTCTTGGTATATATAGTCTTTTCAGCCCTTTCAAATATATATATATGTAGTCAGTTTACAATGTGTCAATTTCTGGTGTACAGCACAATGCTTCAGTCATACATGAACATACATATATTAATTTTCATACTCTTTTTCACCATAAGTTACTACAAAACAGTATTGGATATAGTTCCTTGTGCTATACAGTATGAACTTGTTTATAAATTGGGAGTTTGAGATTTGCAGGTACTAAATATTAACATTACATTTTATGATGCTTACTTTATCCCATATTCAGACATGCTTTTAAAACTTAATTTTCACTTAATATATAAGTAATCAGACTTACTCTAAATTGTTTTATTTTCTGTCTGTTTCTAAAATAGAATTAGCTAGTAAATTCAGTGGTAAAAGCTTGAATTATACTTTTATTTTATTTGCCAAGATCCCACTCCTGGCTGACCATTTTGGGTATTTAAGTATAAAGTAAGTAAATGTCAGTAGAATTAGGAAACCATTCCTGTGGTAATATTATTTTCAGTCCTTTCAAATAAACTCAGTGCCCAATATTTTGCAGAGGAAGCATTCTAAAAATTATCAGGATCTTCTATCTTGTACGTTTGTCAGAAAGCGTCAAATGTTAAACAGTTTGATAAACAGAATAGTGCACCACGCTGACCCCTACCTATATCCATGCTCTAATCCTGAAATCTGTGAATATGCTATTTTACATGGCAAAGGGGATTTTGCAGATGTATCAGGTTAAGGACTCTGAGACAGGGAGATTAGCCTGGATTATCTACATGGGCCTAGTGTAACAACAGGAGTCCTTAAAAATTGAAAATCTTTCCCAGCTGTGGTCAGAAAGATATGACTTTGGAAGAAGGATTAGAAAGCTGTAAAGCTGTTAGCTTTGAAGATAGAGGAAGGGCCATGGGTAAAGAAATGTGGGTGAACTCTAGAAGCTGGAAAAGACAAGGAAATATATTCTTCCCTTGACCTACAGAAGGGCATACAGCCCTGCTGACATCTTGATTTTTAGCCAAATGATACCTGTTCCTGACTTGACCTACAGAACCATAAAATAATAAGTTTGTGTTGCTTTAAGCTGCAAAATTTGTGATAATTTGTTACAGCAGTGATAAAAATAAATATAGGGGAGGTAATCCAACTTTATGGATTGGAGGGCTCAGCATTTTAAAGATGTCAGTTCCCCTTCAACTGATTCAAAGATTTATATGTGCACATCAAAATCCCCAACACTTAATTGTTGTTACTGTTTTTTTGTAGAACTTGACAAGCTGAATCTAAATACATAGAGAAGCGTGAAGGGCCAACAATAGCCAAGATGATATTAAAGAACAATGTTAAAGGACTTATAAAACAATATTAAGTCTATGTGATAACTACCTAAAGTTAGACATATAGACCAATGGAACAGCATTGAATTAAACCCTGTACCATACATGAACAGTAACTTTAGATAGATTATAAAACTAATATATTTGAAACATAAAGCAAAGCATCTGGGGGAGGGTAAAGCTCAGGTGTAATGTGTGCTTAGCATGCATAAGGTCTTGGGTTCAACTCCCAGTACCTCCATTAAAATAAATAACCTAATCCCCCAACAAAATAAAGCATCTAGAAAATAGTGTAGGAGATATTTTAATGACTTTGAAGTGGCAAAGAGTTCTTAAACCAGACAAAGCATGAAACATAAAAGAAGAGTTTTAAGTTGGGCTTCAGTAAAATTAAGAATTATTTTTATCAAGAGATACCATTAAGAAAGTGAAAAGCTAAGCCACACGGTGGGAAAATATATTTACTATACCTATATCCAACAAAAGACTTGTATCTAGGGCATATAAAGAACAAAAACCAGTGGAGAAAAAGGCAGAACCTCAATATTAAAATATGCAAAATAATTGAACAGTTGCTTCACACACACACAAAAAAATCCACATAAGCTATGAAAAGGGGCTGACCTCTTTAGTAATAATGGAAATACGGACTAAAACCACACTTGGAACACCATTAGACATCCACTAGAATACTTAGTTATTAAGTGATACGAAGCATTGGTGAGGGCAACAAGCAATGGGGACTCTTACACATGGCCAGTGGGAATATAGATTCTTACAAATACTTTGGAAATAGGCTTTTTGAATGAAAGTTATATATGTGTGTGTGTGTGTGTATATATGTACACACACACATACACATACACACACACCCACACCCTATTACCAAGGGTAACCCATGTGTGTACCCTTCAGAAACTTCTACATCTGAGCACCAAAGGACATCCAGAAAATTCTCATAATCACTATTTGTTATACCCCCAAATAGAAAATGACCCAAACACTTGTCAACAATAAATACATAACCATAACTGGTGGCACATGCATACAAGTTGTATACTTTAAAGCAATAAAAAAATATACTAGTTTACAGAAAACACTAGTGGATGAATCTTACATAATTTTGAGTGGAAAGTACGGGACCAAAAATTTCAAAAGCAAAAAAAACAATCCATGGTGGCTGAATTTAGGATGGTGAGTCTATCAAAGGGGTGCCGTAGTAACTGGGAAGAAACCCAAAGTGGAACAGCAATGTCCTGTTTCTTGACTGGATGAAGGTTACATAGATGTGTTTACTTTGTGAAAAATCACTGAGCTGTATACTTAAGATGTGTTCACATTTAAGCATGTATACTATATTTGCATTTTTTAAAAAAAGTTTGCTTGCAAAAAAAGATATCCAAAGCCCAAGTATTTATCAGTAGGAGAATGGATAAAACAAATGATAGTATATTCAAACAATGGAATACTACTCAACAATAAAAAAGAATCAACTACTGATACAAGGATGAACCTCAAAAGCCTAATTTATACATTTCATTGTCAGGTAAATTTTAACTCAGAAGATAAACAAAACTGTAAACAGGCATGTGCCCTGGGGGGAGGGGTGCTGTAGCCTTTGTCTCCTCAGACCTGTGCCATTACTGGCACATCTCGCAAGAAGAGAGGCAGGGCTCAGCCACAGCTACCATCTCCTCCTGTGCATAGTGCCTGGGCTGGGGCGGGGCTGAGGCCTGAATCTGCACGTGGGGGCTCCACAACCTCCTAGGCAGGACTGAGACTTGTTTATAGCCCGAGGCAGAGAGGATCTTTCTACCCTGACACCTCAGAGAACTTGTGCTGCCAAGAGAAACAAGGAGCTCAGATTTGGCACAGAGCATAGGTGGGGCAGTTCCGCAGTCTTCCCCGAGCCCACCTACAGACCGCCTACCCGAGGCAGAGCAGGCAGCTGCACAGAGCAGCAGAGTGACCAGCACGAGGAGAGGGCAGGTGGGCAGCCAACCACCTTCCTGGCAGGAACACAGCACCTGACCACGGTGCTGGGACGGGGTGTGATCTGCCCACCTGCCTCCCCCTGATCACAGCATCTGACTGTGGCATCAGGAGGGGGAGTGACTTGCCCGCCCACCGGGTAAGAGCTCAGCTCCTGACCTAGTGTTAGGAGGGGACACAATCTGCTAGCCAACAGCCACTGAGAGCAGCACAGATGAGGGCGCCAACAGAAGGCCTATGAAACAGCAAGCTGAGTTCGCGAAGCAGGGCGAAGACACAAAGACCTCTCGATCAAATCATTAAGGGCACACCATCTCCAGATTAAGTAGGTAACTGATACTCCTTAAGCCATGGTGCCAGAGAGATATGAGCAATGTGAAGAAGCAGAGAAACCACTCCCAATTAAAAGATCAAGAGAAATCCCCTGAAAGCATGATCAAGGAAAAAGACATTGATGGCCTACTAGATCAAGGTTTCAAAAAAAGAGTGATCAAAGTACTGAAGGAACTAAAAAAATAGTGTTTAGGGATATAAAATATGTCAAAAATGAAATAGAAACTATAAAGAAGAACCAAGTAGAATTAGTAAACTCATTGTCTGAGATGAGAGCTGACCTAAAGGCTGTGCAAAGCAGACTAGAAAATACAGAAGAACAAATATGTGATCTAGAAGACAGGACAACAGGAAGCACCCAATCAGAACAGCTGAGAGAAAAACAAATAAAAAACAATGAAAACAATATACGGGACCTATGGGGTAATATAAAGTGTGCCAATCTATGCATAATAGGAGTTCCAGAAGGGGAAAAATAACAAAGGGGATTGAAAAGGTATGGGAAGGACTCATGACTGAAAACTTCCCAGACCTAAAGAAGGAATCATATCCAAGCACAGGAGGCTCAGAGGATCCCAAACAGGAAGAACCCAAACATACCCACACCAAGGCATATCCTAATCAAGATAGCCAGAGTCAAGAATAAAGAAATGATCCTAAAGGAAGCGAGAGAAAAACAAAGAGTGAGTTACAAGGGAACCCCCATAAGTTTTTCAGCTGATTTCTCTACACTATTTACAACAGCTAAGACATGGAAACAGCCTAAAATGTCCATCAACAGATGACTGGATAAAGATGTGGGATATTTATATGATGGGATACTATTCAGCCACAAAAACTGACAACATAACGCCATTTGCAGAGACATGGATGCTCCTGGAGAATGTTATTCTAGGTGGAGCAGAAGAGAAAGAGAAAGGGGAATACCATATGAGATCACTCATGTGTGGAATCTTAAATATATGCAAGATCTTGTGGTAACTCACAGCAAAAAAAAAAAGTGGCAATGAATGTATGTACGTTCATGTATAACTGAAAAAATTGCTCTACACTGGAATTTGTCATAACATTGTAAAATGACTATTACTCAATAAAAAATATTTAAAAATAAGTAAAATAAAATATAACCTTTAAAATACTGTATAATGAGAGGTGTGATGTTCTAGTATCTGTTCTAAGAAGTACGTTAGACACACATAAGAATAACCAATGGTCAGAAAGATCACATGTTACCAGCTACCACCCCATGCAAATTAATGGCATTTAGGAGATATTCATATATGTGTGTACATATGTAAAATATGTATTAGTATATATGTAAATCAAATAAAATATTATAATCTAATGTAAAATCATATCAGCAAAAGCACTGTGCTGACATAAGTATCTTGGTGTAAATAGATTACAATTTTTTATTGAGTTGTCATAATGGGAATATTGTGAACCAAGTGGAAGTTGTAAAAAAAAAGTCATCCAAAAAAAAAAAAATCCTGACTACATGAAAAGATGCACAGTTACTATAAGGCCTCTCCCCTTATTTACTATCAGTGTGAGAAAGTCTCTTGGAATAAGTTAGGAGAATTAAAAACTCTTAACAAGACACAACAATGCACTCTCTGTTAAAGAAAATAAACCAAAAGAAAAAACAAATGAATGGACAATTAAGATCCTACATATAAAAATACCAATTTTTATGGGAAATATAGCCTTAAAATAAAAAATGAGATTATATTCTAATTTCACCTTTTGAATAAAGATATACAAAATTTAGCTGAATACCTTCGTATTTTGCACTTACGAAGAAAAAGTGTAATTGCAATGAAAAAACAGCCATTATCCTGCCTTTTGAGTATTCTAAAGTTTTAGGTTTGAATATATTTCATCTTAAATGGTCTTAAGCACTATGCAGTGGTTGGTGTTTTAAAAATACCACTGTGTGTGGAACTTCTAAAAGTGATTCAAAAAATTTATATTTTTGTAATAATTTAGTAATGGCCCGGATATTATTTTTAACAAGACTACTCACCATGGAATGCTGCAAGATTTTTTCGATGAGTTTATATTCACACATGTTGAAGATTTTCACTATATTATGAGAAAATGTCAACCATGGCAGTATTTTGACTTGAAAACGAGATAAGATGAGAAGCATATTTTAAGTATAAAATAAATGATTGCATGCCTTTAAAGACAAGAAAGTAAAAGCATGATAAACTCTGACTTTGACACACTTAAAATATAAAAATTAACATAATGTGATTTACACACTTCTCTTTAACTCTTTCAGTACTTTCTCAGCCCCTTTCCCATTACACCTGCGTCCCCGCTCCTGACCCTCGGTGTACACACCCCCGATCACACGGGGGAGCGGGGACCCGGGCAGTGAGGACCAGGGACGAGGACACTCACCCGCTCCCGGCGGGCGAGGAGAATAGTCGAAGCGGGCCAGCCAGCGCACCCGTCCCCTCCTGCCCAGCCGGCCGGGGCCCTAGCTCGGTCAGGTCCACACACACCCCGGCAGGAAGCGGGCGCAGGCAGTGGGAAACCGGCGTAACTTCAGACAGCGGGCGGGGAGCGTCCTCCCGCGGACACGCAGGGAGCGCTGTCCTGGAGCCTCCATGGCGCCGCCCGCTCAGTGCTGAGGAAAACAAGCTCCGCCCCCAGGGAAGATGCTGGCTGCTGAAGTGGACTGCGCATGCGCACCGCCACCTAAGACACGCTGGCTTCGCGCGCCCCCTGCAGGTCCTCGAGGGCGGTGCAGGATACTCAGAACTCACCGTAGAACACATGAACCCTCCCAGCCAGGATGCTAAATCACTGGAAATCTCAGTGCCCTGGCCTCTTTGTTGGTGGCACTGGCGATGCGCTCATCCAGCCATGCCTGCTCTCTTGCCTGGCACATGCCTCAGTCTTTGGAATCCCGCTTGAATCAGATTCTGTTCTGGAGGAAGGACAGGTGCAGAAGAATCTCAAAATTCCAGACTTAGAAGATGATCAGGAACCCAAACTCAACTCTGTCAACTCCCTGGGGTCCCCTGAGGAGTGTGGTTTTCTCAGACCATCTGCCCTGTGTCAGGAGCAGACGAAGCCTCAGGTATCTTAGAGAGGCTATCATGCAGCACATGCTTTGGACGGTTCTCAGTTCTGACCTGCATGATCTTGAGACCCTTTTGTAACTCCTAACACTGTTTTCTCATACCTATAGTGATGGTTTTTGACGACTGAGTTAATCCTCTTACAATGCTGAGGTGCTATTCCTTGGAAAAGAGAATATTTTGAAGGGATCAACTGTTTATCACTTCCCCCTAATTAAGTATGTTTTTAAAATTAGAAATGTTTCAGGGGGCACTCAGGTCCTCCTCTTGCACCAGTTCCTGGTGTTGCCAGTTTCTTCTCTGAGCTCCAGATCCTGATCCTGCCGGTGGTCTATGGTGATGCCAGTGTGTGCATGCTCTTCCTTGTGCACCGGTATGGAAAGGAGACAGCCCTTCCCCTACATGAGGCTGCAACATTCTGACACTCAAAGCAGGCACAATGAAGAATCAGCTAGAGCCCCCGGTACCAGCTGTCCCAGGTAGAAACATCACCTTCACCACAGTGTTCCTGTGCTCCTATCAGGCCTTCACTACTCCCAGCAGGCCATGCATGAGCAGTGTGACAGGTGACTGCCTGTCCCAGCACAGCATGGTGGTGATGATCCCACCTTATCTGTTTGTCTTTAGAGTGTCCCCACACCTCTCTGAGCTTCACTTTGCTCTTCTCACAGGCAGGGTTGTACAGGCATGAACCTCACAGTGTTATGATAGGGAGTCATGGTAGCTGCTCACCCAGTGGCAGGCTCTGCCGAGAAGGCTGCTGGGAGTGCTGTGTGTCTTCACACTTGTCCTTCACTCTCCCCAATGAAAACACACTTGGCCTTATCCTTCCCTGGCCTGTGGCCTTTCTGTGTTTGCAAAAGAACATGGAAACAATCTGTTTGCAAAGAAGTTTTGAGGTTTTGTCCATCTGGTCCAGGAAATGCTGACTCTGCTAGATGTGCTGTTGGGTGGGCTCTCATGGGAGAGGCTTGGGCAGGACTTCCCTTGGCAATAAGCTGCCCCACCCAGGCCTTTCCATGATCCAGACTCCTGGGACCAGGGTGCAAATCCCCAGCTCCCGACTTGTTAACAGTGTGACCTGGGCAACTTTCTCAAACCCAAGCTTTGTCCACCCAACGTCATCAGAGATGGGGGATAACAGGATGTCCTGCACAGAGTGTCTGTGCAGATTAAGTGAGGTAGAACAGACAGAAGTGGTGGGGCCTGGCCCATTGGTTGGCAGAAGGGAGCTCACCATGTGCAGCAATTTCCGCGGGTCACCCAGCAATCTGCCCAGAGGCTTAGCCGCTCCATCACTATCATGTGTCTGAAGTCCACTTAACCACATGGGAGAGAAACAAACACATATTCTGAGTGTAGCTGTCACAGGGAAAAGTGTATCTGAGCTGGGAGTAATACCAGAGAGTGATCAGGATTGTGGAAGATTCCCCTTGAGGTTGAGCAGACTGGAGCTGCCCTCCAGAGCCTTGGGTTAGTGAGGATGGGCTTGTAGAAATGCCTCTCTCCTTTACCCATCAATGCTAGGTCCTGCGGGTACTGAGTCCCACAATCGGTGTGCTGCTAGTGCCCTCAGCACAGAGAAAAACCCAGGGGTTCCCACAAGGCTTCGGCCATGTCCTCTGCTTCCTGAACTCCTATTCTGGTGACCCCACCTGGGAATCAGAGATGAGGTGAGGCAGGGGCTTGTGCTGTCAAAACCACTGCTCTACCCTGGGAATCTGACACACAGTAGGTGCTCGGTAAGTCATTGTTGAATGAACAGCAATACTGGGCCAATTTTCTGTGGGTGTCTGTGCCCCCAGATCAGGGACCCCTCAGGGCCCACCTCACAAGTGACATGAAAAAAATAATGCCACCAGGAGCAATAACAGTTCCTCAGAATAAGTGGGCTTTTCCAAGCACTCTCCACCTGTTGCAAAGGCCTCCCAGCAGGGAAGTGGGCTGTCAGGGGCAACACTGCACTCTCCACTGTAACAAGGAGAAAGCCAAGGGCCACAGAGAGGAGTGCCTTTCCAGTGTCACTGCTCACTTTCCCACCTTTTGGGAGACTGGGAGGCTTTTCTACTACATTCTGGCTCTGAAGCCCCAATACTATTTGGACATGCCTCCCTCCCTGGAGCAGGGAACCACTAAGTGACCTGTCACTTGTCACCAAGCAGACAGGCTCATTTCAGCTCATTGTGCCACCTGCAGTTTGTACTAGTAGCAGGATCCTCTGGGAGACATCACACTCTCCCAACCTGAAAACAGGTGAACAGCTCACAGGGTTCCTGGAGAGGATGGTCACATGGCCTTGATCTGGCCAATCAGCATTTTCCATCCTCCCTGGCCACTGTGATTGGCTCAGGGCTGGGCACCAGCCCAATCAGGCTCCACGGAGGTCAGGCCTAGTTACTGGGATCCTGGGAGCAGAGAAGTTCTATTTCAGTTGAGAGTTGAGGGGTGATGATGTCAGCCTGTGGCAGTTGGTGACTATCTTGCTCTAATAAAGGCAGAGCCATGTGAAGATGACACCAGTGGCAGAGCCCAGAGGTGGGGAAGGATGACTTCTGCTGATGTCACTGAGCACCAGGTACAGCCCTGCCTGAAGCTATCTCCCTTTGGATGTCTCAGTTAGGTAAGTCATTCTCTCCTGCCCTGTTTGCTTCTTTAAGCCACTTTGGTTTTCTGTCATTGGTTTTAAGAAAAAGTTTGACTATTCCTTCAAGCTGGCTAAATGGAGACCCTGGAACTGCAACAGTGTGGTGACAGGCAACAATGTGGCTAATAGACTCCAGAGGCCTCTGTTCAAACAGGGGATTGTAAATGACAAGGGAGAGTACACATGGCCTCAGTGAACAGATTTGCTAGTGGTAGCTCGCAGTTCCTGGATATTAGAGTGCATGCACTCAGCCACGTCTCAACTCTGCTCTCACACTTGCTAACTCATACATCTCCTCTCCCACCTGCCCGGCCTAGGGGGGCTTGACACCCCCAGGCACCTGAAACAGCCCAGGGCTTTGTGTTGTAATTTACACAGGCTGCCCCCACTTCTGAGGGTGAGGGTGACTGGGTTCCAGTTTACACAGAAAACAGACTAGACGGTCTCACTGGTGAGCTGTGGGGGTGGGACCCCAATCTACCATCTGACCCATGACTTCAGAGTGGCCAGCCTCCCCACCCTCAGCCAGGATGCTTGCTAAGCCTAGGGGCTCAGGAGTCCTCCCTCCAGCACCCCTCCTGGAGGTGAGAGTGGGGGTTGGCTCTTCCCTATACAACATTCACCCCTGCAGGGGCACACGTGTGACCTCACAGTCTGTCATCCCTTCCTTATGACCTGGACCTCCTTGGCAGGGCATGAGAGGTGCCTTGATGTGTGAGAACTGCAGTTCATGGGTGCATCCGTGGGCAGGTGCACCATGACTGAGAGGACAGCACCCCAATTTAAGCCCCCTCCATGCTCAGATGATTACATCCTGGAATTGAGGGGTTCCCAGGGGTCAGGTGGCCAATTCTGGCCTTAGGGGCAAATTCTTATCACCCAGGGGGCTAATTTTTAAATTAAATTACACATTTACAATTCAATAGTCAAGCCCCTTTCTCAGCAGCCTTGTAGCCTCTCAGCTTTTACCCCTCGCTGTGACCATGTTCTTAGCTTCAAATTGAGTGCCATTATGGACATGAACATGTCCCTGTCATGTGTCACCTTCAGAGTAAGGGGCCACCCAAAACTCCCCTCCCTTCCCCTTGTCGATACCTCCACACAGGGAGTAGGGCCCTTTTGATGCAGTTGTGCAAATGTGTGAGCTAAGGGTTTAGAATGACCAGGCTAGGAGGGGTCTGCCCCACATAGCAGGGCAGGTGGGCTGGCAGGGGGTGATGGTTCACTTGTAAAACTCAGCTGGTGTCAGGCAGCGACAACAGACTGGCAGCCAAGGGCTCAGCTGGTGCAGAGTAAGCGGATTAAATGTGTTCACCCAGACGCCTCGGGGGTGCAAGCCCTAGAGTAAGACTACAATTGAGGAAGGTGGAGGGTCCCCAGTGCCTGGACCTCCACCTTCTAAAAATCAGGACTGAGATGTGGCTTTGAAATCAGAACACTGGGGTTCAAAGCTTACCCACCACTTGGTCAATAATTCAAAGCAAATGAGCCTCAGTTTTCTCATGTGTAAAATCGGAACATTGAAGCCTTTCCCTCTGAGGGTGTGGAGGGAAGTAAATGCGGTCACAGCAGAGCACAGGAGCTGTCTGGGCTGAGCCTGCACACAGGCAGGCCGTTGTTGCTGCCATGACCACCGTCTTCCAGGGCAGGGTCTGCACACTCTCCCTGTGAAGGTCCAGACAGTAAACATTCTAGGCTTTGAGGGACCTACAGTCCCTGTCACAACTACCACCCTCTGCTGTTGGAGGACAAAGGCAGCTCCTGCAGTATGTAATCCAGGCTCGCACCCCCGCTTCCTGGGATAAGTATTCCTGAGATACAATTGTCACATAACTTTGTTGGCTTTAGGTGTGCAGCATAATGACTTGTTACATGTGCATATTGTGAAATGATCACTGCATTAAGTTTACTTGACGTCTGTCATCACCCATACTCACACACTATTTTCCTTGTGATCAGAAATTTTAAGAGGTACTCTCTTAACAACTATCAAATGCACAGCGCAGTGTTGTTAACTACAGTCAGCTTGCAGTACATTATGTCCCCAGGACTTGTTTATCTTCTAACTGGAAGTTTGTACGTTTTGATTATCTTCCCGAATTTCAATCACCCCCTGACTCACCTCTGGCAACCACCAACCTGATCTCTGTTTCTATGGGTTTCGGTTTATTTTGTAGATTCCACATATAAATGAGATCATAGGTATTTGTCTTTCTCTGTCTTATTTATTTCACTTAGCATAATACCCTGAAGGTCCATCCAAGTTGTCACAAATGGCAGGATTTCATTTTTTTAATGTCTGAATAAGATTCCATTATATATACATATATATGCATCACGTTTTCTGTATCCATTCATCTGTTGATGGACACTTAGGTTGTTTACATATCTTGGTTATTGTAAATAATGATACAGTGAACGTGAGGGTGCAGTTGTCTCATTGACATAGTGATTTCATTTCCTTTGGATATATTCCCAGCAGTGGACTTGCTGGATCATATGGAAGTTCTAATTTTAAATTTTTGGGGAGTCTTCTTACTCTTTTCCAAGTGATGGCACCAATTTACATTCCCACCAATATTTCAGAAGTTTCCTTTTTCTTCACACTACCACCATCACTTGTTATCTCTTGTATTTTGATGACACCCACCCTGACAGGTGGGAGGGGATATCTCATTGTGGTTTTGATTTGCATTTCCCTGATGGTGAGTGATGTTGAGCACCTTTTCATGTACCTGTTAGACATCTGTGTGTCTTCTTTGGAAAAATGTCTATTCAGTTCCTCTGCCCACTTTTTAAATCAGATTGCTTGTTTTTTTGCTGTTGAATTGTAAGAGTTATTTATATGTTTTGGGTGTTAACCCCTTATCAGATATATAGTATGAAAATACTTTCTCCCCTTCTGTCTGTTACCCTAACCTCTGCTTTCTGGATGACAGGGGTCCAGGCACTTGGGAATCTCTGCTTCTCACATGTTTCCAATGGTGGGTGGGTGAGGGCTGTGTTCTGATAAAACTGTGCACAACCGTGGGTCACTACCCCTTCTTTTAGAAGGTGGGCTCTGAAGAGTGCAGTGTGGGCAGGGATGTTTCCCTGAAGTCAACTTTTGGATGGTCATGTGCCCTGGAACTCACATCTTCTAGCCCGGATGTGATGGGGGAATTTGCCAAGGGAGGACCTTGCAGCTAAGAGACTGACCAGGTGCTCTTGTGTCTTGTTGGAAGGACCTGGAAACAAAGTTGTGTGGAACAGGGACTCCTCCAGGTCACAAGGCTCAGTTCAGACTTCTGGGATGCAGAGACCTGCTCTGAGCCACTGTCACTGAGGAGGGAAGGGCCTCAGGCAGGAGGGAGGGTTTGCTGGATTTCACTTGCCCTATTTGTCAAGTATCAGCTCTGGTGATGTGTGGCACATGGGCTTAGCTTTGGGCATGTAAGAGGAGAGGTTCCTGGGGAAGGGCTGGCTTTTTCCTCTGATTGAGGTCCTACTGTGTGCCAAGCACAGCAGTCCTCTGAGTCAGAGCTGGAAAGCCAGGCACAGAGAGGTCAGGGAGTTTCCAGGTCACACAACATTAGGGGCATCATTAGGGTCTGATGCAGACCTGACGCCCAGCCTACATTCTCTCTCCTTTCCCAGGACCATCATGATCCCACATGTCAGCATCACCCAGAGAGGCCCAGGTATGGGCGCTGGGACCTTTCCTGCCTAACATGCCAGGAGCCTTAAGAGGGAGGACAAGACACTTCCTGAGTCCATGATGCCCAGAGGCTGCTCTCAGCTAGAGGCCCAGCACACACTCTTGGATGAATCCTAGCTCTGTCCTGAGTCACTCTGTCTTCCCTGCCTCAGTCCTTCTGCCCACATGGGGCTGGAAACAGCAGCCACTTCACAAAAGTCTAAGGAAACTCCAGGATCCTGGAAGCAGCGCCCTCACACAGGGAGCATGGTGGGGTCAGCCTCCATTGTCTCCTTAACTTTTCCTCACCTCTTTGCTGGATCAGGAGTCCTAGCGGGGCCCTGGCTTGTCCCAATTCTCACCCCAGATCAGGGTCCAGCAGGGGGTGGTGTCCAGGCTGGACTCTGTCCTCTGCCCCTTCTGGGCACCCTCATTCCCTACACCTTGGCTGCCTGGACACTGTCTTCCAGGGGCCACTCTGTGCCTCCCACACCTACCTAGCATCCACCCACCCTGGGTTACTCCATCGCCCTCTGGCCCTTGGACACACACCTACTCCGTGTTGAGTGGAAATGAGGTGACGGACATGCTAGGCCTCCTGGACAGTCTGGGGGAGCCCAATATCCCCATCCTGCCCACCGCCCCAAGAGCCCAAGTTGGGGAGAGGGTGTGCCTCCATTCATACTCTGATTTGCTCAGATTCTCAGCACCTACTTTGCTGGGTGGATATGGGGGCAGAGGGATGATGTAAAAGCAGGAGACCTGGACAGCAGAGCATGAGAAGGGGGCTAGCCCAGGCTGGTCTCATAACCCCCTTAGCCTTGGCTTTCTCATCTTTAAAGTGGGACAGACTATTGTGAGGTGAGCAGGATCCTGACCCATAGCCAGGCACTGTCCTACACGCATAAGAGAAGATCACTGACTCCTCATGAAAATCTGTGGGGCAGGGACAGGCATTATCACCCATTTCTGCAGAAGAAGTAACTGAGGCACAGAGAGAACAGAGGAGGTGACCACCCCAGATTACAGAGCCCAGGTCATCTGGTTCCAGTGTCCAGGCTCATGGTCAGTGCCCACTCTGGGTTTCCTTCTCCCTTCACCCTCCACTGGGACCCATGGCTGCAGCCTCATCTCAGTGTAATTGTTCAAGGGGAGCAAGATGGGGGCTCTGAGTGCCCGTTTCTCTGAGCACTGCTTTCCCAGAATGCTCAAGGGGTTGACTGTATTCACTACTGGACACCCAGGCCTGGGACCAGGCCAGCCACACTGCAAGGCATGAATCAATGATTGTTTAGTGAATACCTGGAGCTCTGCATGTACCTGCATGTTTCTCCCATTTCCTCATCTCCACAGCTGGCTACCCGGCCAACACCTTATGTCATCAGGCCTCTGCCAGGGACAGTCAAAGGGACCAGAGCTGCTCATCTGGGGACAGGGAGCCTCAGGGGCCCTTTGTCTGTCCCAAGCATCTCCTGGGCCAATTCACAGGGAAGCCCAGCCAGCTTCCAGGAACAGCAATCAGGTCCCAATCCCAGGGGTGTAGAGTAGGTCTTGAGGGGTGTTTCCTGAGACTGACTTTGTGTATGAAGGGGTCCTTGGGGTCAGGCTGCTTTCAACCTCCATTCCAGGCCCATACCCCTGCTGGCAGCATTGAGCTAGTCATAAAGGACACAGGCTGTGGGGCCAAGGCTATAGCAGGGCTCTGCTCCCTCTCTGTGGCTCAGGTTCCTCATTTGTAACAGAGAACTAGTAACAGGGCAATGGGAGGGCTCACTGAGACCCTCCTCTGTGGCTTTGGTTGGACACTGCCCTCTCTCTGCTCAGTGCCCTTCTCTGTAATAGAGAACTAGTAACATTTTTCTTAGCCCCTTTTGGCCCCATTTTTCTGAGTCTCTTTCCACATTCAGCCCAGTGCTTTCACAGAGATCACAGACTTGGGAGGTAATCAGAGTGTGGTCTCAGCCCTAGTGGTCCCAACTGAGGCCAGAGGAACTTCAGGAGGGGTGGGAATCCAGAAGTGCTTCATGGAGGAGGTGAGATCTGAGCTGTGTCCCCAAGGATGAGCTGTCATCCAGCTGAGGCCTGGCACTGAGCAGGACCCATGTACATGTTGAATGAGGGTGTGAATGAATGAATGGGCACCCCTCTAACAGAGAGTGAGGGGGGAAGTCCCCCAGGCCAAAGCAGGAAACACAGGGCACCCTGGGGGAGCAGAGGGCGGGGCTGCAGTGTGATGCCTTCCTCACTCTTTATGGGTGTCTTGCCCCCACTTTAGCCTGTGTTCTGCTGGATTGGGAGCCCTTGCCTCTCCTCTGCTCCAGGATCCTGCTCTTCATTCCCAGCAACACCCACCTGTGTCACCTCAGTGTCCCCAAGTGGACCTGGACCTGTCTTGTGGGAGATTGTGAAGAGGGATTTGGTGTGCAGCCCAAGACTGAAGTGGGAGGGAGAGGATAATAGGGACCTCCAGAGGGGATCATGGGCTGGGGGAAATCGGAGGGGTGGGGAAGGCAGAGACTCAGGGCTGAAGGATCCTGCTAGTGGTGGCTCCTTCACAAGGGGCTTCACAGGGAGGAAGCATTCATGGGGTAAAGGCAGAGCTCAGTTTGGGCCTCGCTGACATGGAACAGCTCATCACAGAGACGTCCAGAGGAGCTGGATATAGGGAACAAAGGTGCCACTGATGTCAGGGTCAGAGCCTGAGACCCAGATGAGGTGGGGCGGTGGTGCAGGGTAAGGGGCTTGAGGATGTCAAGATGTTCATTCATTGGGGTCCTCACGGTGGGGACTTTCATGTCCATTTCACATGGTGCCTGACAGAGCTAGACTTAGGGAGCTCACTGAGTAGACACGTGCTGACAACATAGAGTCTCCTGTTTCCATATAAAGTCCCTGGTGTGAAGCCAGCTGGCACTCTTTAGAGTCATACACCCTCACCCCTGGGCTCTCTGTGTGCCTAGAGCCCAGTGGCACCTTACCTCCCACTCCCCACTGCAGGACCCTTTGCACACCTGCATTTCCACAAGCTATAAAACATCTCTTGCTGTGTGTTTACCCTATGAAAACTCATTGCCCTAGGAAGAGAGGCCTCACATCCTGCCCTTATTAAAGTGGTAAAGCCTGCTGTTCAGAGAAGCCCCTGTCAGATCTCACAACCAACCAGGTACCTGTGCAAGAATTGATCATGCAGCCCCCTCCTCCTTGTGTGCACAGCACCCCCCCAATAACAGACCCCACAAACTCAACCTTGGCCCTCGTGTAGGCACCTCTTGCCTGTGTGGCCTGATGTTGCCTATAGCAGTGTCCCTATTAAACTTTCCTAAACCCTTCTCAGACGCTGGTAATTCTTTACCAACCCAAGTAACTAGCCCGCCATTGTGCCCACAACACCTGAAACAGAATTGGTTAAATTATGCAGATTGATGATGCAGGTTAATTTGCTATAAAGGTGAAATCAAGGTTTACAAATAAAAGCAACATACATACTCACGGCAGGACTAAGAACTCACACGGATAACTAAGACCCTCCACGCGCATCCCACTGTGGCCTCAGGGCCTTTGCACCGGCTGCTCTTTCAGCCAGGATCTCTCTCTGCCTGCTTCTTAAACACCTCCAGGACTCTGCTCAAATGTCCTCCCTGACCTTATTTTACACCATGGAACGTATCACCTCCGGACACTGTGCATATTTTACTTAATTTTCTCTGTGTCCCCCACCAGGCTGTCTGCTGCATGAGAATGGAGACCTGCCTGCTTCACTACCTGCTATGCCCGGTATCTGGAACCCGCCCAACACACAGTAGGACGTCAGCGAATGTGTGACGGGTGTGTGATCACTGTAGGCCACAGAGAAAAGTCTTCCCAGCAGTGATGGTAAGAGTCATTCATTCTCTACTTACTGAGCCCTACTGTGCACTGGATACTGACCTGGGTTGGAGGCATGCAGTGGATGAGACACAGTGAGCACACACAGCATGTTAGGAGGGACACGTGCTCTGGAGAGCACACAGGGCTGGAGGAAGTCAGGAGTGCAGGAGTGGAGGAGAAGAGGGCCAGGTGAAGACAGTGGTGGCAGAAGAGACAGAGAGGTGGGGCCCAGGTCTTGCAGGGCTTGATGGCTCCTGTGAGGGCTTTTCCTCAGGGCAGCAGAACCATGGCTGGGCGTGGAGCAGGGGCCCGAGTCCTGAATGCTATGCAGGAAATGGAGAAGGTGTCTGCTGGGGAGATGTGCGTGGAGAAGGCTGTCCCTGTAGACTGTGCAGGCAGGGAAGGCTCCTCTGAGGGGGTGACATTTGAGCTGAGCCCTTGTATGGACCGTGTTTCCACCTTCTGTAGACTGGATGCTTTCGTCTGCCCTGCAGGCCTATGCAGGACACACCCTGTTCTCAGTCACCTGGACTTGGCCTCCTGCCTCCCTTGTGGGCCCTCCCACCCCAGAAGGAGTCCTTCTAGATCTAACGCACTACCTCCTCCACTGGACTTGGACTCACACTGAGCCACTGTCCACCTGCCCAACTCACCCAGAGTCAAGTCCAGACACTTGGGGGAGCCCCTCCACCCCAGAGCCCATGAACTTACTCAAATGGCCAGTCCTCAGCCTGCTCACATGCCTCACCCTCCCCTCCTGCAGAAACCCTGTGACAGATCCTGTCCACAGCACCCTGCTCCTCCGATCCTGACCCCAGGCTTTCCCATGGTGTGTGACCCCGCATGGGGTGCAGTCCCCTCCTCCAGTCTGGTGAGTAGAAACTACCTTTTCTTTTTTCTTTTGTTAACATATTTATTTTTTAATTTTTATTTTATTGAGTTATAGTCAGTTTGCATTATTTTGTCAATTTCCAGCATAGAGCATAATTTTGTCAATTGTGTTTACTCTTTCAAGAAACCATCTCTTGGCTTGATTTTTTCAAATGTTTCTAATATCTCTATTTTATTTATTTCCTCCCTGATCTTTATTATTTCCTTCCTTCTGCTTACTTTTGTTATTTTTTGCTCTTCTTTTTCTAATTCTTTTAGGTGGTAAGTTTGATTGTTTATTGCAGTTTTTCCTCTTTTTTGAGGTAGACCTGATTCTCTCGCTATAAACTTCCCTCTAAGCACTGCCTTTTCTGGATCCCATAGGTTCTGTGTGGTTGTGATTTCATCATCATTTGTCTCACTGTGTTTTTTTATTTCTTCTTGATTTCATCATCCACCCTTTTTTTTTTTTTAAAGTAGTATGTTGTTTAATCTCCATGCTGTCATTTATTTCTCCTTTATTTTTCTGTAGTTAATTTCTAGTTTTATGGTATTGTGTTCAGAAAAAGTTGCTTCAAATATTTTCTATCTTCTTCAAATTGTTAATGCTTCTTTTGTGCCAAAGTATATGATCTATCCTAGAAAATGTGGTACGTGCGCTTGGGAAGAATGTATATTCTATTTTAGGGAAATATAATGTTCTGAAAATATTAACCAAGAAAAATTGTTCTATTTTATCATTTAATTTCTATGTTGTCTTATTAATTTTATGTATGGAAGATCTGTCCAGTGATGTTAATGGATAGTTAAAGTCTTCTACCATGATTGTATTCTGATCAAATTTTCCCTTTTTATCTGTTATGTATTTAGGTGCTCCTATGTTGGGTTCATATAT
Source organism: Camelus dromedarius (assembly GCF_036321535.1). Classification (NCBI taxonomy): domain Eukaryota; kingdom Metazoa; phylum Chordata; class Mammalia; order Artiodactyla; family Camelidae; genus Camelus; species Camelus dromedarius. The sequence continues at coordinate 7,553,876 of NC_087470.1, forward strand.
GTTAATGAGTGTAATATCTTCATCTATGACTCCTTTAATCATTATAAAATGTCCTTCTTAATCTTTCTTTATAATCTTTGTTGTAAAGTCTATTTTATTTGAAATCACTGTTGATATTCCTGCTTTCTTGTCATTTCCATTTTTGTGGAATATCTTTTTCAATCCTCTCACTTTCAATCTATGTGTGTCCTTCTCCCTAACGTGAGTCTCTTGTATACAGTGTATTGTAGATACTTGCTTTATTATCCACTCTGCACTCTATATCCTTTGATTAAAGCATTTAGTCCATTGACATTTATAATAATTATTGATACATATGTGTTTATTATATTTTGAACTTTGTTTTGCAGTTGATTTTGTATTTCCTCTTTGTTCCTTTCATTTTCTTTTTGTGGTTTGATAATTTTCCTTTTTATTATCTTGGTGTCTTCTTAGCTTTGTGACTCTATTGTAACTTTTTGGCTTGTGGTTACCCTACTTTGTATATATATTAACCCATTACTATATCTGTTTGTTTTAAACAGATAGTAATATAAGCTCAAACTCATCCTACCAAGAACAAAAGAGAGAGAGAGAGAGAGAGAGAGAGAGAAACCTGTACATTTTCTTGTTCGCCTCCCCCACCCTTAATGATTTAGATGTCCTCTTTTATGATTTCATGTTTATTCTGTTGTAATTCATTGTAGCAATCACCTTTCCAATCATGGTTTTCTCCTTTTTGTAGCATCCTGCTTCTTTTCTGTTTAGAGTAGGTCTTTCAATATTTCCTTTAGCATAGGTTTAGTGTTGCTAAATTCTTTTAGTTTTTGCTTGTCTGTGAAGTTCTTTATCTCTCCTATTCTAAAGGATAGCCTTGCTGGATAAAGTATCGTAAGCTGCATCATATTTTCATTCAGGACTTTGAATATTCCTTGCCCCTCCCTTCTGGCCTGTACTGTTTGTGTAGAGAAATCAGCTGAAAATCTTATGGGGGTTCCCTTGTATCTCATCCTTTGTTTTTCTCTTGCTGCCCTTAGAATCATTTCCTATTCTCAACCCTGGTCATCCTAAATGTAATATGTCTTGGTGTGGGTCTGTTGGGTCCTCCTTGTTTGGGACGCTCTGTGCTTCCTGCACTTGGATATCTGATTCCTCCTTTAGGTTTGGGAAGTTTTCAGTCATGATTTCTTCAAATACCTTTTCAATCCCCTTTGTTCTTTCTTCTCCTTCTGGGACCCCCATTATGAGTAGGTTGGCATGATTTATGTTATTCCATAGGTCCCTTATATTGCTTTCATTGGTTTTTATTTGTTTTCTCTCAGCTGTTCTGTTGTCCTGTCTTCTAAGTCACATATTCATTCCTCTCAATTATCTAGCCTACATTTTAAAGCCTTTAGCTCAACTCTCATCTCAGCAAATAAGTTTTCCAATTTTCACTGGCTCCTCTTTAGAGTTTCAATTTCGTTTTTTGACATATTCTCTGTCTCTATAGACAATCTCTTTTAGTTTCTTCAGTACTTTGATCACTCCTTTCTTGAAATCATCTAGTAGACTATCAATGTCTATTTCATTGATTGTTCTTTCAGGGGGTTTATCTTGTTCTTTTAATTGAGAGAGGTGGCTCTGCTTCTTCAACTTGCTTATCTCTCTCTGGCACTATGGCTTATGGAGTATCAATTATCTACTGTGGTCCTTTAGGAGTTTATTTATTTATATAAAGTGGATGCAGAAATAAAACTAAGCACAAAGAAATTAGTTTTAAAAGCAGTATAATCAATAACAGAAGAACATATTGAAACAAGATAACAATTGAGTTGGGATGAATTTTTAAAATATTAAAGGAAGAAAATATTTGAGAACAGAGTATAATCATAACAGAAGAACAAAACAAAGATAAAGATGAAATTGGACAAATTGAAAGATAATAATATAAGTATTTTAAAAGAAAATTTTAAAAGGGATTAAAAATAGAAATATAAAAATTATTTAAGAAGTAACATTTAAAAAGTAAAAGAAAATGGAACAGAAAAAGAAGAGAGTATGTTCCCGTGAAGATTGTGTGCCCTTAATAATTTTATCAAGAGGTCCTTCTTAAATATGTGTGGTTGCCAAGTTTTACTTCTGTACCTTTTGCCTGTTATCCCTTTGGTTAGGGATGTGGCCGTTAACGTGTTAACCAGAGCCTACCCTGGTTATTGAATGGGGTCTCCTATTTTTTTTGTGGTTGTCACAGCTCCTGCACTTGCCTTGCTTCATGAACTCAGCTCGTTGGTTCCAGAGACCCTCTGGTCACACCCTTGGTCTGTGCTGCTCCCAGTGCCTGTAGGTAGACATGTCACATCTCCTCCCAATGCTGCATCTTGGTGCTGCTCTCCTGCATGGTAGGGGGGCAGGTTGTGCCCCTTCCCAATACCATGTCCAGGTGCAGCAGTCCTGCACAGTAGTTGGGTTGGTTGCTCCCCTGTTCAGTGCTACTCCCCACTCCACATCTGTTCCACACTCTGTAGGTGGGCTTGAGGCAAATGGCCACACCAGCCCTAGTCCCTGCTCTTTGCCAGAACTCTGCTCCTTGTTCATTTGTCTTAGAGGTGCGAGTTCGTAGGGGCACCAGGACAGAACCTTCCTATATGTCTGGGGATGTAAGCAAGTCTGAGTCCCACCTATGAGGCTGCAGAACTGCCAGGTACATATTCAGATTTCAACCCCGCCTCTGCCTGGGTGGGTATGATGGCTGTGGCTGAGCCTCATCTCTCTTCTTCTGAGAAATCACCAGTTATGTTGCCGTGGGTCAGCAGAGACAAAGGCAAAACTCCCCTTCCCCCAGGCAAGCCAGCAATGTTGCTTTGCTTTATTTTTTTCTTATTTTATCGGGGTCCCAGGCTGTTCTGCTCTGTATACAATCCAAGCAGTTGTCCACAGCACACTGTAGTCCCCCAGGGTTACCACTGTACAGTCAACCAGAGTCGGCCTGGATCCAGCAGCCTGTCCCTTCCCATCCCTGATTCACTTCTAGGTTTGGGGGTTGTTGACACACTTTGTGCCCATGTAACTTAATTCTGTCAGTCAAGGCGGTTCTGTACACATCTGAGCCTCAGAGGTTCCCTGTCCATCCTGCTGACCTCTCCGTTGGGAAGGGGGAGACCCAGTCAACCAGCACTATCCCTCCTTTGCTGCTCCCTCTTCAAAGGACCAACCCCAAGCCATTTTGCATTTTCTTCCTTCTTTTTTCCGTTTCTCCTACCAGATTGGTGGCACATTTTGTCTTTTGAAGATGGCAATGTTTTATCAAAGTTCAGCAGATGTTCTGAGTGGGTGGGTGTGTCTGTGAATGTCAGTCTTGGTGTATTTATTGGAGAGGATAAGATACAAGTATCCTTCTACTCCACTAACTTGGCCTTTCTCCAAGAACATGCACTCAATAATTTTGTCATAAGGTTGTTTTTAATTATGGGTGGTTGCCAAGTCTTCCTTCCATGCCTTTTGCCTGTTATCCCCTTTGTTGGTGGTGTGGCTAGTGTTCTGGTGGCCTGAGTCTGCCCTGGATATTGAGCAGGAGCTCCTTTTTTCCTGTGGTTGTCACACCTGCCCATATCCTGCTGTGAAAACTCCACTTGCTGGTTCCAGAGGCCCTTCAGTCGTGCTCCTGGTCTGTGTCCCAGCATCAGTAAGTGAGTGGTCTGCACCCCCACCAGATGCCTGTTCCCAGTACCACACTTGTGCAAGGTAGTTGGCAGGTAGCTCCCGTGCCGCATTAGGTCCATGCTTCATAGGTGGACTCAGAGAAAACAGCTGCACTAGCCCTCACCCCTGCTCTGTTCCAGAACACTGCTTCTTGTCCATTTGTCTTAGAAGAGCCAATTCAGAGAGGCATCGGTGTGTAATGGTCCCCTCTGCTTGGGACTGTAAACAAATCTCAGTGCCACCTATGAGGTTGTGGAGCCCCTAGGTAGGGATTCGGGTTTTGACCCCTCCTTCACCTGGGAACCATGAACCAGAAAATATGGTGGCTATGGCTGAGCCTTGACTCTCTTCTCCCAAGAAGTCTCCAATAATGGCACTGTGGGTCTGTGGACACAAAGGCTACGGATCCCCTTCCCCCCAGGGCAGACCAGCAGTGTTGCTTTGCCTTTTTTTTTTTTTTTTGGATTTTATGGGGGACCCAGGCTGTTCTAATCTGTATACTCTCCCAGCCATGGCACACAGAACTTTGCAGTCCCCCAAGGTTTCCTCTGTACAGTCAACCCAACTCAGACAGCCTGTCACATCCCACATCTGCTGGTTCACGTCTAGGGCTGGGGATCGTTGGGGCTCTTTGTGCCCAATTAACTTAGTTCTGTCAGTCAAAGGCTATTCTGTACAGATCCGAGCCGCAGATGTTCCCTCTCCATCTTGCTGAACTCGCCATTGGAGTTGGGTAGACCCAGTGTATTAATGCTATTACTCCTTTGCAGCTCCCTCCTCATTGGAATGGTCCTGAACTATTTTCCTTTTTCTTCTTTTCTCCTACCAGATTTGTGGAATATTTTATCTTTTGAAGAAGGCAATATTCTGTCAAAGTTTAGCAGGTGTTCTGGGTGGTGGGTGTGTCTGTGGATGTCACTTTTGGTGAATTTGTGGGAGAGGGGTGAGCTCTGAGCATCTTTTTTACTCCACCATCTTTCCTCCTCCTTCACTTTTTCTTTTGATTGGAACACTTAGTCTATTGACATTTATAGTAGTTATTTTATAGGTGTGGTTTTATTGCCATTTTGAAATTTGTTTTCCAGTTGATTTGGTATTTCTTATTTGTTTCTTTCTTTTAATTTTTTTTTTATTTTTGTCATTTGATAAATTTCTTTTCTATAAGCTTGGTTTCTTTTTGGGTTTTATGACTCTTTATATACTTCTGATTTGTGGTTATCTTGTCTTTCAAGTATGGTAACCCCTTACTTCATCTGTTTGGTTTTAGTTGATAGTCATGTAGGCCCAAGTTCATCCTAAAAAAAAAGAAGACAAAAAGAAAGAAGAAAAAAAAAAGAAAGGGAACAAAATCTATATTCTCTTGCTCTCCTCTTTCACCTTTTATGATTTTGCTATTCTCTCTTTCTCTCTTTCTTTCTTGCTTTCTTTATTGACTTGCTGACTTATTTATATCTTCATGTTTTCCCTTGCAATTCACTGTATTTATTGCATTTCCAATTATGGTTTCCTAATTTCTATAGTTTCCTGTTTATGTTTTATTTAGATTAGAACTTTCAATTATTTTTTTTAGCATAGATTTAGTACTGCTGAATTCTTTTAGTTTTGCTTGTCTGTGAAATTCTTTCTCTCTCTTTCTGTTCTAAAGGAGAGTCTTTCTAGATAGAATATCCTAGTTTGCAGCCTTTTCTCATTCAGGACTTTGAATATATCTTGCCACTCCCTTCCGGCCAGAAGTTTTTATGTAGAGAAATCTGCTGAATGCTTATGGGGCTCCCTTGTAACTAACATTTTGTTTTTCTCTCACTGCCTTTAGAAAATTTTCTTTATCTTTAACTTTAACCATTTTAATTATAATATGTCTTGGTGTAGGTCTGTTTGGTTTCTTCTTGTTTGAGACCCTCTGTGCCTCCTGTACTTGGATAATTCTTTCCTTCTTAAGGTTTGGAAAGTTTTCAGTCATGATTTCTTTAACTATCTTTTCAATCCCCTTTTCTCTTTCTTCTCCTTCTGGGACCCACTATTATGCATAGGCTGGCACACTGTATATTATCTTGCTTTAATTGGTTTTTATTGGCTTTTCTGTCTGCTGTATTGGGTTATTTCTTTTATCTTGTCTCCTAAGTCATTTATTCATTCCTCTGCATTATCTAGTCTGTTTTTGATTGCCTGTAGTTGAATTTTCTATTTTTAACTAGCGCTTCTTTATAGTTTAAATTTTCTTTTCAAAGTTTTCTGTCTCTATTGATAGTCTCTTTTAGTTCTTTCAGTGTGTTGTTCATTCCCTTTTTGAAGTCTAGTAGACTATCAGTCTATTTTACTGATTGTTCTTTCAGGGGATTTCTCTTGTTCTTTTAATTGAAAGTGGTTCCTCGGCTTCTTTATTTACTTATATTTCTCTGGCTCTATGTATTTCTTCTAGACCCGTTTCTGAGCTGTGGTGTGTAGTAGGCAGTGTGGGAGCACTTCAGTTGTGAAGAAAAATAGGCAGATGTCCACTGGGGAGTTCCCTCTGTGGTGTTGTCTGTCACTTGTTATGCAGACTTACAAAGTACTATTTGTTGATGTTGGCTTTATCCCTGCCTTAGCTATGGGAATGTCAGCCACCTACTCTGGAGCCCCTCAGGTTCTGAGCCCCAGGAAACATCAGTGCAGATCCAGCAGTGTCAGTCCCTTGGACCTGCCTTAGCAAGTGTGTAGTCACACGCATGAATTTGTGGTCCACTACAGGTTCAGCTCAAACCCCAATCCCGCATCCACATATGGAACCATACACCACCCTGTTGTAAATACCCTCACTGGCCACCCTTCTTGAGTCAGAACTCCACTCACTGCCTGTAAGTCCCAGAGGTGTGGATCCACAAAGTGACCAGAGAGAGCAAATCCACCCTCTCTGCCTGGGGCTGTAAACAAATCTCAGCCCCACCTGTGAAGTTGCAATGGCACAGGATATGGATTCAACATTCAGCTCTGCCTTTGTGCAGCAGTGTTGGCTATGACCAAGCCCCATTTCTCTTCTCATGAGAACACACCAACAATGGAGCCAAGTGGAGAAAGTGACTTTGGCACAGCCGTGCATCATTCCTCTCCCATTATACCAACATTGGTGCTTTTTTAAGAGAGTTTCAGTCTGTTCTGTTCCACAAACACACACACACACAGCCAGAGCTCACACTGCCCTCTAGTTTCCTGATGCTGCCTCTCTGCAGTGTGACCCATCCCTCTGCCTGGGCTCTTCACTGACTCCAGTAGCCAGTCCTGGCTCATCCCTGCTAGTTCATGTCTAGTGCTAGTCATCACAGGGACCCTCTGTGTCAGTTCCCCAGTTCTGCCTGCCATGCAATTGCCACTGTCTCCTCCAAACCTTGGAAGCTCTGCTTCTTTCCTAGCTGATCTCCCAGCTAGAGAGGTTGTGTCCCAGTGTGAGGGTGCCTTTCTTCCTATGCTACTCTTTCCCTGCAGGATCAGTCCTGCACTGAATTTTTCTTTTTTCTTTTTATTCCTTACCATATTTTGTGAGAATCTTCCTGTATTTCAAAATGAGAGACAGTCTGCCAGAGTTCAGGAGGCTTCTGTGCAATTCAATGTTTTTGTAGATGTAATTCTTTGTGTATTTGTGGGAGAGGTCAAGCTGTGAGTCTGTCTACTCTGTCATTTTGACTCCTTCAAATTTTAAAATAGGGCTAGGTCTTTCTTAATTACTCTCAACAAGCTGTTGTAGTTTCCAGCGTACATGTCTTGTAATTTTTCCTTGCCTCTATTGGATGCTGATTCAGAACATAAACAACCTTCTGGAAAAACCTGTCCCACCCTGCCATTTGCTGCCAACTAGCTGGCCTGTGTCTGAGTCACCAAAAGGTTTTGTTCTTTATCTGATTCTTAATTCTTTAGAATTTATCATTTTACTCTCATAAATGCTGATTGTACTTGTAACAAATACTTTAAAATAAAAATAATAAACTTTATGCTGTGGATGCAATATGAATGAATCTCAAGTAACATATGCTTTAAATACCTTAGAATTAGTAAAGCAATATAGATACATTATGAACACTTGAAATGTTGCCTAAAAGAATAGTGCAGAGATTTGCAAATCCCACCCCCAGAATTGACTGTCATGAATGGCTTGGTGAACATCTCTCAGTCTCTATCTCTCTTATTCTCTCTGCCTCTGTCTCTCACACACCACAAGATTCATTTACATCTATGATGATTTGACACATATTTGGTCATAGATGGCATCTGGGATGTAGATGATGGATTAACAAGCATCCAAACTGAGGGCTTCCTTGACATCAGGTAAAGACCTAGCAGTCATTTTTCCAGCTGCACAACAATCATTCCTCCATGTGAACCAGAACTGATGAATCCCACCCCCTCTCCATGAACATTAGTGTTGCTTCCAATCTCCTACTAGTTAAACCAGAACTGTGATGAACATCCTTGAAAAGACATCTTTGAAAAATTGTGCAAGAATTTTAGTATGATCAACACTAAGCATCAGCACTACTCGGAAAGGGGTGAACTTGTGGAACTGTAATTCATCCTGCATACTGTTTTCCCAGAGAGGAGTGTCTGCTCACTCTTCCCTCCAGGGGATCTACTGTGGCCTCTGCCTCCTCATGTTGTCACTAGAGCTGGTTGTCACCAGGCTAAAGTCCTGCCAGTGTGATGGTGACCAATGCTGTCTCCAAAGTTTGTACATCTGTGTGCATCCTCACTTGAGAGGTCAAGCACCTCTAATATACACTGGCCACCTGCATTGCCTCTTGTTGGAATTGCATGTGTTTGTTCTGTTTCTGTTTAGAACACAGTGTTTCAAGAAGGTTTTGGACCACAGGGATGTGAAACCTTTCTCTGACTTTAGGTTATGAAAAATGATTTTTCCAGGTTGTGGTTTGACTTTCATGGCTTTTGAATATTATTATTCTTTATTTTGTAGGTTATGTTTTGCCACAGGAAGAGCTAAGCATCTCCCTTCTGGCTCTGGTATCACACATAGAATAGCAGTGCCTATCTCGAGATTATGCACATAGTTACTAAAAATTTTCATTTTGTACATCTCATGTTTAATCCACCTGGGTTTCCCTTTCAAATAACCAAAATGCTACTTCAAGTAAAAAAAAAAAAAAAAAACAAAACACCAGTCCCTTGTTAAAATATGAGAGCAGACACAAACAGCCAACTTTTGTATGATTTCATTGATAGGGAACATCCAGGGTAGGGAAAGACACACAGAGAGAAAGAGGATTAGGGCTTGTCAGGGGCTAGGGGAGGGAGAAAAGAGAATGTGTGCTTTGGATACAGGGTTTTATTATGAGGAAATAAACAGTCTGAAACTAGACAGTGATGATGGTTACACAGCATTGTGAATGCACTTAATACTCCTGAATTGCACAATTTAAAATGGAAAAACATCTAAATTTTATTATTGTAAACTTAAAACATAAAAATAGATGATACTCTAAATGACATGAAAGAAAACAAGGAAATTACAGAAAAAAACAAACAAAAATGATTCCAGGAGAAGGGAAGTAAATTTCGGGTCTGGGAGTGGGTTGATTCTGAGAATTAGATGACAGTGTTGGTGTTTGCAGAGGCATCACAGCCCGTAGGGGTGGTGATGCCTGAATTGGCTCTGGGTCTCATAGAAGTGTGTGTGTAGGTGCAGGAAGAACTACAAGATCAGGCTCAGTGTCTCCCTGCAGGACTGGTAATGTAACCTGGCTCTAGGTCTCCTGTAGGGCTAGTCTTACAGTCTCCCTGCAGAGCTGGTGGGATGTGACACGGTTCTGTGTTTTTTGCAGGTGCAGGTTCGGGTTCCCCTGCAGGGTTGGTAGAATGGACCCAGTCCTGTGTCTCCTGCAGGATCCAGCTCAGGATCTCATGCAAGACCAGGCTCAGGGTCTCCTTGTAAGGCTTGTGGAATGAGACCCCATCCTTTTTCTCCTGCAGCAGCAGATTCATGGTGTCCCTGCAAGGTTTTGCAATTTCACCCTACTCTGTATCACCTGCAGGAGCAGGCTCAGACTGTCCCTTCTGGGTTGTTGGAATATGACCCATCTCTGATTCTTTTGCAGAAGCAGGCTCAGGGTCCCTCTACAGGGCTAGTCAATTTTGTTCCAGTCCTAGTTCCCTTGCAGGTGCAGGATTGGGGTCTTCTTTCAGGGCTGGTGAAATGTGACCCAGTTGTGGTTCTCCTGAAGGAACAGTCTCAGTGTTTCCCTGCAGGGCTGGTGGATGGGACATAGTCCTGGGTCTCCTGGAGGAGCAGGTTCTGGGTCATTCTAGAGCTGTTGCAATATGACCAATCTCAGGTTCTCCTGTAGGAGTAGGCTCGGTGCCTTCCTGCAGGGCTAGTGGAATTGGACACGGCTCATGGTCTCCGTGCAGTGCCATTGGAATTGGTCCAAATCTTGGATCATTTGAAGGTGTAGGTTCTAAGTTTCCCTGCATTGCTCATGGAATGTGACCTGGCTCTGGGTCTTCTGCAGGAGCAGGCTGATAAATTACCTGTAGGGCTGGTGGAATGTGACATGGCTGTTAGTCTCCTGCCAGAGCTGATTCAGGGTCTTTCCACAGGGCTGGTAGAATTGGCCCCAGGCCTGGGTCTCCTGCATGTGCAGGCTCAGGTATCCCTGCAGGGCTTGTGGAATGTGACTGGGTTTCTGTTTCCTGCAGGGGCAGGCTCAGACTCTCCTTGCAGTGTTGCTGGAATGGCACATGGCTCTGAGTTTCCTGTAACAGCAGTCTTATGTTCTTCCTACAGGGCTAGTGGAATATGACTCAGACCTTGGTCACTTGCAGGAGCAGGCTAGTTTTCTCCCTGCTGGGATGGTGGAATCAGACCCTGTCCTGGGTCTTCTGCAGAAGCAGGCTCCAGGTCTTCCTGCAGGGCTGTTGGAACATGACCCCATCACTGGTTCTGCTTCAGGAGTAGGCACAGGGTCTCCTTGCAAGGATAGTGTAATTGGACCCAGCTCAGGGGTCACTACAGGGCTGATGGAATGTGACCTGGCTCTGTGGTTCCTGCAAGTGTAGGTTCTGTGTCTCCCTTCAGGGTTGGTTTAATGGGACCCATTCCTGGGTCTCCTGTAGAAGTAGGCTCAGAGTCTCCCTGCAGGGCTGGTGGAATGGGACCCATCTCTGGGTCACCTGCCAGAACAGATTTGGACACTACCTTCAGGCTGGAGGAATTGGGCCTGTTCTTGCATTTCATGCAGGAACAGGCCTTGGGTCTTCCTGGAAGAATACTGTAATATGACCCATCTCTGGTTCTCTTGCAGGAGAGGCTCATGGTCTCCCTAGAAGGTTAGCAGAATTTGTCCCATTCCTTGGTCCAAGGCTCAGGGTATCCCTGCAAGTTTGGTGGAATGGGACCTAGTCCTGTGTCTCCTGCAGCAGCAGGTTCTGTTCTCTTTGCAGGGCTGGTGGAATGTGACTCCACTCTGTAGTATTTTTTGCAGATGCAGGCTTAGGGACCCCACCAGAACTGATGGCTCTTAGTCTCCTATGGGAGCAGGTGAGGGATTCCCTGCAGAGCTGGTGGAATTCGTCCCAGTCCTCGGTCTCTTGCAATTGCAGACTCAGTGTCTCCCTGCAGGGTTTGTGGAATATGACTTGGCTGTGGGTATCCTGCAGGAGCAAGCTCAGTGTTTCTGTGCAGGGTTGGTGGAATGAGATCTAGTTCTGGCTCTCCTACAAGAGGAAGCTGGGATTCTCCCTGGAAAGGCTGATGGAATTGGACTGGGATGTCTGTCTCCTGCAGGAGAAAGCCTAGGGATTACCTGCAGAGCTGGTAGAATGTCACACAACTCTTGTTCTTCTGCAGGAGCTGGCTCATGTTCTCTGTGAAGGGCTTGGTCTCCCCCAGGAGCAGGTTTGTAGTCTCACTACAGGGCTGGTGTTATGTGACCCGCTCTGTTTTCTGCAGATGCAGTCTCAGTGTTTGACTGCAGGTTTGGTGGAATGGGACGAAGTCCTGGGTTTCCTGGAGTAGCAGGCTTACAGTCTCCCTTCTGGGATATTGGAATGTGACCCAGTCATGTGTTTCCTGCTGAAGTGGCCTCAGGATATCCCTGCAGGGCTGTTGGAATTGTACCTCGCTCTGTATCACCTGCAGGATCAGGTTTGTGCTCTCCCAGCAAGACTGGTGGATTTGGACCTATTCCTGGGTCTCCTGCAGGAGCAGGTTTTCAGTCTTCCTGCAGGGCTTCTGGAATATGACATATCTCTAATTTTCCTGCAGGATCAGGCTTGTGGGTCACCCAGCAAGGCTAGTGGAATTGGACCCACTTCAATGTCTTAGTGCAGGGTTGATGGAATGGGAGCCAGTCCTGGGTCTCCTGCAGGAATTGGCTCAGAGTCTCCCTGCAGGACTGGTGAAATTGGACCCATTCCTGAGTCTCCTGCAGGAGGAGGCCCTGCATCTTCCTGGAGGGATGGTGGAATATGACAGAGATCTGGTTCTCCTGCAGGAATAGGCTCAAGGTCTCCCTACAAGGCTAGTGGAATTGGACACATTCCTGGATCCATTGCAAGTGAAGGCTTGGGGTTCTTCCTACACAGCTGGTGGAATGTGATTTGGCTCTGAGTCTCCTGCAGGAATAGGCTCAGGGTCTCCTTGAAAGATTGGTGAAATGGGACACAGTGCTGTGTCTCCTGCAGTAGCAGGCTCAGGTTCTCCCTACAGTGTTGGTAGAATTGGACCTGGCTCCAATTCAACTGCAGTAGCAGACTGAATGTATACCTGCATGGCTGGTTTAGTGTGAAGGAACAGCAAGTCTTAATACATTGGCCCACTCCTGGTAAAAGTATAAACAGGGCTTGGTGCATGGTCTCTTGTATTGTCTGAAAAAGCCCCTTGAGATGTGTTGATTATGATGACCTCTTCCAAGAACTTGAACACTTTTAGAATCTCTGCCAACTCATCTTGTTTAGACTGAAGGAATCTGCCTTTCATCAGTTCTTGGAATAGAGATCAACACAAAATGAAAGAGGGAAGAAAATATTACCAATCTATCTATTAAGAAATCAGCTGAAGACATTAGAAAGTTCTCTTGCAATGCACTTGTTTCTATTTTGGTGCATTTAGAATCATTTCTTTATTATCAACTTTGGCCATTTAAATTAGAATATATATTGTTGTAGGCCTACTGGGGTTCATTATGCTTGGACCCTCTGTGCTTCCTGTGTTAAGATAGCTGGTTCTATCTTTGGTTTAAGAAAATTTCAGTCTGATTTCTTCAAATATCTTTTCAAAACAGTCGAGCGCTGCGTTTTTCCTTGTGGGATCCCTATGAGTCAAAGACTGGTATGTTTTCTCTTATCCCAGGTTTCAGTTGCATTGCTTGCATTGGTTTTCACTTGCTTTTCTATGTCGTGTTCTGAATGAGTGATTGCGGTTATCCTGCTTTCGAAGTCATTTATTTGTTCCTCTGCATTATCTAGTCCGATTTGGACTGTCTTTAGCTTAGCTATTCTCACCATTGAGTTTTCTGATTCTATTTGGCTCATCTAAAGTGTTTCTCTTTCCATTTATACTAGCCTGCATTTGTATTCATAGACTCAAGATTTCCTTCAGTGTTTTTATGTCCTCCCTTTTCAAGTCATGTTCTAGTAAATTTTGGTGGTCTAATACATTGGATGTTCTTTCAGGAGACTCCTGTCTTTTGAAAATTTGGAATGGTTCTTTTAATTTTATTATATCTCTCTATCGCTATGGGTTAAGGATTATCAGTTATCTATTATAGACTTGAACAGCTTTTGTAAGTGAAATCATTTCTGTGCACATTTAGTATTAATGCTGTGAGGATTGTTTTTGGTATGTAATGATGCCATGCATTCCTTCTGTGTCTGTTGCCTGTTATATCTATGATTGCTAGTGTGGTTTTTGTTGTGGTGAATACAACCTATTCTAGTAAAGTTAGCAGAGTGTCATTTTGGTTAAATGCTTATCATAGCTCTGACAGTGCTGGGACTAGTAATTTTTGCAGGAATACAGGCTTCCAAATGGTTTCTGGGCTGCCGGCTGGATATGTGGATAGGGAATGGTTCCAATACACTCTCATGAAAGTGCATTCATCTTTACTATTGCCACGGAAAAGTCAAAATTTTATAATGGGTTCCCTCAGGTTCTCTGCAAACAAAAACAAAAGTGGAAACAAATCTAATGATGTCACATATTAGAACCTGTTGAAGCATGCAGTGCCACAGTTGGGTCCTTAGTGTAGTACTGGGTCAGCACCACAACTATTGTTGCATTAGCATGTGGTAGTCAAGGCTGATGGAAAGGCTTCAAATTCACATATTGTTCAGCATATCTCTGCTCCAAGAACTCTTGCAATAAGGCATTGGAACTCAAAGGCAAGCATGAGGCATTTCAAAAACCTCTGCTTTGGACAATAAGAAATTTCAATCCTGCCTATGAAAGTTGCAGATCCTTGGGCTATAGAATCTGATTTCAACAATAAATTGCCCTGGATTCTAGAAACTAGATGAAGATGGCTCTGAATGAGACCCATTTCTCCTTTATGGAGAAAATGAGCAATTATACCGTGGATGTGGAAAGACTGTGACTAAGGCCCTGGGTTACTAATCTAATCCACAAAACATATGCCAGCAGATTTAATATTAAGAGAGGACCCAGGCAGATCTGTTCTCTAGATAGTACCAACCTTAGCCCAAAACAATCTCCAAACCCCTGGGAATAAATTTGTGACATCAGCCACAGCCCTAACACACAGATTCCACAGGCACTCCTAGCTCAAAATTAACAGGTGGAGTATTGGTCTGGGAATGAATTGCAGAGAAATTTTGTGATTATTGCTTTCAGATATGTCAACCAAACGTCCACTATGCACTCTTTTAACCCTCAGCACATTGTCTTCCATCTCAAATGACCTGTCCACTTTAGAGTGTGCATTCCAGTAAAACACAGTTTCCCCTTTACTGTTCCCTCACCAAAGGTCAGGTCCTGCACTGATTTCCATTCTCTAATTTGCCTTCTACTCTTTCCAGGTTATGTGAGAATTCTTTGTGACTTTTGAAGTAAGAGATGTTTGGGCATTATTCAGCAGGGTTCCTGAGCCAAGGGCTGGGAGAGTGTATGTTTATCTTGCTGTATACATGGGAGAGAGTGAGCAAAGTTTGCACTGGTACTCTGCCAGTTTGGCATGGATAAATTAACACAATTTAGTCATAACTCACAGACACTTGATTCTTGTTTAGCTATTTTTCTGTATATCAGTTGTGGGAGGATGTGTCCGAAAACTCCAGGTCTGAAAATGTGTTCATACCTCATTGCAGACTTTCAAATAATAAACAGAATTAAATTACATACATGGGAAATGTATCAAAATAAATACAGTTTTAGAAACATACTATATCTAACTATAAGACAGTGTTGCCAAATTTAGGTACCAGCTTGAAATATCCAAATAAGAAAAATGCACAGAAGATATAAATTAGCAGCCAAAAGTCATGAAGGAGGCAGGTCAACAGTTTTCTCTTGGTGCCTCCAGCACTAACAGAAACAATGAAATAATTCTTAGAACCATTAACAACCACAACCCTAGGTTTCCATTGTGCATGTGGTGCCCTTTCCTAATAATGACACATACTGGTCAATGTTGGTGATTCAAGGGGAAAAGTTATTATTTAGGAAACCACAAAGAAACCCAAACAATGTATTTTTACATAGGCTTGGTTTCAATAGCACTTAGAGATATTATAGATATGAGAACACTGCCGCAGCTTTGCTAGGCTATTGAGAATCATGTGCTCTTCTATCAAAGATGAGAATGTTTAATCGACTAATTATGTTGAGAAAAGCAATTTAACCCAAAAAATACAGCAATCACATTATATCCTGCTCCTGGGACTTGACAAAAGGGAAAAGACGGTCCACAAAAGAAGTGTCACTACATATCTATCCCAACAATTACACTTCATTTCAATAACTGAATTATAATAGTTACAAATACTGTTTTGAAAAAATGAGGATAAATAAATATCCAAATTCAGGCAAAAAATTCACTCACTTACAAAACTCCCTTCACACCAAAGAAGACATAAGCCCAGCATTTGCTGAATCTAGAGGAAGATCATCATTTCAAGGTGTGAGTGAAGAATTCAATACTAATCTATTTTAGTCGAGAGTAGTTGACAATGGAGGAGTTCACTGTTGTGCACAGAATGTGAAGGAGGAGGAACTCTGATACAAGGAGGGGCTTGCTCAGCTCCTACGGCTTCATTGCAACTCAAGTGCTGATTCTTTGAAATAGATACATGAGGGGAGGGGAGGGAAGAGCAAGTGCTTGGTACCAAGGGCCAACCCTGGGAAAAGGCTTACCTGTGCTTCGTGCTTGGTCGTCTGAGTGGTTTATAAATGCCCCTTGGGACGTGTGGATTCTCACGACCTCTTCCAATAACATGAGTGCTTTTATCATCTCTGCCATCTCTTCTCTTTTAGACGTCAGTAATCTTGGACCCGTTCTTGGAGCAGAGAATTGAGTACCTTCCTAAAGTGCACGTTGACACTCCATATGTTTCTGCCAGTATCAGCGAGGTTCAATATGTCTCATGAATGTCTTTTGAGCCT
Source organism: Camelus dromedarius (assembly GCF_036321535.1). NCBI lineage: Eukaryota > Metazoa > Chordata > Mammalia > Artiodactyla > Camelidae > Camelus > Camelus dromedarius. Next base: position 7,570,134 of record NC_087470.1, read on the forward strand.
GGTATTCTCAACAGAAGTCTCCATGCCAGTGTTCTACATTGTAGCAGAACAACTCTCATCAATGTGTTCGCATCTCACCTCAATTCGTGCAGCCAGCTTTTCTGCCAACTTCCTTCATGTCTCCTATAAAGTCAAATTCTAAAGGACAGGGCAAGTCTGAAAGTACCTCGGAGCCTCACCTGTTAGCTGATGACAGGCAGATCTTCCACTATCTGCCCTTTCAGATTCTGGAAACTGACCCGTGAGCTCAGGCCATTGCGCAGCACGAGTATCTCGAACTTACACATATTCCAGAAAAAGAGACTTAAGCCAAGCTCCATAGAGGGCGGTACCGCCTCCATGACACTGATCCACCCACAGAATCCTGCCCAGTTACCTTGGATCCACCAGCCACAACAATCCTGGAGGAACACACCAAGATTCCACCTGGAATCCAACCGGTAACTGCCATCCCCAATGGTTGCTGCATCTTGTCAGTGTTGGGGGAGGGGCTGCATCAGTCGAGAGGTTCCAAAGGTAAATGTGATTCTCTCCATTAGCGTCCCATGATCAGTTTTTTCTTCCCTCTACCCTTTTGTACAGATCTGTATACACAGTACTAACGGAGGGAATTCTGTCCATGTTAAGTTTATGGTTTCACATGTCTTTAAACTTTCTAACAGTTAACATTACACAAAGACCCACTATAAGAATCTTTTGTTTGTGTAATATCCATTCACCCACAATGCATATCCGTCTGTTGCTTTTCTGCTGAAATACACACTCTCTCAGAACATGGATCCATTTGTTTCATGGGGGCTGAAATTCCTAGAAGTGAAACCAATCCCAATGTGCACTTTCCTGTCTGTCCCTTTTGCTCTTAGTACAGTTTTGCAGAGCTACTTGTCTTTGTTATAGGTGTATGCCATTTATTCTCTACGTAGGGTTGAATATGCCATTCATTGATCCTGTTGGAAGACTTGTAATCCTATATCACGGACTATGACTCCATCTTATTCAAAATCGGCATTTGGGTTAGGTCACGATATGCTCTTTTGAATCAATATTTATGAATATTAATGCACGCGTCTGTGTTCTGAATACATGTGTGTTGATTATATGCAAGCCTCGATACTGGGTCAATGCAGGCTGAATGATCCTTGACATCACTTTGAGTAATTTATTTTGAATTATCATGTTTCCTTTGGATAGATGTCAGCCAACCGTACACTTTTTGTGATTATTTGTTTGATTGTTTTTTTGCTTGTTGTTTGTTTTGCAAACACATTACGCCATGAATCTCTCCGTTTGCTTCAGAGAGTTATGTAAGCTGATTTACTTAGGATAGTGCTGAAAATCACCTATGATTTCCTGCTCCCCACTTCCATCTTCAGGATTTTGATTTCCTCATTGCCTTCTTGTTTATTCTTTGCAACTCATTGCTCTTCTTGCATTTCCAATAATGGTTTTCTTATTTACATTTCTACTTGCTACTTTTCGATTCAGGGTGGAATTCTCAATCTTCCTTTAAGGATAAGTTCCTAACTGCTGAATTCTTCTAAGTTTTGCTGGTCTGTGAAATTATCTAGCTCTGCCTTTAATAGGAATGGCAGTCTTGTAGCATAGGCTACCATAGATTGCAGCTTTTTCTTATTCAGGATTTGGTCTATGTCCTGTCACTCCTTCTATCCTGCAATATTCCTCTCGAAATATAAGCTGAAACCCCTCTGGAGGTAGTGTTGTGACTAAGTTGTTTTCCTCTAGATGCATTTAAAATCACTCGGTTGATCATGAACTTTGTTGATTTGAATAATACTGCTGAATGTAGGTGTATTGGGTTTCCAACTCCTTTGGTATGTGTACTTTCTGATTTCGTATACCTCATTCTTTCTTGTCTTTCAGCAATTTACTGTCTGAATTTTCTACAAATATCTTTTCAGACTTTTTTTGTTAATCTTGCTTTTCCATCTGGGACTCTTACGAATCTTACTCTTTCATGCTTTGTCTTACCCCAGGCTTCAACAGCAATGTTTGCATTGGGTTGCACTTCTTTTACTATGTCTTCTTCTGATCAAGGGATTTCTGTTCCCCTGTCTTCACAGTCTTTCACGAGTCCGTCTGCATTATCAAGTCTGCTTTGGACTGACTTTAGCACTGATATTATCTCATCCTTGAGTTTTCTGATATTATTTGGCTCGTTTTTAGAGTTTCTCTTCCCCTTTCCTGGATAGCTTCCTTTTGTGATTCTGAGACACTGTTGTACTTCATGTTTTCCTCACCTCCGTTTTCAATACATGCTCTGGTAGCGTTTTGCAGTCTAGATGTTTGAAAGCTTATTTTTTGGGCCTTCAAACTCTTTGGAACTGAAAATGGTACTTCCTGTTTCTTTTACTATACTTTTTTATCTCTACTGGTCAAGTAATATCAGATACCTAATATAGATTTATAGGGCTTTGTTAAGTGAAAATTTTAGACCATTGGGTGTACAAAGTTCCATGATATTTCTGTGAGGACAATTTTCCCTAGGCATTGATGCCATGTCCTGTTCCTGTGTGTGTTGTCTGGTATATCTCTAATTGCTGGTGTTGCCTTTGTTGTGATGAACACACCATATTTTTTCAAATAGTAAAACTTCATTTTATTGCACTTACCTCACAATTCTGAAAGTGCAGAGTACACTTCCTGTTCTGGAAATGAAGCTTAAAGTTTTTCAGCTTGGCATTCTGCTGTATGTCATATTGGAGTCTTTCCAAAACAGCAAACTGAGAGTGCGCTTGTGCTTTCTATTGCCATGGGAATGTCCCAACGTTACCAGTTCTTCCCAGAGCTCCTCTGTCTACAGAAACACCAGTGGAAACATATGTATGGATGTCATACATCAGGGCCTGCTGGAATGATCCCACAGACCGATCTTTGTGTCCTCTGTGCAGTACCATGTCAGTGCCATCCAAAATGTAGCATCTGCATTTGGGAGATAATGCTGAAGGAAATGCTTCAACTTCTCACGTTGTGGACTTTGACCACTCTTCCTTGATCACTCATCCTTGGGTCATGGGTGCACGAATGCAACCACAGAGCTGTACCGAATTCTCTTCCTCAAACCAATCCGTAATCCCTGTCCAGGTTATGACTGTAGCAGATCCTAAAGCTTTTAATACTGATTTCAAACCCAAGGGCCACTGAATCCCTCAGACCAGATGCACAACATCTCTGATTGAGCCCCACACGTGCTCTATTGGCAAAATGCCAAATTGATCCTGGGCCTGCAAGATGCAGTGGATGTGGCCATGGCACATATCAAAAAACTCCACCTCACACGCCAATGTGATTGCTTTCTTAATGGGGTAACAGGTCGGTTTGCTCTCTTGATAGAACCCACCACAACCCACAACGCACTCCAGATCCCTGAGACTCAGCGTGTGCCATTATCTGTAGCTCTATACCTCATATTCCGCTGCCTCTGCTAGCTCAAATTTGGCAGATCGGATCTTTGTCTCAGAATCAATTGTGGGGATATTTTGTGCTGATTTCTATGAGTTATGTCAGCCAAGCACCTGCTGTGCACTCTTCTAACACTCAGCGCATTACCTACAATCCCATCTGTGCTGTCTGCTTGAGAGTGTGCGTCCAAGTAAAACAGAGTTTCACCTTTGCTGCTCCATCAGCAGAGGTCAGATCCTGCACAGATTTCCATTCTCTACTTTGCCTTCTCCTGCTTCCAGTTTTTCTGAGGCCTCATCCTGTCTTTGGAAGTAACAGACCACATTTTGGAAAGTGTCCTGTGCCAAGGGCTGGGTGAGTGGATGTTTACATTGCTGTGTACATGGGTGGGAGTGAGCGCAGGTTGCACTGGTTCTCTGCTAACTGGGCATCGATAAATCAACACTTTACAGATATAATTCACAGAATTTTGATGTTTGTTTAGCTCTGTTTAATATGCAGCCATGGTGGGAGGGTTTGTCCGTAGCCTCCAATTTTCACATTGTGTTGATAACTCAGTTGCAGTTTTTAAGAAGGTTAATAGAATTGATTTACATGTTTTGGGATTTATAAGAAAATGAAGGTAGATTTTGAAACATACTAAATCCACCTAGATGCCAGACCTGTCAATTTTGTAACATTATGTCAACTATAAGAAAAATATAGACAGCTATAAAGTAAAATCGCTGTCCAATATGTTGAAGGGGAAATGTCAACTCTTTACTGTTGAAGCCTCCAACACCAACCGGAACAATGAAGTACCTATTGGAACCACGAAATAACCGAGAACCTGGGTTTCCCTTGTGCATGTGGTTCCCTTTACTCACAATGACACATACTGGCCAATGTTGGCATTTCAAGGGGTAACATTCCTCTTTAGGAAAATACAAGAAAAACCAAACAAAATTATACATTTAGGCTTGATTCCAAAGCACCTAGAGGCATTTTAGCTCTGAGAACCCTGCTGCAGCTATGCTAGGCAATTGAGAACCAGGTGTTCTTCTATCATTGATGAGAACACTTAATCATCTGATCATATTGGGTAAATCAATTTCACACAACCAAGTGTGCACCCCCATGATATCGTGCACCCGGGGCTTGTCTGAAGGGAAAGACGCCCCACATAACCTGTGTCTTTAATGTCTTTCACGACTTTTAACGTTCAGTTCAATATCTGACTTATAATATTTGACTATACTGTCTTGAAATACTGAGGCCTAATACGTATTCAAGTTCAGTCAAAGATTCCCCTCACCTACCACACTCCCTTCACCCGAAAAAGACTTAACCACAGCATTTGCTTAATCTACGGGAAGGTCATCATTTCTTTGTGTGAGCTGAGTATTCAATTCCTATCTATTTTAGTCGAGATTATTTGACCTTTAAGGAATTCACCATTCTTCACAGAGTGTGAAGTTGGAGGAACTCTGATTCTAGGAGGGGCTTACTCTTCTACTGGCTTCATTGCAGCTCAGGATCTGATTTTTTAAAATGGATGACTGAGTGGAGGGGTGGGAAGTGCAAGTGCCTGATAGCTATGCCCAAACCTGGGAAAAGGCTTACCTGGGCTTGGTGCATTTTGGTCTGAATGGTTTGTAAATGCCCCTTGGGACCTGTGGATTCTCATGACCTCTTCCAAGAACATGAGTGCTTTTATCATCTCTGCCATCTCTTCTCTTATACACGTCAGGAATCTTGGACCCGTTCTTGAAGCAGGGAATTGAGTAACTTTCTCAAGTGCACGTTGACACTCCGTATATTTCTACCAGTATCACCGAGGTTCAGTAGGTCTCATGAAAGAATTTCGAGCCTGGAATTCTCTAGAGAGGCCTCCATGCCGGTATTCTCCATTGTAGCAGAACAACTCTCATCAATATGTTCGCATCTCAGCTCAATCCGTCCAGCCAGCTTTTCTGTCAGGTTCTCTTCGTGTCTCCCATAAAGTCGACTTCAACAGGACTGGGCAAGACTGAAAGTACCCCTGAGCCTCACCAGTAAACTGATGACAGGCAGATCTTCCACTGTCTGCCCTTTCAGATTCTGGAAACTGACCCTTGAACTCAGGTCTTTGGGCAGCAGCAGTAACTCGAAGTTGCACAGCTTCCCGAGCAAAAGACCAAAGCCAAGCTCCACATATGGCGGCAGACCCTCCATCACACTGATCCACCCACAGAATGCTGCCCAGGTACGTTGGTTCCACCAGCCACAACAAGCCTCGTGGTACACAGCAACATTCCATCTGGAATTCCATCCGGTAACTGCCATCCCCAATGGTTGCTGCATATTTTCAGTGTTGGGGGAGGGGCTGCATTAGACTAGAGGTTCCTAAGGGAAATGTGATTCAATCCACTGGCGTCCAATCGTCCTTTTTTCTTCCCGCTTTCCTTTGGTCCAGACTGTATACACAGTACAAACGGAGGGAAGTGTGTCCATTTTTAGTTTATTTTTTCACACGTCTTGATACTTTCTAACAGTTCACAGTACACCGAGTCCCACTAAAGTAAAGTCATGTTTGTGTAATATCCATTCACCCAGAATACATATCCATCTGTTGCTTTCTGCTGAAACATCCACACTCTCAGATCATGGATCCATTTGTTTCATGGGGGCTGAAATTCCTCGAAGTGAAACCAATCCCAATGTGCCCTTTCAAGTCTGTCTCTTTTGCTCTTAGTACAGCTTGGCAGAGCTACTTTTCTTTGCTATAGTTTTATGCCGTTTCCTCTCTACGTAGGGTAGAATATGACATTCGTTCATCCTGTTGGAAGACTTGTAAGTCTATATCACGTTCTATGAACCAATCACATTCAAAACCGTCATTTGTTTTGGGTCACGATATGCACTTATGAATCAATATTTATGAATATGAATGCACGCATCTGTTTTCTGAATACAAGTGTGTTGAGTACATGCTAGCCGCCATACTGGGTCGATGCGTGCTGAATGATCCTTGACATCACTTTGAGTATTATGTATCGAATAATCATGGTTCTTTGGTATATGTCAGCCAACTGTAACCTTTTGGTGTTTGTTTGTTTGATTGTTTGTTTGTTTTGCAAACACATTAGGCCATGCATCTCTCCTTTTGCTTCAGACAATCATATAATCTGATTCACTTAAGATAGTGCTTAAAATCACCTATGATTTCCTGCTACCCTCTCCCATCTTTAGGATTTTGATGTCCTCCTTGCCTTCTTCTTGTTTCTTCTTTGCAACTCATGCTCTTGTTGCATTTCCAATAGTGGTTTTCTTATTTCCATTTCATCTTGCTAGTTTTCTACTCAGGGAAGAATTCTCAACTTGTGTTTTAGGATCAGTTTCAAACTGCTGAATTCTTTTAAGATTTGCTGGTCAGTGAAATTCCCTAGCTCTGCTGTCCTTAGAAACAGCGGTCATTTGGCATTGGCTACCCTAGATTGCAGCTTTTTCTCATTGAAGATATGGCCTATATCCTGGCACTCCTCCCTGTCCTGCAAAATTTCTGCCGAGATATGAGCTTAAACCCCACTGGAGGTTCTATTGTGACTAAGTTTCTATCCTCGAGGTGCATTTTCGATCACTGTGATGATCATGAACTTTGTTTATTTGAATTCTACAGCTGCTTGTTGGTGTATTGGGATTTCACCTCTTTTGGACGCTGTGTACTTCCTGAATTCGTATAGATGATACTTTCTTGGCTTTCAGCATGTTTCATTGTTGTTCTTCTACAAACACCTTTTCAGAATTTTTTATTTTATCTCTTGCTTTTCCTTTTGTGACTCTTATGAATCCTATTCTTTCATGCTTTGTCTTACACCAGGATTCAACAGTGATGTTTGCATTGGTTTGCACTTGCTTTTCTATGTCTTTTTCTGATCGAGGGATTTCTGTTCCCCTGTATTCACAGTCATTCACGATTCCCTCTGCATTATCTAGTCCGCTTAGGACTGACTTTAGCCCAGTTATTATCTCATCCATTGAGTTGTCTGATATTATTTGTTTCTTCTCTAGGGTTTCCCTTCCCGTTTTCTGGTATTCTGCCTTTTGTGATTCTGAGACTCTGTTGTTCTACAGTGTTTTTCTCACCTCTGTTTTTAATGCTTGCTCTGGTAGAGTTTTGCATCTAGTTGCTTGAAAGCTTATTGTTTGGGCCTTCAATCTCTTTGGAACTGAAATGGTACTTCCTGATTCTTTTACTATACTTCTTTTTCTCTCTTGGTCAAGTACAATCAGGTATCTAATATAGACTTATAGGGCTTGGTTAAGTGAAAACTTTAGACTCTTTGGTGTACGCAATTCCATGATATTTCTATGAGGACAATTTTCCCTAGACATTGATGCCATGTCCTATTCCTGTGTGTGTTTTCTTGTATATCTCTAATTGATGGTGTTGCATTTGTTGTGATGAACACACCATACTATTTCAATTTTTATAACCTCATATTTATTATGCTAATCTCACAATTCTGAAAGTGCACAGGGCCCTTCCCCTACTGGAAATGAAGCTTCAAAAGGTTTTCAGCTCTGCATTCTTCTGTATGTCATTTTGGTGTTTTTCCACCACAGCCAACAGACAGTGCGCTTGTACTTTCTATTAAAATCGGAATATCCCAATGTTACCAGTTCTTCCCAGTGCTTCTCTGTCTATAGAAACACCAGTGGAAGCATATATATGGATGTCATATTTCAGGGCCTGCTGGAATGATCCCGCAGACCGACCTATGTGTCCTTGGTGCAGTACCATGTCATTGCCATCCAAAATGTAGCGTCTGCATTTGGGAGATTATGCTAAAGGAAATGCTTCATCTTCTCTCGCTGTGGACTTTGACCACTATTCCTTGTCCTCTCATCCTTGTGTCATGGGTTCACGAAGGCAACCACAGAGCTATTCCACATCCTCTGCCTCAAACCAGACCATAATCCCAGTCCAGGTTACGAATGTAGCATATCCGAAAATTTTTAATACTGGTTTCAGCCCCAACGCCCCCTGGAACCCTCAGACCAGGTGCATGATATCTTTGATTGATCCCCGCACGTGCTCTATTTGCAAAAGGCCAAATTAGTCCCTGGTCCTGCAGATGCAGTGGACGTGGCCATAGGACATACCGATAAACTCAACCTCACACGCCAGTGTGGTTGCTTTCTCACTGAGGACAAAGTTGTGTTTGCTCTCTTGATAGGACCCACCATAACCCACAACGCACTCTAGATCCCTGAGTTCTGCGTGTGTCGTCATCCGTAGCCCTATCCCTCATTTACCGCTGCCTCTGCTAGCTCAAATTTGGCAGCTCAGATTTTGATCTCCAATTCAATTGTGGGGATATTTTGTGCTGATTTCATTGAGTTCTGTCAATCAGGCATCTGCTGTGCACTCTTCTAACACTCAGCGCATCACCTTCAATCCCATGTGTGCTGCACACTTGAGAGTGTGCGTCCAAGGAAAACAGAGATTGACCTTTGATGCTCCATTACCAGAGGTCAGATCCTGCACTGGTTTCCATTCTCTACTTTGCCTTCTCCTGCTTCCAGGTTTTCTGAGGCCTCATCCTGTCTTTGGAAGTAACAGACCACACTTCGGAAAGTGTCCTGTGCCAAGGGCTGGGTGAGTGGATGTTTACATTGCTGTGTACATGGGAGGAAGTGAGCACAGGTTACACTGGTTCTCTGCCAACTGAGCACTGATAAATCATCACTTTTCAGATATAATTCACAGAATTGTGATGTTTGTTTAGTTCTGTTTAATATGCAGCCATGGTGGGAGGGTTTGTCCGTAGCCTCCAATTTTCACATTGTGTTGATAACCCAGTTGCAGTTTTTAAAAAGGTTAATAGAATTGATTTACATGTTTTGGGATTTCTAAGAACATGAAGGTAGATTTTGAAACATACTAAATCCACCTAGATGCCAGACTTGTCAATTTTGAACATTTTTGCACATATAAGAAAAATATAGACAGTTAGAAAGTAAAATCGCTGCAAAATATGTTGAAGGGGATATGTCAACTCTTTACTGTTGAAGCCTCCAACACCAACAGGAACCATGGAGTACCTACTGGAACCATGAAATAATGGAGAACCTGGGTTTCCCTTTTGCATGTGGTTCCCTTTACTCCCAATGACACATACTGGCCAATGTTGGCATTTCCAGGGGTAACATTCCTCTTTAGGAAAATACAAGAATAACCAAACAAAACATATATATTTATGATTGATTCCAAAAGTACCTAGAGGAATTTTAGCTATGAGAACCCTGATGCAGCTCTGCTAGGCTATTGAGAACCAGGTGTTCTTCTATCATTGATGAGAACACTTAATCATCTGATCATATTGGGTAAATCAATTTCACACAACCAAGTGTGCACCCCCATGATTTCGTGCACCCGAGGCTTGTCTGAAGGGAAAGACGCTCCACATATCCTGTGTCTTTAATGCCTTCACGACTTTTACATTTCAGTTCACTATCTGACATAATATTTGACTATACTGTCTTGAAATACTGAGGCATAATACATATTCAAGTTCAGTCAAAGATTCCCCTCATGTACCACACTCCCTTCACCCCAAAAAGACTTAACCACAGCATTTGCTGAATCTAGGGGAAGGTCATCATTTCTTTGTGTGAGCTGTGTATTCAATTCCTATCTATTTTAGTCGAGAGTATATGACCTTTAAGGATTTCACCGTTCTTCACAGAGTGTGAAGTTGGGGGAACTCTGATTCAAGGAGAGGCTTACTCTTCTCCTACTGGCTTCATTGCAGCTCAGGATCTGATTCTTTAAAATGGATGACTGTGTGGAGGGGAGGGAAGTGCAAGTGCGTGATAGCTATGCCCAAACCTGGGAAAAGACTTACCTGGGCTTGGTGCATTTTGATCTGAATGGTTTGCAAATGCCTCTTGGGACCTGTTGATTCTCATGACCTATTCCAAGAACATGAGCGCTTTTATCATCTCCACCATCTCTTTTCTTATAGATGTCAGGAATCTTGGACCCGTTCTTGGAGCAGGGAATTGAATAACTTTCTCAAGTGCACGTTGACACTCCGTATATTTCTACCAGTATCACCGAGGTTCAGTAGGTCTCATGAAAGAATTTCGAGCCTGGAATTCTCCAGAGAAGCCTTCATGCCGGTATTCTCCATTGTAGCAGAACAACTCTCATCAATATGTTCGCATCTCAGCTCAATCCGTCCAGCCAGCTTTTCTGTCAGGTTCTCTTCGTGTCTCCCATAAAGTCGACTTCAACAGGACTGGGCAAGACTGAAAGTACCCCTGAGCCTCACCAGTAAGCTGATGACAGGCAGATCTTCCACTGTCTGCCCTTTCAGATTCTGGAAACTGACCCGTGAACTCAGGTCTCTGGGCAGCAGCAGTATCTCGAACTTAGCTTCTCGAACAAAAGACCTAAGCCAATCTCCACATAGGGCAGCAGACCCACCATCAAACGGATCCACCCACGGAATTCTGCCCAGTTAACTTGGATCCACCAGCCACAACAAGCCTCGTGGTACACAGCAACATTCCATCTGGAATTCCATCCGGTAACTGCCATCCCCAATGGTTGCTGCATATTTTCAGTGTTGGGGGAGGGGCTGCATTAGACTAGAGGTTCCTAAGGGAAATGTGATTCAATCCACTAGCGTCCGATTGTCTTTTTTCTTCCCGCTTTCCTTTGTTCCAGATTTGTAAACACAGTATAAACGGAGGGAAGTGTGTCCATTTTATTTTACAGTTTCACACGTCTTGAAACTTTCTAACAGTTCACAGTACACGGAGTCCCACTAAAGTAAAGTCATGTTTGTGTAATATCCATTCACCCAGAATACATATCCATCTGTTGCTTTCTGCTGAAACATCCACACTCTCAGATCATGGATCCATTTGTTTCATGGGGGCTGAAATTCCTCGAAGTGAAACCAATCCCAATGTGCCCGTTCAAGTCTGTCTCTTTTGCTCTTAGTACAGCTTGGCAGAGCTACTTTTCTTTGCTATAGTTTTATGCCGTTTCCTCTCTACGTAGGGTAGAATATGACATTCGTTCATCCTGTTGGAAGACTTGTAAGTCTATATCACGTTCTATGAACCAATCACATTCAAAACCATCATTTGTTTTGGGTCACGATATGCACTTATGAATCAATATTTATGAATATGAATGCACGCATCTGTTTTCTGAATACAAGTGTGTTGAGTACATGCTAGCCGCCATACTGGGTCGATGCGTTCTGAATGATCCTTGACATCACTTTGAGTATTTTGTATCGAATAATCATGGTTCTTTGGTATATGTCAGCCAACTGTAACCTTTTGATGTTTGTTTGTCTGATTGTTTGTTTTGCTAACACATTAGGCCATGCATCTCTCCTTTTGCTTCAGACAGACAGTCATATAAGCTGATTCACTTAAGATAGTGCTTAAAATCTCCTATGATTCATTGCTACCCTCTCCCATCTATAGGATTTTGATGTCCTCCTTGCCTTCTTCTTGTTTCTTCTTTGCAACTCATGCTTTTCTTGCATTTCCAATAATGGTTTTCTTATTTCCATTTCATCTTGCTACTTTTGTATTCAGGGAAGGATACTCAACTTGTGTTTTAGGATCAGTTTCAAACTGCTGAATTCTTTTAAGATTTGCTGGTCAGTGAAATTCCCTAGCTCGGCCGTTCTTAGAAATGGCGGTCATTTGGCATTGGCTACCCTAGATTGCAACTTTTTCTCATTGAAGATATGGCCTATGTCCTGGCACTCCTCCCTGTCCTGCAAAATTTCTGCCGAGATATGAGCTTAAACCCCTCTGGAGGTTCTGTTGTGACTAAGTTGCTTTCCTTGGGGTGCATTTTAGATCACTGTGATGATCATGAACTTTGTTTATTTGAATTCTACAGCTGCTTGTTGGTGGATTGGGATTTCACTTCCTTTGGATGCTGTGTACTTCCTGAATTGGTATAGATGATCCTTTCTTGGCTTTCAGCATGTTTCATTGTGATTTTTCTACAAAAACCTTTTCAGAATTTTTTACTTTAACTCTTGCTTTTCCATTTGGGACTCTTATGAATCCTATTCTTTCATGCTTTGTCTAAAACCAGGATTCAACAATGATGTTTGAGTTGGTTGCACTTGCTTTTCTGTGTCTTCTTCTGATCGAGAGATTTCTGTTCCCCTGTCCTCACAGTCATTCACGAGTCCCTCTGCATTATATAGTCTGATTAGGACTGACTTTAGCCCAGTTATTATCTCATCCATTGAGTTTTCTGATATTATTTGGTTCTTCTCTAGAGTTTCCCTTCCCGTATTCTGGTATTCTGCCTTTTGTGATTCTGAGACTCTGTTGTTCTACACTGTTTTCCTCACCTCCATTTTCAATGCTTACTCTGGTAGACTTTTGCCATCTAGTTGCTTGGAAGCTTATTGTTTGGGCCATCAATCTCTTTGGAAATGAAAATGGTACTTCCTGTTTCTTTTACTATACTTCTTTTACTCTACAGGTCAGGTAATATCATGTATCAAATATAGACTTATAGGGCTTGTTTAAGTGCAAACTTTAGACTCTTTGGTGTACGCAATTCCATGGTAATTCTGCGAGGACAATTTTCCCTAGACCTTGATGCCATGGCCTGTTCCTGTGTGTCTTGTCTGGTATATCTCTAAATCCTGGTGTTGACTTTGATGTGACAAACACACCATACTGTTTCAGTTAGTAGAATCTCAATTTTATTACACTAATCTCACAATTCTGAAAGGGCACAAGGCACTTCCTCTAGTGGAAATGAAGCTTCTATAGGTTTTCAGCTCTGCATTCTTCTGTATGTCATTTTGAAGTGTCTCCAATACAGCCAACATAGAGTGTGCTTGTACTTTCTATTGCCATGGGAAAGTCACAATGTTACCAGTTCTTCCTAGAGTTTCTCTTTCTACAGAAAAACCAGTGGAAGCATATGTATGGACGTCATAATTCAGGGCCTGCTGGGATGATCCCGCAGACTGGCCTATGTGTCCTCGGTGCAGTACCCTGTCAGTGCCGTCCAAAATGTAGCATCTGCATTTGTGTGATAATGCTGTAAGAAATGCTTCATCTTCTCATGCTGTGGACTTTGACCACTGTTCCTACTTCTCTCATTCTTGATTAATGGGTTCACGAAGGCAACCACAGAGCTGTTCTGCATCCTCTGCCTCAAACCAGACTGTAATCCCAATCCAGGTTATGAATGTAGCAGATCCTAAACCTTTTAATACTGATTTTAAACCCAATGCCCCCAGGAACACTCAGTCCAGATGCATGATACCTCTGATTGAGCCCCACAAGTGCTCTATTGGCAAAATGTCAAATTGGACCCTGGTCCTGCAGATGCAGTGGATGTGGCCATAGGACATATCGATAAACTCAACCTCACGCGCCAGTGCAGTTGCTGCCTCACTGAGGTCACAGTTCTCTTTGCTGTCTTGAAAGTACCCACCAAAACCCACAATGTACTCTAGATCCCTGAGTTCTGCGAGAGCCATCATCCGTAGCCCTACCCCTCTTTTTACGCTGCCTCTGCTAGCTCAGATTTGGCAGCTCAGATCTTGGTCTCAGATTCAATTCTGGGGATATTTTGAGCTGATTTCTTTGAGTTCTGTCAGCCAAGCATCTGCTGTGCACTCTGCTAACACTCAGCGCATCACCTTCAATCCCATGCCTGCTGCCTGCTTGAGAGTGTGCTTCCAAGGAAAACAGAGATTCACCATTGATTCTCCATTACCAGAAGTGAGATCCTGCAAAGGTTCCCATTCTCTACTTTGCCTTTTCCTGCTTCCGGTTCTTCTGAGGCCTCATCCTGTCTTTGGAAGTAACAGACCACTATTAGAAAAGTGTCCTTGCTAAGGGCTGGGTGAGTGTGTGTTTACAATATTTTGTGTATGGTAGCTAGTGAGAGCAGTTTGCACTGGTTCTCTTCCTACTGGGCATCGACAAATCAACATTTTCACAAATAATTCAGAGAAATTGGATATTTGTATGGCTCCATTTTCTTTACAGCCATAGTCGGGGGGTTGTCCGAAGACACCAGATTTGACATTATGTTGATATAGCAGTTGCAGTCTTTAAGAATGTTAACAGTATCGATTAAGTGTTTTGGGATTTATATGAAATTGAAGTTAGTTTTTGAAAATTACCAAATCAACCTAGAAGCCAGACTTGAGAATTTCTGTAAGATTTTGTCAGCTATAAGAAAAAACTGACAGTCTCAATGTAAAATAACAGTCCAAAATTTGAAGGGGACATGCCAACCCTTTACACTTGAAGCCTCCAACAACAAAAGGAAAAATGAAATACCTATTGGAACCATGAAATAACCCCCAACCTGGGTTTCCCTTGTGCACCTGGTGCCCTTTACTCCCAATGACACATACTAGGCAATGTTGGCATTTCAAGGGGTAACATTCCTCTCTAGGAATGTACAAGAAAATCTAAACAGAATATATACATTTAGGCTTGAATCCAAAAGCACCTAGAGGCATTTAACTATGAGAAACCTGCTGCAGCTATGCTAGGCTATTGAGAACCAGGTGCTCTTCTATCAGTGCTGAGAAGGCTTAATCATCCGATCATGTTGGGGAAAGCAATTTAACACAACCAATTCTGCACCTCCAAGATATAGTGCACCCGGGGCTTCACGGAAGTGAATGACTGTCCACACAACACGTGTCTTTAAAGTTTTTGGCGAATTTTACAGTTCAGTTCACTCACTGACTTCTAATATTTTCCTGTACTGTCTTGAAAAACTGAGGCCTAATACATACTCAAGTTCATTCAAAGATTCCCCTCACTTCCCACACTCCTTTCAGCCCAAAGCATACATAAACCCAGCATTTCCTGAATCTAGGGGAAGGTCATCATTTCTTTGTGTGAGCAAAGTATTCAATTCCAATCTATTTTAGTCGAGAGTATTTGACCTTTAAGGAGTTCAGTGTTGTTCACCGAGTGTGAAGGAGGAGGAACTCTGATTCTAGTAGGGGCTTGTTCTCCTCCTTCTGGATTCATTGCAGCTCAGGTTCTGATCCTTTGAAATGGATGCCTGAGTGGAGTGGAGGGAAGAGCATGTGATGGATAGCTAGGCACAAACGTGGGAATAGGCTTACCTGGGCTTGGTGCATTTCGGTCTGAATGATTCGTAAATGCCCCTTGGGATGTGTGGATTCTCACGACCTCTTCCAAGAACATGAGCGCTTTTATCATCTCTGCCATCTCTTCTCTTTTAGACGTCAGGAATCTTGGACCCGTTCTTGGAGCAGATAATCGAGTAACTTTCTCAAGGGCACCTTGACTCTCCGTATGTTTCTGCCAGTATCACCAATGTACAGTAGGTCTCATGAATGTTTTTCGAGACTGGTATGCTCTAGAGTTGTCTCCATGCCGATATTCTCCACTGTAGCAGAACAACTTTCATCAATGTGTTCGCACATATCCTCAATCCATACAGCCAGTTTTTCTGCCAGCTTCTCTTCGTGTCTCCCTTAAAGTCGACGTCAACAGGACTGGGTAAGTCTGAAAATACCTCGGAGCCTCACCAGTAAGCTGATGCCAGGCAGATCTTCCACTGTCTGCCCTTTCAGATTCTGGAAACTGACCCGTGAACTCAGGTCTCTGGGCAGCAGCAGTATCTCGAACTTAGCTTCTCGAACAAAAGACCTAAGCCAATCTCCACATAGGGCAGCAGAACCACCATCAAACGGATCCACCCACGGAATTCTGCCCAGTTAACTTGGATCCACCAGCCACAACAAGCCTCGTGGTACACACCAATATTCCACCTGGAATCCAACCGGTAACTGCCATCCCCAGTGGTTGATGCATCAAGTCCGTGTTGGGGGTGATGCTGCATTAGATGAGAGTTTCCTAAGGGAAATGTGATTCTATCCACAAGGGTCCCATTGTCCTTTTCTCTTCCCTCTTTCCTTTTGTTCAGATCTGTATACAGAGTACAAAAGGATTGAAGAGTGTCCATGTTCAGTTTATGGATTCACACCTATTTAAACTTTCTAACAGTTCACAGTACACAGAGACCGACTCAAGGAAACTCATGTTTGTGTAATATCCATTCACCCAGATTACATATCCGTCTGTTGCTTTCTGCTGAAACACCCACACTCTCAGAACATGGATCCATTTGTTTCATGGGGGCTGAAATTCCTAGAAATGAAACCAATCCCAACGTGCACTTTCCTGTCTGTCTCTTTGGCTCTTAGTACAGTTTGGCAGAGCTACTTGTCTTTGTTATAGGCTTATGCCATTTCTTCTCTACGTAAGGTAGAATAAGGCATTCGTTCATCTTGTTGGAAGACTTCTAAGTCTATATCCCGTTCTATGACCCACTCTTATTCAAAACCGTCATTTGGGTTGGCTCACGATATGCACTTCTGGATCAGAATCTATGAATAGTAATGCACACGTCTGTTTTCGTAATACAAGTGTGTTGAGTACATGCTAACAGCGTTAATATGTCGATGCGTGCTGAATGATCCTTGATATCACTTTGAGTATTTTGTCTTGAATAATCATGGTTGTTTGGTGTATGTCAGCCAACTGTAACCTTTTAGTGTTTGTTTGTTTGTCTGATTGTTTATTTTGCAAACACATTAGGCCATGCATCTCTCCTTTTGCTTCAGACAGACAGTCATGTAAGCTGATTCACTTAAGATAGTGCTTAAAATCACCTATGATTTCCTGGTACCCTCTCCCATCTTTAGGATTTTGATGTCCTCCTTGCCTTCTTCTTCTTACTTCTTTGCAACTCAGGCTCTTCTTGCATTTGCAATAATGGTTTTGTTATTTCCATTTCATTTTGCTACTTTTCTACTCAGGGTAGTATTCTCAATTTTTGTTTTAGGATCAGTCTCAAACTTCTGAATTCTTTTCAGGTTTGCCTGTCAGTGAAATTCCCTAGCTCTGCCGTTGTTATAAATGGCGGTCATTTGGCATAGGCTACCCTAGATTGCAGCTTTTTCTCATTCAGGATATGGTCTATGTCCTGGCACTCCACCCTTGCTGCAAAATTTCTGCCGAGATATCAGCTGAACCCCCTCTGGAGGTTCCGTTTTGACTAAGTTGCTTTCCTCGAGGTGCATTTTACATCACTGGGATGATCATGAAATTTGTTTACTTGAATTCTACAGCTGCTTGTTGGTCTATTGGTATTCCACCTCTTTTGGACGCTGTGTACTTCCTGAATTCGTATAGATGATACTTTCTTGGCTTTCAGCAAGTTTCATTCTGATTTTTCTACGAATTCCTTTTCAGAATTTATTATTTTTTCACTTGCTTTTCCATTAGGGAATCCTATGAGTCCTATTCTTACCTGCATTTTCTTAACCCAGGATTCAACAGTGATGTTAGGGTTGGTTTGCACTTGCTTTTCTGTGTCTTCTTCTGATGGAGGGATTTCTGTTCCCCTGTCCTCACAGTCATTCACGAGTCCCTCTGCATTATGTAGTCTGCTTAGGATTGACTTTAGCCCAGTTTTTATCTCATCCATTGAGTTATGTGATACTATTGGGTTCTTCTTTAGAGTTTCTCTTCCCCTTTTCTGGTATTCTGCCTTTTGTGATTCTGAGGCACTGTGGTTCATCAGTGTTTTCCTCACCTCCATTTTCAGAGCTTGCTCTGGTATCGTTTTGCCGTCTAGTTGTTTGAAAACTTATTTTTTGGTCCTTCAAACTCTTTGGAACTGAAAATGGTTCTTCCTGTTTCTTTTACTATACTTCTTTTACTCTACAGGTCAGGTACTATCTTGTATCTAATATAGACTTATAGGGCTTGGTTAAGTGCAAACTTTAGACTCTTTGGTGTACGCAAATCCATGGTATTTCTGTGAGGACAATTTTCCCTAGACCTTGATGCCATGCCCTGTTCCTGTGTGTGTTGTCTGGTATATCTCTGAATCCTGGTGTTGCCTTTGTTGTGATGAACATACCATACTGTTTCAGTTAGTAGAACCTATATTTATTACACTAATCTCACAATTCTGAAAGGGCACAGGGCACTTCCTCTAGTGGAAATGAAGCTTCTATAGGTTTTCAGCTCTGCATTCTTCTGTATGTCATTTTGAAGTGTCTCCAATACAGCCAACATAGAGTGCACTTGTACATTTTATTGCCATGAGAATGTCCCAATGTTACCAGTTCTTCCTAGAGCTTCTCTGTCTACAGAAACACCAGTGGAAGCATATGTATGGATGTCATACTTCAGGGCCTGCTGGGATGATCCCGCAGTCCGACCTATGTGTCCTCGGTGCAGTACCCTGTCAGTGCCATCCAAAATGTAGCATCTGCATTTGTGTGATAATGCTGTAAGAAATGCTTCATCTTCTCATGCTGTGGACTTTGACCACTGTTCCTACTTCTCTCATTCTTGAGTAATGGGTTCACGAAGGCAACCACAGAACTGTTCTGCATCCTCTGCCTCAAACCAGACTGTAATCCCAATCCAGGTTATGAATGTAGCAGATCCTAAATCTTTTAATACTGATTTCAAAACCAACGCCAACAGGAACCCTCAGTCCAGATGCATGATACCTCTGATTGAGCCCCACACGTGCTCTATTGGCAAAATGTCAAATTGGACCCTGGTCCTGCAGATGCAGTGGATGTGGCCATAGGACATATCGATAAACTCAACCTCACGCGCCAGTGCAGTTGCTGCCTCACTGAGGTCACAGTTCTCTTTGCTGTCTTGAAAGTACCCACCAAAACCCACAACGCACTCTAGATCCCTGAGTTCTGCGAGAGCCATCATCCGTAGCCCTACCCCTCTTTTTACGCTGCCTCTGCTAGCTCAGATTTGGCAGCTCAGATCTTGGTCTCAGATTCAATTCTGGGGATATTTTGAGCTGATTTCTTTGAGTTCTGTCAGCCAAGCATCTGCTGTGCACTCTGCTAACACTCAGCGCATCACCTTCAATCCCATGCCTGCTGCCCGCTTGAGAGTGTGCTTCCAAGGAAAACAGAGATTCACCATTGATACTCCATTACCAGAGGTGAGATCCTGCAAAAGTTCCCATTCTCTACTTTGCCTTTTCCTGCTTCCGGTTCTTCTGAGGCCTCATCCTGTCTTTGGATGTAACAGACCACTATTAGGAAAGTGTCCTTGCCAAGGGCTGGGTGAGTGTGTGTTTACAATGTTTGGTGTATGGTAGCTAGTGAGAGAAGTTTGCACTGGTCCTCTTCCTTCTGGGCATCGACAAATCAACATTTTCACAAATAATTCAGAGAAATTGGATATTTGTTTGGCTCCATTTTCTTTACAGCCATGGTCGGGTGGTTGTCCGAAGACACCAGATTTGACATTATGTTGATATAGCAGTTGCAGTCTTTAATAAGGTTAATAGTATCGATTTCCTTGTTTTGTTATTTATATGAAAATGAAGTTAGTTTTTGAAAATTACCAAATCAACCTAGAAGCCAGACTTGACAATTTCTGTAAGATTTTGTCAGCTCTAAGGAAAAAACAGACAGTCTCAATGTAAAATAGCAGTCCAAAAGTTTGAAGGGGTCATGCCAACTCTTTTCTCTTGAAGCCTCCAACAACAAAAGGAACAATGAAATACCTATTGGAACCATGAAATAACCCCCAACCTGGGTTTCCCTTGTGCACCTGGTGCCCTTTACTCCCAATGACACATACTAGGCAATGTTGGCATTTCAAGGGGTAACATTCCTCTCTAGGAATGTACAAGAAAATCTAAACAGAATATATACATTTAGGCTTGAATCCAAAAGCACCTAGAGGCATTTAACTATGAGAAACCTGCTGCAGCTATGCTAGGCTGTTGAGAACCAGGTGCTCTTCTATCAGTGCTGAGAAGGCTTAATCATCCGATCATGTTGGGGAAAGCAACTTAACACAACCAAGTCTGCACCTCCAAGATATAGTACACCCGGGGCTTGACGGAAGTGAATGACTGTCCACATAACCTGTGTCTTTAATGTGTTTGGCGACTTTTACAGTTCAGTTCACTATCTGACTTCTAATATTTTCCTGTACTGTCTTGAAAAACTGAGGCCTATTACATATTTAACTTCATTCAAAGATTCCCCTTACTTCCCACACTCTTTTCAGCCCAAAGTATACATAACCCCAGCATTTCCTGAATCTAGGGGAAGGTCATCATTTCTTTGTGTGAGCTAAGTATTCAATTCCTATCTACTTTAGTCGAGAGTATTTGACCTTTAAAGAGTTCACTGTTGTTCACTGAGTGTGAAGGAGGAGGATCTCTGATTCTAGTATGGGCTTGCTCTACTCCTACTGGATTCATTGCAGCTCAGGTTCTGATCCTTTGAAATGGATGACTGAGTGGAATGGATGGACGAGCATGTGATTGACAGCTAGGCACAAACGTGGCAATAGGCTTACCTGGGCTTGGTGCATTTCGGTCTGAATGATTCGTAAATGCCCCTTGGGATGTGTGGATTCTCACGACCTCTTCCAAGAACATGAGCGCTTTTATCATCTCTGCCATCTCTTCTCTTTAAGACATCAGGAATCTTGGACCCGTTCTTGGAGCAGAAAATCGAGTAAATTTCTCAATGGCACGTTGATTCTCCGTATGTTTCTGTCAGTATCACTGATGTTCAGTAGGTCTCATGAATGTCTTTCGAGCCTGGTATGTTCTATAGATGTCTCCATGCCGATAATCTCCACTGTAGCAAAACAACTTTCATCAATGTGTTCGCACATTTCCTCAATCCATTCAGCCAATTTTTCTGCCAGGTTCTCTTCGTGTCTTCCATAAAGTCGACATGAACAGGACTGGGGAAGTCTGAAAATACCTCGGAGCCTCACCAGTAAGCTGATGACAGGCAGATCTTCCACTGTCTGCCGTTTCAGCTTCGGGAAACTGACCCGTGATCTCAGGTCTTTGGGCAGCAACAGTATTTCGAACTTACTCAGCTTCCCGAACAAAAGACCTAAGCCAAACTCCACATAGAGCAGCAGAACCACCATCAAACTGATCCACCCACAGAATTCTGCCCAGTTACATTGGATCCACCAGCCGCAACAAGCCTCATAGTACACACCAACATTCCACCTGGAATCCAACCGGTAACTGCCATCCCCAATGGTTGATGCATCAAGTCCGTGTAGGGGGTGATGCTGCATTAGACGAGAGTTTCCTAAGGGAAATGTGATTCTATCCACAAGGGTCCCATGGTCCTTTTCTCTTCCCTCTTTCCTTTTGTTCAGATCTGTATACAGAGTACAAAAGGATTGAAGAGTGTCCATGTTCAGTTTATGGATTCACACCTATTTAAACTTTCTAACAGTTCACAGTACACAGAGACCGACTCAAGGAAACTCATGTTTGTTTAATATCCATTCACCCAGATTACATATCCGTCTGTTGCTTTCTGCTGAAACACCCACCCTCTCAGAACATGGATCCATTAGTTTCACGGGGGCTGAAATTCCTAGAAATGAAACCAATCCCAACGTGCACTTTCCTGTCTGTCTCTTTGGCTCTTAGTACAGTTTTGCAGAGCTACTTGTCTTTGTTATAGTCTTATGCCATTTCTTCTCTACGTAAGGTAGAATAAGGCATTCGTTCACCTGTTGGAAGACTTCTAAGTCTATATCCCGTTCTATGACCCACTCTTATTCAAAACCGTCATTTGGGTTGGCTCACGATATGCACTTCTGGATCAGTATCTATGAATAGTAATGCACACGTCTGTTTTCGGAATACAAGTGTTTTGAGTACATGCCAGCCGCTTTAATAGGTCGATGCGTGCTGAATGATCCTTGACATCACTTTGAGTATTTTGTCTTGAATAATCATGTTTGTTTGGTGTATGTCAGCCAACTGTAACCTTTTGGTGTTTGTTTGTTTGTCTGACTGTTTATCTTGCAAACACATTAGGCCATGCATCTCTCCTTATGCTTCAGACAGACAGTCATGTAAGCTGATTCACTTAAGATAGTGCTTAAAATCACCTATGATTTCCTGCTACCCTCTCCCATCTTTAGGATTTTGATGTCCTCCTTGCCTTCTTTTTCTTACTTCTTTGCAACTCAGGCTCTTCTTGCATTTGCAATAATGGTTCTGTTATTTCCATTTCATCTTGCTACTTTTCTACTCAGGGTAGGATTCTCAATTTTTGTTTTAGGATCAGTCTCAAACTGCTGAATTCTTTTCAGGTTTGCCTGTCAGTGAAATTCCCTAGCGCTGCCGTTGTTATAAACGGCGGTCATTTGGCATAGGCTACCCTAGATTGCAGCTTTTTCTCATTCAGGATATGGTCTATGTCCTGGCACTCCTCCCCGTGCTGCAAAATTTCTGCCGAGATATCAGCTGAACCCCCTCTGGAGGTTCTGTTGTGACTAAGTTGCTTTCCTCGAGGTGCATTTTACATCACTGGGATGATCATGAAATTTGTTTATTTGAATTCTACAGCTGCTTGTTGGTCTATTGGTATTCCACCTCTTTTGGACGCTGTGTACTTCCTGAATTCGTATAGATGATACTTTCTTGGCTTTCAGCAAGTTTCATTCTGATTTTTCTACAAATTCCTTTTCCGAATTTATTATTTTATCTCTTGCTTTTCCATTAGGGAATCCTATGAGTCCTATTCTTACCTGCATTTTCTTAACCCAGGATTCAACAGTGATGTTAGCGTTGGTTTGCACTTGCTTTTCTGTGTCTTCTTCTGATGGAGGGATTTCTGTTCCCCTGTCCTCACAGTCATTCACGAGTCCCTCTGCATTATGTAGTCTGCTTAGGATTGACTTTAGCCCAGTTTTTATCTCATCCATTGAGTTTTCTGATACTATTGGTTTGTTTTTAGAGTTTCTCTTCCCCTTTTCTGGTATTCTGCCTTTTGTGATTCTGAGGCACTGAGGTTCATCTGTGTTTCCCTCACCTCCATTTTCAGAGCTTGCTCTGGTATCGTTTTGCCGTCTAGTTGTTTGAAAGCTTATTTTTTGGTCCTTCAATCTCTTTGGAACTGAAAATGATTCTTCCTGTTTCTTTTACTATACTTCATTTACTCTACAAGTCAGGTACTATCATGTATCAAATATAGACTTATAGGGCTTGGTTAAGTGCAAACTTTAGACTCTTTGGTGTATGCAATTCCATGATATTTCTGTGAGGACAATTTTCCATAGACCTTGATGCCATGCCCTGATCCTGTGTGTGTTGTTGGTATATCTCTGAATCCTGGTGTTGCCTTTGTTGTGATGAACATACCATACTGTTTCAGTTAGAAGAACCTATTTTTATTACACTAATCTCACAATTCTGAAAGGGCACAGGGCACTTCCTCTAGTGGAAATGAAGCTTCTATAGGTTTTCAGCTCTTCATTCTTCTGTATGTCATTTTGAAGTGTCTCCAATACAGCCAACATAGAGTGCACTTTTACTTTCTATTGCCATGAGAATGTCCCAATGTTACCAGTACTTCCTAGAGCTTCTCTGTCTACAGAAACACCAGTGGAAGCATATGTATGGATGTCATACTTCAGGGCCTGCTGGGATGATCCCGCAAACCGACCTATGTGTCCTCGGTGCAGTACCCTGTCAGTGCCATCCAAAATGTAGCATCTGCATTTTGGTGATAATGCTGTAAGAAACGCTTCATCTTCTCATGCTGTGGACTTTGACCACTCTTCCTACTTCTCTCATTCTTGAGTAATGGGTTCACAAAGGCAACCACAGAACTGTTCTGCATCCTCTGCCTCAAACCAGACTGTAATCCCAATCCAGGTTATGAATGTAGCAGATCCTAAATCTTTTAATACTGATTTCAAAACCAACGCCCCCAGGAAACCTCAGTCCAGATGCATGATACCTCTGATTGAGCCCCACACGTGCTCTATTGGCAAAATGTCAAATTGGACCCTGGTCCTGCAGATGCAGTGGATGTGGCCATAGGACATATCGATAAACGCAACCGCACGCGCCAGTGCGTTTGCTGCCTCACTGAGGTCACAGTTCTCTTTGCTCTCTTGAAAGTACCCACCAAAACCTGCAACGCACTCTAGATCCCTGAGTTCTGCGAGAGCCATCATCCGTAGCCCTACCCCTATTTTTACGCTGCCTCTGCTAGCTCAGATTTGGCAGCTCAGATCTTGGTCTCAGATTCAATTGTGGGGATATTTTGAGCTGATTTCTTTGAGTTCTGTCATCCAAGCATCTGCTGTGCACTCTGCTAACTCTCAGCGCATCACCTTCAATCCCATGCCTGCTGCCCGCTTGAGAGTGTGCTTCCAAGGTAAACAGAGTTTCACCTTTGATGCTCCATTACCAGAGGTCGGATCCTGCACTTGTTTCCATTCTCTACTTTGCCTTTTCCTGCTACCAGGATTTCTTAGGCCTCATCCTGTCTTTGGAAGTAACGGACCACTCTTAGGCAAGTGTCCTCTGCCAAGGGCTGGGTGAGTGTTTGTTTACAATGTTTTGTGTATGGTAGCTAGTGAGAGCACTTTGCACTGGTTCTCTTCCTACTGGGCATCAATAAATCAACACTTTCCACATATAATTCACAGAAATTGGATATTTGTTTCGCTCCGTTTATTTACAGCCATCGTTGAAAAGTTTGTCCGAAGACTCCAGCTTTGACCTTATGTTGACATGGCAGTTGCAGGCTTTAGGAAAGTTAACAGTATCGATTTACATGTTTTGTGATTTATATGAAAGTGAAGTTAGTTTTTGAAAATTACCAAATCAACCTAGAACCCAGACATGACAATTTCTGAAAGATTTTGTCTGCCCTAAGGAAAAAACCGACAGTCTCAATGTAAAATAGCAGTTCAAAAGTTTGAAGGGGACATGCCAACTCTTTTCTCTTGAAGCCTCCAACAACAAAAGGAACCATGAAATACCTATTGGAACCATGAAATAACCCCCATCCTGGGTTACTCTTGTGCACCTTTTGCCCTTTACTCCCAATGACACATACTAGGCAATGTTGGCATTTCAAGGGGTAACATTCCTCTCTAGGATTATACAAGAGAATCTAACAGAATATATACATTTTGGCTTGAATCCAAAAGCACCTAGGGGCATTTAACTATGAGAAACCTGCTGCAGCTATGCTAGGCTATTGAGAACCAGGTGCTCTTCTATCAGTGCTGAGAAGGCTTAATCTTACGATCATGTTGGTGAAAGCAATTTAACACAACCAAGTCTGCACCTCCAAGATATAGTGCACCCGGGGCTTGACGGAATTGAATGACTGTCCACATAATCTGTGTCTTTAATGTGTTTGGCGAATTTTACAGTTAGGTTCACTATCTGACTTCTAATATTTTCCTGTACTGTCTTGAAAAACTGAGGCCTAATACATATTCAAGTTCATTCAAAAATTCCCCTCCCATCCCACACTCTTTTCAGCCGAAAGAATACATAAACCCTGTATTTCCTGAATCTAGGGGAAGGTCATCATTTCTTTGTGTGAGCTAATTATTCAATTCCTATGTATTTTAGTCGAGAGTTTTTGACATTTAAGGATTTCACTGTTGTTCACCGAGTGTGAAGGAGGAGGAACTCTGATTCTAGTAGGGGCTTGCACTCCTCCTACTAGATTCTTTGCAGCTCAGGTTCTGATCCTTTGAAATGGATGCCTGAGTGGAGTGGAGGGAAGAGCATGTGATTGACAGCTAGGCACAAACGTGGGAATAGGCTTACCAGGGCTTGGTGCATTTCGGTCTGAATGATTCGTAAATGCCCCTTGGGATGTGTGGATTCTCACGACCTCTTCCAAGAACATGAGCGCTTTTATCATCTCTGCCATCTCTTCTGTTTTAGATGTCAGGAATCTTGGACCCGTTCTTGGAGCAGAGAATCGAGTAATTTCTCAAGGGCACGTTGACTCTCCGTATGTTTCTGCCAGTATCAGCGAGGTTCAATAGGTCTCATGAATGTCTTTCGAGCCTGATATGCTCTAGAGATGTCTCCATGCCGATATTCTCCACTGTAGCAGAACAACACTCATCAATGTGTCTGCACATCTCCTCAATCCATGCAGCCAGTTTTTCTTCCAGCTTCTCTTCGTGTCTCCCCTAAAGTCGACGTCAACAGGAATGGGCATGTCTGAAAATACCTCGGAGCCTCACCAGTAAGCTGATGACAGGCAGATCTTCCACTGTCTGCCGTTTCAGATTCTGGA
Organism: Camelus dromedarius; assembly: GCF_036321535.1. NCBI lineage: Eukaryota > Metazoa > Chordata > Mammalia > Artiodactyla > Camelidae > Camelus > Camelus dromedarius. The sequence continues at coordinate 7,596,707 of NC_087470.1, forward strand.
AACTGCCCCGTGATCTCAGGTCTCTGGGCAGCAGCAGGATCTCCAACTTACTCATCTTCCCGAACAAAAGACCGAAGCCAATCTCCATATAGGGCAGCAGAACCAACATCAAACTGATCCACCCACAGAATTCTGCCCAGTTACATTGGATCCACCAGCCGCAACAAGCCTCGTGGTACACACCAACATTCAACCTGGAATCCAACCGGTAACTGCCATCCCCAGTGGTTGATGCATCAAGTCCTTGTTGGGGGTGATGCTGCATTAAACGAGAGTTTCCTAAGGGAAATGTGATTCTATCCACAAGGGTCCCATGGTCCTTTTCTCTTCCCTCTTTCCTTTTGTTCAGTTCTGTATACACAGTACAAACGGAAGGAAGAGTGTCCATGTTCAGTTTATGGATTCACACCTATTTAAACTTTCTAACAGTTCACAGTACACAGAGACCCAATCAAGGAAACTCATGTTTGTGTAATATCCATTCACCCAGATTACATATCCGTCTGTTGCTTTCTGCTGAAAAACCCACACTCTCAGAACATGGATCCATTTGTTTCATGGGGGCTGAAATTTCTACAAATGAAACCAATCCTTACGTGCAATTTCCTGTCTGTCTCTTTGGCCCATAGTACAGTTTTGCAGAGCTACTTGTCTTTGTTATAGGCTTATGCCATTTCTTCTCTACGTAAGGTAGAATAAGGCATTCGTTCATCCTGTTGGAAGACTTCTAAGCCTATATCCAGTTCTATGACCCACTCTTATTCAAAACCGTCATTTGGGTTGGCTCACGATATGCACTTCTGGATCAGTATCTATGAATAGTAATGCACACGTCTGTTTTCTGAATACAAGTGTGTTGAGTACATGCTAACTGCTTAAATAGGTCGATGCGTGCTGAATGATCCTTGACATCACTTTGAGTATTTTGTCTTGAATAATCAAGGTTGTTTGGTACATGTCAGCCAACTGTAACCATTTGGTGTTTGTTTTTTTGTCTGATTGTTTATTTTGCAAACACATTAGGCCATGCATCTCTCCTTTTGCTTCAGACAGAGAGTAATGTAATCTGATTCATTTAAGATAGTGCTTAAAATCACCTATGATTTCCTGCTACCCTCTGCCATCTTTAGGATTTTGATGTCTTCCTTGCCTTCTTCTTCTTACTTCTTTGCAACTCAGGCTCTTCTTGCATTTGCAATAATGGTTTTGTTATTTCCATTTCATCTTGCTACTTTTCTACTCAGGGTAGGATTCTCAATTTTTGTTTTAAGATCAGTCTCAAACTGCTGAATTCTCTTAAGGTTTGCCTGTCAGTGAAATTCCCTACCTCTGCTGTTGTTATAAATGGCGATCATTTTGCATAGGTTACCCTAAATTGCAGGTTTTTCTCATTCAAGATATGGTCTATGTCTTGGCACTCCTCCCCGTGCTGCAAAATTTCTGCCGAGATATCCGCTGAAACCCCTCTGGATGTTCTGTTGTGACTAAGTTGCTTTCCTCGAGGTGCATTTTACATCACTGGGATGATCATGAAATTTGTTTATTTGAATTCTACAGCTGCTTGTTGGTCTATTGGTATTCCACCTCTTTTGGGCCCTGTGTACTTCCTGAATTCGTATAGATGATACTTTCTTGGCTTTCAGCAAGTTTCATTCTGATTTTTCTACAAATTCCTTTTCAGAACATAATATTTTATCTCTTGCTTTTCCATTTGGGCAACCTAAGAGTCCTACTCTTACCTGCTTTTTCTTAACCCAGGATTCAACAGTGATGTTAGCGTTGGTTTGCACTTGCTTTTCTGTGTCTTCTTCTGATGGAGGGATTTCTGTTCCCCTGTCCTCACAGTCATTCACGAGTCCCTCTGCATTATGTAGTCTGCTTAGGATTGACTTTAGCCCAGTTTTTATGTCATCCATTGAGTTTTCTGATACTATTTGGTTCTTCTTTAGATTTTCTCTTCCCCATTTCTGGTATTCTTCCTTTTGTGATTCTGAGGCACTGTGGTTCATCAGTGTTTTCCTCACCTCCATTTTCAGAGTTTGCTCTGGTATCGTTTTGCCGTCTAGTTGTTTGAAAGCTTATTTTTTGGGCCTTCAATCTCTTTGGAACTGAAAATGTTCCTTCCTGCTTCTTTTACTATACTTCTTTAATCTTCAGGTCAGGTAGTATCATGTATCTAATATAGACTTATATGGCTTGGTTAAGTGCAAACTTTAGACTCTTTGGTGTACGCAAATCCATGGTATTTCTGTGAGGACAATTTTCCCTAAACCTTGATGCCATGCCCTGTTCCTGTGTGTGTTGTCTGGTATATCTCGGAATCCTGGTGTTGCCTTTGTTGTGATGAACATACCATACAGTTTCAGTTAGTAGAACCTATTTGTATTACACTAATCTCACAATTCTGAAAGGCCAAAGGGCACTTCCTCTAGTGGAAATGAAGCTTCTATACGTTTTCAGCTCTGCATTCTTCTGTAGGTCATTTTGAAGTGTCTCCAATACAGCCAACATAGAGTGCGCTTGTACTTTCTATTGCCATGGGAATATCCCAATGTTACCAGTCCTTCCCAGAGCTTCTCTGTCTACAGAAACACCAGTGGAAGCATATGTATAGATGTCATACTTCTGGGCCTGCTTGGATGATCCTGCAGACCGAACTATGTGTCCTCGGTGCAGTACCATGTCAGTGCCGTCCAAAATGTAGCATCTGCATTTTGGTGATAATGCTGTAAGAAATGCTTCATCTTCTCATGCTGTGGACTTTGACCACTCTTCCTACTTCTCTCATTCTTGAGTAATGGGTTCACGAAGGCAACCACAGAGCTGTTCTGCATCCTCCGCCTCAAACCTAACTGTAATCCCAATCCAGGTTAAGAATGTAGCAGATCCTAAATCTTTTAATACTGATTTCAAACCCAACGCCCCCTGGAACCCTCAGTCCCGATGCATGATACCTCTGATTGAGCCCCACACGTGCTCTATTGGCAAAATGTCAAATTGGACCCTGGTCCTGCAGATGCAGTGGATGTGGCCATAGGACATATCGATAATCTCAACCTCACGCGCCAGTGCGTTTGCTGCCTCACTGAGGTCACAGTTCTCTTTGCTCTCATGAAAGTACCCACCAAAACCCACAACGCACTCTAGATCCCTGAGTTCTGCGAGAGCCAACATCCGTAGCCCTACCCCTCTTTTTACGCTGCCTCTGCTAGCTCAGATTTGGCAGCTCGGATCTTGGTCTCAGATTCAATTGTGGGGATATTTTGAGCTTCTTTCTTTGAGTTCTGTCAGTCAAGCATCTGCTGTGCACTCTGCTAACGCTCAGCGCATCACCTTCAATCCCATGCCTGCTGCCCGCTTGAGAGTGTGCTTCCAAGGAAAACAGAGTTTCACCTTTGATGCTCCATTACCAGAGGTCAGATCCTGCACTGGTTTCCATTCTCTACATTGCCTTTTCCTGCTTCCGGTTTTTCTGAGGCCTCATCCTGTCTTTGGAAGTAACAGACCACTCTTAGACAAGTGTCCTGTACCAAGGGCTGGGTGAGTGTGTGTTTAAAATGTTTTGTGTATGGTAGCTAGTGAGAGCAGTTTGCAATGGTTCTCTTCCTACTGGGCATCGATAAATCAACACTTTCCACATATAATTCACATAAATTGGATATTTGTTTCACTCCGATTTTTTACAGCCATCATTGGAGTGTTTGTCCGAAGACTCCAGCTTTGACCTTATGTTGACAAGGCAGTTGCGGTCTTTAGGAAAGTTAACAGAATCGATTTACATGTTTTGTGATTTATATGAAAGTGAAGTTAGTTTTTGAAAATTACCAAATCAACCTAGAAGTCAGAATTGACATTTTCTGTAAGATTTTGTCAGCTCTAAGGAAAAAACAGACAGTCTCAATGTAAAATAGCAGTCCAAAAGTTTGAAGGGGACATGCCAACTCTTTTCTCTTGAAGCCTCCAACAACAAAAGGAACAATGAAATAACTATTGGAACCATGAAATAACCCCCATCCTGGTTTACCCTTGTGCAACTGGTGCCCTTTATTCCCAATGACACATACTAGGCAATGTTGGCATTTCAAGGGGTAACATTCCTCTCTAGGAATATACAAGAAAATCTAAACAGAATATATAAATTTAGGCTTGATTCCAAAAGCACCTAGAGGCATTTAACTATGAGAAACCTGCTGCAGCTATGCTAGGCTATTGAGAACCAGGTTCTCTTCTATCAGTGCTGAGAAGGCTTAATCATCCGATCATGTTGGGGAAAGCAATTTAACACAACCAAGTCTGCACCTCCAAGATATAGTGCACCCGGGGCTTGATGGAAGTGAATGACTGTCCACATAACCTGTGTCTTTAAAGTTTTTGGCGACTTTTACAGTTCAGTTCACTATCTGATTTCTAATATTTTCCTGTACTGTCTTGAAAAACTGAGGCCTAATACATATTCAAGTTCATTCAAAGAATCCCCTCACTTCCCACACTCATTTCACCCCAAAGAATACAAAAACCCAGTATTTCCTGAATCTAGGGGAAGGTCATCATTTCTTTGTGTGAGCTAAGTATTCAATTCCTATCTATATTAGTCGAGATTATTTGACCTTTAATGAGTTCACAGTTTTTCACCGAGTCTGAAGGATGAGGAACTCTGATTCTAGTAGGGGCTTGCTCTACTCCTACTGGATTCTTTGCAGCTCAGGTTCTGATCCTTTGAAATGGATGCCTGAGTGGAGTGGAGGGAAGAGCATGTGATTGACAGCTAGGCACAAACCTGGGAATAGGCTTACCTGGGCTTGGTGCATTTCGGTATGTATGATTCGTAAATGCCCCTTGGGATGTGTGGATTCTCACGATCTCTTACAAGAACATGAGCGCTTTTATCATCTCTGCCATCTCTTCTCTTTTAGACGTCAGGAATCTTGGACCCGTTCTTGAAGCGGAGAATCGAGTAAATTTCTAAAAGGCACCTTGACTCTCCGTATATTTTTGCCAGTATCAGCGAGGTCCAGTAGATCTCATGAATGTCTTTCGAGCCTGGTATGCTCTAGAGATGTCTCCATGCCGATATTCTCCACTGTAGCATAACAACTTTCATCAATGTGTTCGTACATCTCCTCAATCCATGCAGCCAGTTTTTCTGCCAGGTTCTCCTCGTGTCTCCCCTAAAGTCGACGTCAACAGGACTGGGCAAGTCTGAAAATACCTCGGAGCCTCACCAGTAAGCTGATGACAGGCAGATCTTCCACTGTCTGCCCTTTTAGATTCTGGAACCTGACCCATGAACTCAGGTCTCTGGGCAGCAGCAGTATCTCGAACTTACTCAGTTTCCCGAACAAAATACCGAAGCCAATCTCCACATAGGGCAGCAGACCCAACATCAAACTGATCCACCCACAGAATTCTGCCCAGTGACCTTGGATCCACCAGCCGCAACAAGCCTCGTGGTACACACCTATAATCCAACTTTAATCCAACCGGTAACTGCCATCCCCAGTGGTTGATGCATCAAGTCCGTGTTGGGGGTGATGCTGCATTAGACGAGAGTTCCCTAAGGAAATGTGATTCTATCCACAAGGGTCCCATGATCCTTTTCTCTTCCCTCTTTCCTTTTGTTCAGATCTGTATACACAGTACAAACGGAGGGAAGAGTGTCCATGTTCAGTTTATGGATTCACACCTATTTAAACTTTCTAACAGTTCACAGTACACAGAGACCGACTCAATGAAACTCATGTTTGTGTAATATCCATTCACCAGATTACATATCCGTCTGTTGCTTTCTGCTGAACACCCACACTCTCAGAACATGGATCCATTTGTTTAATGGGGGCTGAAATTCCTAGAAATGAAACCAATCCCAACGTGCAATTTCCTGTCTATCTCTTTTGCACTTAGTTCAGTTTTGCAGAGCTACTTGACTTTGTTATAGGCTTATGCCATTTCTTCTCTACGTAGGTTAGAATTAGGCATTCGTTCATGCTGTCGGAAGTCTTGTAAGTCTATATCCCGTTCTATGACCCACTCTTATTCAAAACCGTCATTTGGGTTGGCTCACGATATGCACTTCTGGATCATTATCTATGAATAGTAATGCACGCGTCTGTTGTCTGAATACAAGTGTGTTGAGTACATGCTAACAGCGATAATAGGTCGATGCGTGCTGAATGATCCTTGACATCACTTTGAGTATTTTGTCTTGAATAATCATGGTTGTTTGGTATATGTCAGCCAACTGTAACCTTTTGGTGTTTGTTTGTTTGTCTGATTGTTTATTTTGCAAACACATTAGGCCATGCATCTCTCCTTTTGCTTCAGACAGACAGTCATGTAAGCTGATTCACTAAAGATAGTGCTTAAAATCACCTATGATTTCCTGTTATCCCCTCCCATCTTTAGGATTTTGATGTCCTCCTTGCCTTCTTCTTCTTACTTCTTTGCAACTCAGGCTCTTTTTGCATTTGCAATAATGGTTTTGTTATTTCCATTTCATTTTGCTACTTTCCTACTCAGGGTAGGATTCTCAATTTTTGTTTTAGGATCAGTCTCAAACTGCTGAATTCTTTTAAGGTTTGCCGGTCAGTGAAATTCCCTACATTTGCTGTTGTTATAAATGGCGGTCATTTTGCATAGGCTACCCTAGATTGCAGCTTTTTCTCATTCAGGATATGGTCTATGTCTTGGCACTCTTCCCCGTGCTGCAAAATTTCAGCCGAGATATCAGCTGAAACCCCTCTGGAGGTTCTGTTGTGACTAAGTTGCTTTCCTCGAGGTGCATTTTACATCACTGGGTTGATCATGAAATTTGTTTACTTGAATTCTACAGCTGCTTGTTGGTCTATTGGTATTCCACGTATTTTGGACGATGTGTACATCCTGAATTCGTATAGATGATACTTTCTTGGCTTTCAGCAAATTTCATTCTGATTTTTCTACAAATTCCTTTTCAGAATTTATTATTTTATCTCTTGCTTTTCCATTTGGGTATCCTACGAGTCCTATTCTTACCTGCATTTTCTTAACCCAGGATTCAACAGTGATGTTAGCGTTGGTTTGCACTTGCTTTTCTGTGTCTTCTAATGACGGAGGGATTTCTGTTCCCCTGTCCTCACAGTCATTCACGAGTCCCTCTGCATTATGTAGTCTGCTTAGGATTGAATTTAGCCCAGTTTTTATCTCATCCATTGAGTTATTTGATACTATTGTGTTCTTCTTTATATTTTCTTTTCCCCTTTTCTCGTATTCTGCCTTTTGTGATTCTGAGGCACTGTGGTTCATCAGTGTTTTCCTCACCTCCATTTTCAGAGCTTGCTCTGGTATCGTTTTGCCGTCTAGTTTTTTGAAAGCTTATTTTTTGGGCCTTCAATCTCTTTGGAAATGAAAATGGTACTTCCTGTTTCTTTTACTATACTTCTTTTACTCTACAGGTCAGGTACTATCTTGTATCTAATATAGACTTATAGGGCTTGGTTAAGTGCAAACTTTAGACTCTTTGGTGTACGCAATTCCATGGTATTTTTGTGAGGACAATTTTCCCTAGACCTTGATGCCATGCCCTGTTCCTGTGTGTGTTGTCAGGTATATTTCTGAATCCTGGTGTTGCCTTTGTTGTGATGAACAAACCATACAGTTTCATTTAGTAGAACCTATTTTTATTACACTAATCTCACAATTCTGAAAGGGCACAGGGCACATCCTCTAGTGGAAATGAAGCTTCTATAGGTTTTCAGCTCTGCATTCTTCTGTAGGTCATTTTGAAGTGTCTCCAATACAGCCAACATAGAGTGCACTTGTACTTTCTATTGCCATGGGAATGTCCCAATGGTACCAGTTCTTCCCAGAGCTTCTCTGTCTACAGAAACACCAGTGGAAGCATATGTATGGATGTCATACTTCAGGGCCTGCTGGGATGTTCCCGCAGACCGAACTATGTGTCCTCGGTGCAGTACCCTGTCAGTGCCATCCAAAATATAGCATCTGCATTTCGGTGATAATGCTGTAAGAAATGCTTCATCTTCTCATGCTGTGGACTTTGACCACTCTTCCTACTTCTCTCATTCTTGAGTAATGTGTTCACGAAGGCAACCACAGAGCTGTTCTGCATCCTCCGCCTCAAACCTAACTGTAATCCCAATCCAGGTTAAGAATGTAGCAGATCCTAAATCTTTTAATACTGATTTCAAACCCAACGCCCCCTGGAACCCTCAGTCCCGATGCATGATACCTCTGATTGAGCCCCACAAGTGCTCTATTGGCAAAATGTCAAATTGGACCCTGGTCCTGCAGATGCAGTGGATGTGGCCATAGGACATATCGATAATCTCAACCTCACGCGCCAGTGCGTTTGCTGCCTCACTGAGGTCACAGTTCTCTTTGCTCTCATGAAAGTACCCACCAAAACCCACAACGCACTCTAGATCCCTGAGTTCTGCGAGAGCCAACATCCGTAGCCCTACCCCTCTTTTTACGCTGCCTCTGCTAGCTCAGATTTGGCAGCTCGGATCTTGGTCTCAGATTCAATTGTGGGGATATTTTGAGCTTCTTTCTTTGAGTTCTGTCAGTCAAGCATCTGCTGTGCACTCTGCTAACGCTCAGCGCATCACCTTCAATCCCATGCCTGCTGCCCGCTTGAGAGTGTGCTTCCAAGGAAAACAGAGTTTCACCTTTGATGCTCCATTACCAGAGGTCAGATCCTGCACTGGTTTCCATTCTCTACATTGCCTTTTCCTGCTTCCGGTTTTTCTGAGGCCTCATCCTGTCTTTGGAAGTAACAGACCACTCTTAGACAAGTGTCCTGTACCAAGGGCTGGGTGAGTGTGTGTTTACAATGTTTTGTGTATGGTAGCTAGTGAGAGCAGTTTGCAATTGTTCTCTTCCTACTGGGCATCGATAAATCAACACTTTCCACATATAATTCACATAAATTGGATATTTGTTTCGCTCCGATTTTTTACAGCCATCATTGGAGTGTTTGTCCGAAGACTCCAGCTTTGACCTTATGTTGACAAGGCAGTTGCGGTCTTTAGGAAAGTTAACAGAATCGATTTACATGTTTTGTGATTTATATGAAAGTGAAGTTAGTTTTTGAAAATTACCAAATCAACCTAGAAGTCAGAATTGACATTTTCTGTAAGATTTTGTCAGCTCTAAGGAAAAAACAGACAGTCTCAATGTAAAATAGCAGTCCAAAAGTTTGAAGGGGACATGCCAACTCTTTTCTCTTGAAGCCTCCAACAACAAAAGGAACAATGAAATAACTATTGGAACCATGAAATAACCCCCATCCTGGTTTACCCTTGTGCAACTGGTGCCCTTTATTCCCAATGACACATACTAGGCAATGTTGGCATTTCAAGGGGTAACATTCCTCTCTAGGAATATACAAGAAAATCTAAACAGAATATATAAATTTAGGCTTGATTCCAAAAGCACCTAGAGGCATTTAACTATGAGAAACCTGCTGCAGCTATGCTAGGCTATTGAGAACCAGGTTCTCTTCTATCAGTGCTGAGAAGGCTTAATCATCCGATCATGTTGGGGAAAGCAATTTAACACAACCAAGTCTGCACCTCCAAGATATAGTGCACCCGGGGCTTGATGGAAGTGAATGACTGTCCACATAACCTGTGTCTTTAAAGTTTTTGGCGACTTTTACAGTTCAGTTCACTATCTGATTTCTAATATTTTCCTGTACTGTCTTGAAAAACTGAGGCCTAATACATATTCAAGTTCATTCAAAGAATCCCCTCACTTCCCACACTCATTTCACCCCAAAGAATACAAAAACCCAGTATTTCCTGAATCTAGGGGAAGGTCATCATTTCTTTGTGTGAGCTAAGTATTCAATTCCTATCTATATTAGTCGAGATTATTTGACCTTTAAAGAGTTCACAGTTTTTCACCGAGTCTGAAGGATGAGGAACTCTGATTCTAGTAGGGGCTTGCTCTACTCCTACTGGATTCTTTGCAGCTCAGGTTCTGATCCTTTGAAATGGATGCCTGAGTGGAGTGGAGGGAAGAGCATGTGATTGACAGCTAGGCACAAACCTGGGAATAGGCTTACCTGGGCTTGGTGCATTTCGGTATGTATGATTCGTAAATGCCCCTTGGGATGTGTGGATGCTCACGATCTCTTACAAGAACATGAGCGCTCTTATCATCTCTGCCATCTCTTCTCTTTTAGACGTCAGGAATCTTGGACCCGTTCTTGAAGCGGAGAATCGAGTACCTTTCTAAAAGGCACCTTGACTCTCCGTATATTTTTGCCAGTATCAGCGAGGTCCAGTAGGTCTCATGAATGTCTTTCGAGCCTGGTATGCTCTAGAGATGTCTCCATGCCGATATTCTCCACTGTAGCATAACAACTTTCATCAATGTGTTCGTACATCTCCTCAATCCATGCAGCCAGTTTTTCTGCCAGGTTCTCCTCGTGTCTCCCCTAAAGTCGACGTCAACAGGACTGGGCAAGTCTGAAAATACCTCGGAGCCTCACCAGTAAGCTGATGACAGGCAGATCTTCCACTGTCTGCCCTTTCAGATTCTGGAACCTGACCCATGAACTCAGGTCTCTGGGCAGCAGCAGTATCTCGAACTTACTCAGCTTCCTGAACAAAATACCGAAGCCAATCTCCACATAGGACAGCAGACCCACCATCAAACTGATCCACCCACAGAATTCTGCCCAGTTACCTTGGATCCACCAGCCGCAACAAGCCTCGTGGTACACACCTACATTCCACCTGGAATCCAACCGGTAACTGCCATCCCCAGTGGTTGATGCATCAAGTCCGTGTTGGGGGTGATGCTGCATTAGACGAGAGTTCCCTAAGGAAATGTGATTCTATCCACAAGGGTCCCATGATCCTTTTCTCTTCCCTCTTTCCTTTTGTTCAGATCTGTATACACAGTACAAAGGGAGGGAAGAGTGTCCATGTTCAGTTTATGGATTCACACCTATTTAAACTTTCTAACAGTTCACAGTACACAGAGACCGACTCAATGAAACTCATGTTTGTGTAATATCCATTCACCAGATTACATATCCGTCTGTTGCTTTCTGCTGAAACACCCACACTCTCAGAACATGGATCCATTTGTTTCATGGGGGCTGAAATTCCTAGAAATGAAACCAATCCCAACGTGCAATTTCCTGTCTATCTCTTTTGCACTTAGTTCAGTTTTGCAGAGCTACTTGACTTTGTAATAGGCTTATGCCATTTCTTCTCTACGTCGGGTAGAATAAGGCATTCGTTCATTCTGTCGGAAGACTTGTAATGGTATATCCCGTTCTATGACCCACTCTTATACAAAACCGTCATTTGGGTTGGCTCACGATATGCACTTCTGGATCATTATCTATGAATAGTAATGCACGCGTCTGTTGTCTGAATACAAGTGTGTTGAGTACATGCTAACAGCGATAATAGGTCAATGCGTGCTGAATGATCCTTAACATCACTTTGAGTATTTTGTCTTGAATATTCATGGTTGTTTGGTATATGTCAGCCAACTGTAACCTTTTGGTGTTTGTTTGTTTGTCTGATTGTTTATTTTGCAAACACATTAGGCCATGCATCTCTCCTTTTGCTTCAGACAGACAGTTATGTAAGCTGATTCACTTAAGATAGTGCTTAAAATCACCTATGATTTCCTGCTACCCCCTCCCATCTTTAGGATTTTGACGTCCTCCTTGCCTTCTTCTTCTAACTTCTTTGCAACTCAGGCTCTTCTTGCATTTGCAATAATGGTTTTGTTATTTCCATTTCATCTTGCTACTTTCCTACTCAGGGTAGGATTCTCAATTTTTGTTTTAGGATCAGTCTCAAACTGCTGAATTCTTTTAAGGTTTGCCGGTCAGTGAAATTCCCTACCTCTGCTGTTGTTATAAATGGCGGTCATTTTGCATAGGCTACCCTAGATTGCAGCTTTTTCTCATTCAGGATATGGTCTATGTCTTGGCACTCTTCCCCGTGCTGCAAAATTTCAGCCGAGATATCAGCTGAAACCCCTCTGGAGGTTCTGTTGTGACTAAGTTGCTTTCCTCGAGGTGCATTTTACATCACTGGGTTGATCATGAAATTTGTTTACTTGAATTCTACAGCTGCTTGTTGGTCTATTGGTATTCCACCTCTTTTGGACGATGTGTACATCCTGAATTCGTATAGATGATACTTTCTTGGCTTTCAGCAAATTTCATTCTGATTTTTCTACAAATTCCTTTTCAGAATTTATTATTTTATCTCTTGCTTTTCCATTTGGGTATCCTACGAGTCCTATTCTTACCTGCATTTTCTTAACCCAGGATTCAACAGTGATGTTAGCGTTGGTTTGCACTTGCTTTTCTGTGTCTTCTAATGATGGAGGGATTTCTGTTCCCCTGTCCTCACAGTCATTCACGAGTCCCTCTGCATTATGTAGTCTGCTTAGGATTGAATTTAGCCCAGTTTTTATCTCATCCATTGAGTTATGTGATACTATTGTGTTCTTCTTTAGATTTTCTTTTCCCCTTTTCTGGTATTCTGCCTTTTGTGATTCTGAGGCACTGTGGTTCATCAGTGTTTTCCTCACCTCCATTTTCAGAGCTTGCACTGGTATCGTTTTGCCGTCTAGTTGTTTGAAAGCTTATTTTTTGGGCCTTCAATCTCTTTGGAACTGAAAATGTTCCTTCCTGTTTCTTTTACTATACTTCTTTTACTCTACAGTTCAGGTACTATCATGTATTTAATATAGACATAAAGGCCTTGGTTAAGTGCAAATTTAGACTTTTTGGTGTACGCAATTCCATGGTATTTCTGTGAGGACAATTTTCCCTAGACCTTGATGCCAAGCCCTGTTCCTGTGTGTGTTGTCAGGTATATCTCTGAATCCTGGTGTTGCCTTTGTTGTGATGAACAAACCATAATGTTTCAGTTAGAAGAACATATTTTTTTACACTAATCTCACAATTCTGAAAGGGCACAGGGCACTTCCTCTAGTGGAAATGAAGCTTCTATAGGTTTTCAGCTCTGCATTCTTCTGTATGTCATTTTGAAGTGTCTTCAATAGAGCCAACATAGAGTGCACTTTTACTTTCTATTGCCATAGGAATGTCCCAATGGTACCAGTTCTTCCCAGAGCTTCTCTGTCTACAGAAACACCAGTGGAAGCATTTGTATGGATGTCATACTTCAGGGCCTGCTGGGATGATCCCGCAGACCGACCTATGTGTCCTCGGTGCAGTACCCTGTCAGTGCCATCCAAAATGTAGCATCTGCATTTGGGTGATAATGCTGTAAGAAATGCTTCATCTTCTCATGCTGTGGACTTTGACCACTCTTCCTACTTCTCTCATTCTTGAGTAATGTTTTCACGAAGGCAACCACAGAGCTGTTCTGCATCCTCTGCCTCAAACCAGACTGTAATCCCAATCTAGGTTATGAATGTAGAAGATCCTAAAACTTTTAATACTGATTTCAAACCCAACGCCCCCAGGAAACCTCAGTCCAGATGCATGATACCTCTGATTGAGCCCCACACGTGCTCTATTGGCAAAATGTCAAATTGGACCCTGGTCCTGCAGATGCAGTGGATGTGGCCATAGGACATATCGATAATCTCAACCTCACGCGCCAGTACGTTTGCTGCCTCACTGAAGTCACAGTTCTCTTTGCTCTCATGAAAGTACCCACCAAAACCCACAACGCACTCTAGATCCCTGAGTTCTGCGAGAGCCATCATCCGTAGCCCTACGCCTCTTTTTACGCTGCCTCTGCTAGCTCAGATTTGGCAGCTCGGATCTTGGTCTCAGATTCAATTGTGGGGATATTTTGAGCTGCTTTCTTTGAGTTCTGTCAGCCAAGCATCTGCTGTGCACTCTGCTAACACTCAGCGCATCACCTTCAATCCCATGCCTGCTGCCCGCTTGAGAGTGTGCTTCCAAGGAAAACAGAGTTTCACCTTTGATGCTCCATTACCAGAGGTCAGATCCTGCACTGGTTTCCATTCTCTACATTGCCTTTTCCTGCTTCCGGTTTTTCTGAGGCCTCATCCTGTCTTTGGAAGTAACAGACCACTCTTAGACAAGTGTCCTGTACCAAGGGCTGGGTGAATGTGTGTTTACAATTTTTTGTGTATGGTAGCTAGTGAGAGCATTTTGCACTGGTTCTCTTCCTACTGGGCATCGATAAATCAATACTTTCCACATATAATTCACATAAATTGGATATTTGTTTCGCTCCGTTTTTTTACAGCCATCATTGTAGTGTTTGTCCGAAGACTCCAGCTTTGAACTTATGTTGACAAGGCAGTTGCGGTCTTTAGGAAAGTTAACAGTATCGATTTACATGTTTTGTGATTTATATGAAAGTGAAGTTAGTTTTTGAAAATTACCAAATCAACCTAGAAGCCAGACTTGACATTTTCTGCAAGATTTTGTCAGCTCTAAGGAAAAAACAGACAGTCTCAATGTAAAATAGCAGTCCAAAATTTGAAGGGGACATGCCAACTCTTTTCTCTTGAAGCCTCCAACAACAAAAGGAACAATGAAATACCTATTGGAACCTTGAAATAACCCCCATCCTGGTTTACCCTTGTGCAACTGGTGCCCTTTATTCCCAATGACACATACTAGGCAATGTTGGCATTTCAAGGGGTAACATTCCTCTCTAGGAATATACAAGAAAATCAAAACAGAATATATACATTTAGGCTTGATTCCAAAAGCACCTAGAGGCATTTAACTATGAGAAACCTGTTGCAGCTATGATAGGCTATTGAGAACCAGGCTCTCTTCTATCAGTGCTGAGAAGGCTTAATCATCCGATCATGTTGGGGAAAGCAATTTAACACAACCAAGTCTGCACCTCCAAGATATAGTGCACCCGGTGCTTGATGGAAGTGAATGACTGTCCACATAACCTGTGTCTTTAAAGTGTTTGGCGAATTTTACAGTTCAGTTCACTATCTGATTTCTAATATTTTACTGTACTGTCTTGAAAAACTGAGGCCTAATACATATTCAAGTTCATTCAAAGATTCCCCTCACTTCCCACACTCATTTCACCCCAAAGAATACAAAAACCCAGTATTTCCTGAATCTAGGGGAAGGTCATCATTTCTTTGTGTGAGCTAAGTATTCAATTCCTATCTATATTAGTCGAGATTATTTGACCTTTAATTAGTTCACAGTTGTTCACCGAGTGTGAAGGAGGAGGAACTCTGAATCTAGTAGTGGCTTGCTCTCCTCCTATTGGATTCTTTGCAGCTCAGGTTCTGATCCTTTGAAATGGATGCCTGAGTGGAGTGGAGGGAAGAGCATGTGATTGACAGCTAGGCACAAAGCTGGGAATAGGCTTACCTGGGCTTGGTGCATTTCGGTATGTATGATTCGTAAATGCCCCTTGGGATGTGTGGATGCTCACGATCTCTTACAAGAACATGAGCGCTTTTATCATCTCTGCCATCTCTTCTCTTTTAGACGTCAGGAATCTTGGACCCGTTCTTGAAGCGGAGAATCGAGTAACTTTCTAAAAGGCACCTTGACTCTCCGTATATTTTTGCCAGTATCAGCGAGGTCCAGTAGGTCTCATGAATGTCTTTCGAGCCTGGTATGCTCTAGAGATGTCTCCATGTCGATATTCTCCACTGTAGCATAACAACTTTCATCAATGTGTTCGTACATCTCCTCAATCCATGCAGCCAGTTTTTCTGCCAGGTTCTCCTCGTGTCTCCCCTAAAGTCGACGTCAACAGGACTGGGCAAGTCTGAAAATACCTCGGAGCCTCACCAGTAAGCTGATGACAGGCAGATCTTCCACTGTCTGCCCTTTCAGATTCTGGAACCTGACCCATGAACTCAGGTCTCTGGGCAGCAGCAGTATCTCGAACTTACTCAGCTTCCCGAACAAAAGACCGAAGCCAATCTCCACATAGGGCAGCAGACCCACCATCAAACTGATCCACCCACAGAATTCTGCCCAGTTACCTTGGATCCACCAGCCGCAACAAGCCTCGTGGTACACACCTATATTCCACCTTTAATCCAACCGGTAACTGCCATCCCCAGTGGTTGATGCATCAAGTCCGTGTTGGGGGTGATGCTGCATTAGACGAGAGTTTCCTAAGGAAATATTTTTATATCCACAAGGGTCCCCTGGTCCTTTTCTCTTCCCTCTTTCCTTTTGTTCAGATCTGTATACACAGTACAAACGGAGGGAAGAGTGTCCATGTTCAGTTTATGAATTCACACCTATTTAAAATTTCTAACAATTCACAGTACACTGAGACCCACTCAAGGAAACTCATGTTTGTGTAATATCCATTCACCAGATTACATATCCGTCTGTTGCTTTCTGCTGAAACACCCACACTCTCAGAACATGGATCCATTTCTTTCATGGGGGCTGAAATTCCTAGAAATGAAACCAATCCCAACGTGCAATTTCCTGTCTCTCTCTTTTGCACTTAGTTCAGTTTTGCAGAGCTACTTGACTTTGTTATAGGCTTATGCCATTTCTTCTCTACGTAGGGTAGAATTAGGCATTCGTTCATGCTGTCGGAAGACTTGTAATTCTATATCCCGTTCTATGACCCACTCTTATAAAAAACCGTCATTTGGGTTGGCTCACGATATGCACTTCTGGATCAGTATCTATGAATAGTAATGCACGCGTCTGTTGTCTGAATACAAGTGTGTTGAGTACATGCTAACAGCGATAATAGGTCGATGCGTGCTGAATGATCCTTGACATCACTTTGAGTATTTTGTCTTGAATAATCATGGTTGTTTGGTATATGTCAGCCAACTGTAACCTTTTAGTGTTTGTTTGTTTGTCTGATTGTTTATTTTGCAAACACATTAGGCCATGCATCTCTCCTTTTGCTTCAGACAGACAGTTATGTAAGCTGATTCACTTAAGATAGTGCTTAAAATCACCTATGATTTCCTGCTACCCCCTCCCATCTTTAGGATTTTGATGTCCTCCTTGCCTTCTTCTTCTTACTTCTTTGCAACTCAGGCTCTTCTTGCATTTGCAATAATGGTTTTGTTATTTCCATTTCATCTTGCTACTTTCCTACTCAGGGTAGGATTCTCAATTTTTGTTTTAGGATCAGTCTCAAACTGCTGAATTCTTTTAAGGTTTGCCGGTCAGTGAAATTCCCTACCTCTGTTGTTGTTATAAATGGCGGTCATTTTGCATAGGCTACCCTAGATTGCAGCTTTTTCTCATTCAGGATATGGTCTATGTCTTGGCACTCTTCCCCGTGCTGCAAAATTTCAGCCGAGATATCAGCTGAAACCCCTCTGGAGGTTCTGTTGTGACTAAGTTGCTTTCCTCGAGGTGCATTTTACATCACTGGGTTGATCATGAAATTTGTTTACTTGAATTCTACAGCTGCTTGTTGGTCTATTGGTATTCCACGTATTTTGGACGATGTGTACATCCTGAATTCGTATAGATGATACTTTCTTGGCTTTCAGCAAATTTCATTCTGATTTTTCTACAAATTCCTTTTCAGAATTTATTATTTTATCTCTTGCTTTTCCATTTGGGTATCCTACGAGTCCTATTCTTACCTGCATTTTCTTATCCCAGGATTCAACAGTGATGTTAGCGTTGGTTTGCACTTGCTTTTCTGTGTCTTCTAATGATGGAGGGATTTCTGTTCCCCTGTCCTCACAGTCATTCACGAGTCCCTCTGCATTATGTAGTCTGCTTAGGATTGAATTTAGCCCAGTTTTTATCTCATCCATTGAGTTATGTGATACTATTGTGTTCTTCTTTAGATTTTCTTTTCCCCTTTTCTGGTATTCTGCCTTTTGTGATTCTGAGGCACTGTGGTTCATCAGTGTTTTCCTCACCTCCATTTTCAGAGCTTGCTCTGGTATCGTTTTGCCGTCTAGTTGTTTGAAAGCTTATTTTTTGGGCCTTCAATCTCTTTGGAAATGAAAATGGTACTTCCTGTTTCTTTTACTATACTTCTTTGACTCTACAGGTCAGGTACTATCTTGTATCTAATATAGACTTATATTGCTTGGTTAAGTGCAAACTTTAGACACTTTGGTGTACGCAATTCCATGGTATTTCTGTGAGGACAATTTTCCCTAGACCTTGATGCCATGCCCTGTTCCTGTGTGTGTTGTCAGGTATATCTCTGAATCCTGGTGTTGCCTTTGTTGTGATGAACAAACCATACAGTTTCAGTTAGTAGAACCTATTTTTATTACACTAGTCTCACAATTCTGAAAGGGCACAGGGCACTTCCTCTAGTGGAAATGAAGCTTCTATAGGTTTTCAGCTCTGCATTCTTCTGTAGGTCATTTTGAAGTGTCTCCAATACAGCCAACATAGAGTGCACTTGTACTTTCTATTGCCATAGGAATGTCCCAATGGTACCAGTTCTTCCCAGAGCTTCTCTGTCTACAGAAACACCAGTGGAAGCATATGTATGGATGTCATACTTCAGGGCCTGCTGGGATGATCCCGCAGACCGACCTATGTGTCCTCGGTGCAGTACCCTGTCAGTGCCATCCAAAATGTAGCATCTGCATTTGGGTGATAATGCTGTAAGAAATGCTTCATCTTCTCATGCTGTGGACTTTGACCACTCTTCCTACTTCTCTCATTCTTGAGTAATGGTTTCACGAAGGCAACCACAGAGCTGTTCTGCATCCTCTGCCTCAAACCAGACTGTAATCCCAATCTAGGTTATGAATGTAGAAGATCCTAAAACTTTTAATACTGATTTCAAAACCAACGCCCCCAGGAAACCTCAGTCCAGATGCATGATACCTCTGATTGAGCCCCACACGTGCTCTATTGGCAAAATGTCAAATTGGACCCTGGTCCTGCAGATGCAGTGGATGTGGCCATAGGACATATCGATAAACTCAACCTAACGCGCCAGTACGTTTGCTGCCTCACTGAGGTCACAGTTCTCTTTGCTCTCTTGAAAGTACCCACCAAAACCCACAACGCACTCTAGATCCCTGAGTTCTGCGAGAGCCATCATCCGTAGCCCTACCCCTCTTTTTACGCTGCCTCGGCTAGCTCAGATTTGGCAGCTCGGATCTTGGTCTCAGATTCAATTGTGGGGATATTTTGAGCTGCTTTCTTTGAGTTCTGTCAGCCAAGCATCTGCTGTGCACTCTGCTAACACTCAGCGCATCACCTTCAATCCCATGCCTGCTGCCCGCTTGAGAGTGTGCTTCCAAGGAAAACAGAGTTTCACCTTTGATGCTCCATTACCAGAGGTCAGATCCTGCACTGGTTTCCATTCTCTACATTGCCTTTTCCTGCTTCCGGTTTTTCTGAGGCCTCATCCTGTCTTTGGAAGTAACAGACCACTCTTAGACAAGTGTCCTTTACCAAGGGCTGGTTGAGTGTGTGTTTACAATGTTTTGTGTATGGTAGCTAGTGAGAGCAGTTTGCACTGGTTCTCTTCCTACAGGGCATCAATAAATCAACATTTTCCACATATAATTCACATAAATTGGATATTTGTTTCGCTCCGTTTTTTTACACCCATCGTCTGAGTGTTTGTCCGATGACTCCAGCTTTGACATCATGTTTACAAGGCAGTTGCAGTCTTTAAGAAAGTTTACAGTATCGATTTACATGTTTTGGGTTTTATATGAAAGTATAGTTAGCTTTTGAAAAGTACCAAATCAACCTAGAAACCAGACATGACAATTTCTGTAAGATTTTGTCAGCTCTAAGGAAAAAACAGACAGTCTCAATGTAAGATAGCAGTCCAAAAGTTTGAAGGGGACATGCCAACTCTTTTCTCTTGAAGCCTCCAACAACAAAAGGAACAATGAAATAGCTATCGGAACTATGATATAACACCCAGCCTGTGTTTCCCTTGTGCACCTGGTGCCCTTTAATCCCAATGACACATACTAGGCAATGTTGTCATTTCAAGGGGTAACATTCCTCTCTAGGAACATACAAGAAAATCTAAACAGAATATATAATTTTATTCTTGATTCCAAAAGCACCTAGAGGCAATTAACTATGAGAATCCTGCTGCAGCTATGCTAGGCTATTGAGAACCAGGTGCTCTTCTATCAGTGCTGAGAAGGCTTAATAATCCGATCATGTTGGGGAAAGCAATTTAACACAACCAAGTCTGCACCTCCAAGATATACTGCACCCGTGGCTTGACGGAAGTGAATGACTGTCCACATAACCTGTGTCTTTAATGTCTTTGGCGACTTTTACAGTTCAGTTCACTATCTGATTCCTAATATTTTCCTGTAGTGTCTTGAAAAACTGAGGCCTAATACATATTCAAGTTCATTCAAAGATTCCCCTCACTTCCCACACTCCTTTCTGCCCAAAGAATACATAACCCCAGCAATTCCTGAATCTAGGGTAAGGTCATCATTTCTTTGTGTGACCTAAGTATTCAATTCCTATCTATTTTAGTCGAGAGTATTTGACCTTTAAAGGATTCACTGTTGTTCACCGAGTGTGAAGGAGGAGGAACACTGATTCTAGTAGTGGCTTGCTCTCCTCCTACTGGATTCATTGCAGCTCAGGTTCTGATCCTTTGAAATGGATGCCTGTGTGGAGTGGAGGGAAGAGCATGTGATTGCTAGCTAGGCACAATTATGGGAATAGGCTTACCTACGCTTGGTGCATTTCGGTCTGAATGATTCGTAAATGCCCCTTGGGATGTGTGGATTCTCACGACCTCTTCCAAGAACATGAGCGCTTTTATCATCTCTGCCATCTCTTCTCTTTTAGACGTCAGGAATCTTGGACCTTTCTTGGAGCAGAGAATCGAGTAAATTTCTCAAGTGCACAGTGACTCTCCGTAAGTTTCTGCAGTATCACCGAGTTTCAGTAGGTCTCATGAATGTCTTTCGAGCCTGGTATGCTATAGAGATGTTTCCATGCAGATATTCTCCACTGTAGCAGAACAAATTTCATCAATGTGTTCGCACATTTCCTCAATCCATGCAGCCAATTTTTCTGCCAGCTTCTCTTCGTGTCTCCCCTAACGTCGACGTCAGCAATACTTGGCAATTCTGAAAATACCTCAGAGCCTCTCCAGTAAGCTAATGACAGGCAGATCTTCCACTGTCTTCCCTTTCAGATTCTGGAAACTGACCTGTGAACTCAGGTCTCTTGGCAACATCAGTATCTCAAACTTACTCAGCTTCCCGAACAAAAGACTTAAGCCAAACTCCACATAGGGCAGCAGACCCACCATCAAATTGATCCACCCACAGAATTCTGGCCAGTTACATTGGATCCACCAGCCGCAACAAGCCTCATGGTACACACCAACATTCCACCTGGAATCCAGCCGGTAACTGCCATCCCTAGTGGTTGATGCATCAAATCCGTGTTGGGGGTGATGCTGCATTAGACGAGAGTTTCCTAAGGGAAATGTGATTCTATCCACAAGGGTCCCATTGTCTTTTCTCTACCCTCTTTCCTTTTTTTCATATCTGTATACACAGTAAAAACGGAGGGAAGGGTGTCCATGTTCAGTTTATCGAATGATAGCTCTTTAAACTTTCTAACAGTTCACAGTACACAGAGACCCACTCAAGGAAACTCATGTTTGTGTAATATCCATTCACCCAGAATGCATATCCCTCTGTTGCTTTCTGCTGACACACCCACAATCTCAGAACATGGATCCGTTTTATCATGGGGACTGAAATTACTAGAAATGAAACCAATCCCAACGTGCACTTTCCTGTCTGTCTCTTTTGCTCTTAGTACAGTTTTGCAGAGCTACTTGTCTTTGTTATAGGCTATTGCCATTTCTTCTCTACCTATGTTAGAATATGGCATTCATTCATCCTGTTGGAATTCTTGTAAGTCTATACCCCTTTCTATGACCCACTGTTGTTGAAAACCGTCATTTTGTTTGGGTCAAGATATGCACTTCTTGATCATTATCTATGAATACTAATGCACGCGTCTGTGTTCTGAATACAAGTGTTTTGAGTACATGCTAGCCGCGATACTGGGTCATTTCGTGATGAATGATCCTTGACATCACTTTGAGTATTTTGTCTTGAATAATCATGGTTGTTTGGTATATGTCAGCCAACTGTAATCTTTTGGTGTTTGTTTGTTTGTCTGATTGTTTGTTTGTTTTGCAATCACATTAGGCCATGCATCTCTCCTTTTGCTTCAGACAGACAGTCATATAAGCTGATTCACTTAAGATAGTGCTTAAAATCACCTATGATTCCCTGCTACCCTCTCCCATCTTTAGGATTTTGATGTCCTCCTTGCATTCTTCTTCTTACTTCTTTGCAACTCAGGCTCTTCTTGCATTACCAATAATGGTTTTGTTATTTCCATTTCATCATGCTACTATTCTACTCAGGGTAGGATTCTCAATTTTTGTTTTAGGATCAGTCTCAAACTGCTGAATTCTTTTAAGTTTTGATGGTCAGTGAAATTTCCTAGCTCTGCCGTTGTTATAAACGGCGGTCATTTGGCATAGGCTACCCTAGATTGCAGCTTTTTCTCATTCAGGATATGGTCTATGTCCTGGCACTCCTCCCTTGCTGCAAAATTTCTGCCGAGATATCAGCTGAACACCCTCTGGAGGTTCTGTTGTGACTAAGTTGCTTTCCTCGAGGTGCATTTTACATCACTGAGATGATCATGAAATTTGTTTATTTGATTTCTACAGCTGCTTGTTAGTCTATTGGGATTCCACCTCATTTGGACGCTGTGTACTTCCTGAATTCGTATAGATGATCCATTCTTGGCTTTCAGCAAGTTTCATTCTGATTTTTGTACAAATTCCTTTTCAGAATTTTTTACTTTTACTCTTGCTTTTCCATTTGGGAATTCTATGATTCCTGTTCTTTCCTGCTTTGTCTTAACCCATGATTCAACAGCGATGTTAGCATTGGTTTCCACTTGCTTTTCTGTGTCTTCTACTGATCGATTGATTTCTGTTCCCCTGTCGTCACAGTCATTCACGAGTCCCTCTGCATTATCTAGTCTGCATAGGACTGACTTTAGCCCAGTTATTATCTCACCCATTGAGTTTTCTGTCATTATTGGGTTCTTCTTTAGACTTTGTCTTCCCCTTTTCTGGTATTCTGCCTTTTGTTATTCAGAGGCCCTTTTGTTCATCAGTGTTTTCCTCACTTCCATTTTCAGTGCTTTCTCTGGTATCGTTTTGCCGTTTAGTTGTTTGAAAGCTTATTTTTTGGGCCTTCAATCACTTTGGAACAGAAAATGGCACTTCCTGTTTCTTTTACTATACTTCTTTTTCTCTACTCTTCAAGTACTATCAGGTATGCAGTAGAGACTTATATGGCTTTGATTTATGAAAACTTTAGAGTATTTGGTGTAAGCAATTCCATGGCATTTCTGAGAGGACAATTTTCCCTAGACCTTGATGCCATGCCCTGTTCCTCTGTGTGTTGTCTGTTATATCTCTAATTGCTGGTGTTCCCTTTGTTGTGATGAACACACCATACTATTTCAGTTATTACAACCTCATTTTTATTACGCTAATCTCACAGTTCTGAAAGGGCACAAGGCACTTCCTCTACTGGAAATGAAGCTTCTATAGTTTTTCAGGTCTGCATTCCTCTGTATGTCATTTTGGAGTGTCTCCAAAAGAGCCTACAGAGAGTGCGCTTGTACTTTCTACTGCCATGGGAATGTCCCAATGTTACCAGTTCTTCCCAGAACTTCTCTGTCTACAGAAACACCAGTGGAAGCATATGTATGGATGTCATACTTCAGGGCCTGCTGGGATGATCCCGCAGACCGACCTATGTGTCCTCGGTTCAGTACTCTGTCAGTGCCGTCCAAAATGTAGCATCTGCATTTGGGAGATAATGCTGTAAGAAATGCTTCATCTTCTCATGCTGTGGACTTTGACCACTCTTCCTAGTTCTCTCATCCTTGAGTCATGGGTTCACGAAAGCAAACACAGGGCTTTTCCGTATCCTCTGCCTCAAACCAGACCGTTATCCAAGTCTAGGTTACGAATTTATCAGATCCTAAAACTTTTAATACTGATTTCAAACCCAACGCCCCCTGGAACCCTCAGACCAAATGCATGATATCTCTGATTGATCCCCACACGTGCTGTATTGGCAAAATATCAAATTGGTCCCTGGTCCTGCAGATGCAGTGGATGTGGCCATAGGACATATCGATAAACTCAACCTCACGCGCCAGTGCAGTTGCTGTCTCACTGAGGTCACAGTTCTCTTTGCTGTCTTGAAAGTACCCACCAATACCCACAATGCACTCTAGATCCCTGAGTTTTGCGTGGGCCATCATCCGTAGCCCTATCCCTCTTTTTCCGCTGCCTCTGCTAGCTCAGATTTGGCAGCTCGGATCTTGGTCTCAGATTCAATTGGGATATTTTGTGCTATTTTTTTGAGTTCTGTCAGCCAAGCATCTGCGGTGCACTCTTCTAACACTCAGCACATCACCTTCAATCCCATGCTTGCTGCCTTCTTGAGAGTGTGCTTCCAAGGTAAACAGTGTTTCACCTTTGATCCTCCATTACCAGAGGTCAGATCCTGCACTGGTTTCCATTCTCTACTTTACCTTCTCCTTCTCCCAGGTTTTCTGAGGCCTCATCCTGTCTGTGGAATAACAGACCACTCTTCGGCATGTGTCCTGTGCCAAGGCCTGGGTGAGTGGATGTTTACAATTCTGTGTGTATGGGAGCGAGTTAGAGCATTTTGCACTGGTTCTCTGCCTACTGGGCATCGATAAATCAACACTTTCCACATATAATTCACAGAATTTGGATGTTTGTTTAGCTTCGTTTTCTATACAGCTATGGTCCGAAGTTTTGTCCGAAGACTCCTGCTTTGAAGCTAGGGGAGGCTGGGTCACACGTTTCCCTCCATCCCCAGCCCCGCTGGAAGCCTGAAAGATGCCCAGGTCAGCCCGTGGCCCATTTTCAGCCCTGCTCCACCCTGGCCTGTCCTAATGCCACATGGCCCTCTCACACATGTGGCTGGCAAGCGTTCCTTGTGTTAGAGCATCTATCCCCTCTTCTCCGCGTTTGCCCCCTGCCTGGTGCCCCTCTATATCTGCCCTCCCGCTCTCCCGGCCTCTCAGCGTCATCTCCCCTCCTCCTCCCCAAAGTGTCTCAGCGTTTTCCTGCCTTTGGTGAGATGGGGCCATTTCTCTCAAGGGTCGTTTTAAATATTCAGATTTTTAAATTTTTATTTTATTGAATTATAGTCAGTTTACAATTTTGTGTCATTTTCTGGTGTACAGCTCAATGCTTCAGTCATACAATAACATTCGTATATTCATTTTCATGTCCTTTCTCACCATGAGCTACTACAAGATTTTGACTATGGTTCCCTGTGCTGTGTTTTATATACTTGTTGCTTTATTTTATATTTACCACTCACTGTCTGCAAATCTCGAACTCCCAGTCTATCCTTTCCCACCCTGTTCCCCTCTGATAACCATGAGTTCGTTTTCTAAGTCTGTTTAATTTTAGATTCCACATGAGTGTTGTCATATGGTGTTTTTCTTTCTTTCTGGCTTACTTCACTTAGAATGATGTTTTCCAGGGCCATCCATGTTGCTCCAAATGGCATGATATTATTTTTTATGGCTGAGTAGTATTCCATTGTATACATGACACAGCTTCTATATCCAGTCATCTGTTGCTGGACATTTAAGCTGTCTCCATGTCTTGGCTATTGTAAATAGTGCTATGAACATTGGGGTGCTGGTGTCTTTCTGTATTAATGCTTCCTTTGCATATATGCCCAGGAGTGGGATTATTGTATCATATAGTAAGTGTATTTTTAGTTTTTTGAGGACACTCCATACCATTTTCCATAACTGCTGTACCAAACTACATTCCCACCGACAGTGTACAAGGGTTCACTCTTTTCCACACCCTCTCTAGCACTTACCATTTGAATATTCATGCTTTAATTATTTTATTGCAGCAGCAACATGTAAGAATGAAAAAGTGGCATCCTGGTGGCTGGGGAATGAGCCTGTGTGTGTGTCCCTGTGCATGTGTGTATGTTCCTGTATGTGTGTACATGTCCCTGTGTGTACATGTGTGCCCTCCATGTGCCTGCATGGGGGTGGGGAGTGGGGCTGGAGCCTGTGTGTGTGACTGACATCTCAGGCACGTGGGCCTGGAGGGGTGTGAGAGGCTGTGATGCTGGGCTGAGAGGCTGTGACCTGACCAAGGCCACACAGCCCATCTTGGGGCCCAGGGCCCCACCCTTGCTTCCAGGCCTGTCACCAATCAGCTGGGGTGTCCCCTGCCGTGACACAGGGCTTGGAGTCCTGACCCTAAGGGCCCCACAACTTCCCTCAGGAGGAGGGGTCTCTGGGGCAGGAGGAGGTGGCTGGGCTTTGCATGGGGAGGGGGGAGCAGGGAATCCAAGGGGGTGAGCATGGCTCTGGAGTTTGGGGGTGACCATCAGCAGTGAGGTGAGGGGAGTAAGAAGGGCCTCCTCACCAGGACTGAGTTTGTCACCCCCGGCCAAGGGAGCCGCTCTTCTGCACAAGGGCCAATTTAGAAAAATGTGGAAAACCAAGTTTCAGGCTCCATGGTAGATAAGTCCCATTCCAGACGGAAATAGCAGGATGTGACCCCGTAAAAATTGGTGAGCGCACGTGAGCCATCGCCTCGCCCAGAAAGGAATTCCCCCGAGAGCCAGAGCTCACCCCACACACATCCAGGGGCCTGGGAGGCCTGGAGTGATGGCCCTGCTGGGGTCCCACTACCCAGGAAGATGGGGAGAAGGGCTGCTGGTCATACAGTCGAGGCCCAAGGAGGGGAAGAGACCTGCCCAGGTCACCCAGCACAGGAGGGCAGTCGGGTGGGACCCAGGACTTCGGGCTTGTCACAGGCCCCCTTCTTAGGACAGGGGCACAGGCCTGCCTGGGAAAGAAGCATCTGGTAAGTGAATAACCCTGCAGACAGGGCCAAGTTGGATGGCTGGCCGAGCCTCAGTTTCCCCTCTGTGGAACAGGGGACAGGACGGCGCCTGCTCACAGGGTCTCTGTGAAGCTAGAGATGGTGCTGCTGTGGTGCTGGGGAGAGCCCTCCTGGTCCTCCTTACCTTGGAAGTGGCCGGAGGGCCCTTCCTGAGGGCCGATGGTGCCTGTCTAGCTGGGCGGGCTGCTGGTCCCTGCGGCCCTGACAGTGGCAGCTACACGTCTTGGTGAAGGATGGGCCAACTCCCCTTCCCAGTCACCCTGGCCCATCGTCCCCCACCACGCACCCTGGGCTGGCTCCCTCTTTCCTTCCAGCCTCCTCTTGTCTCTGCTTCCCCCCTCCTGGTGTCCCTCTCTTGTCACCTCCTGTCCCTCTCTAGGACTTGACCCCCACCTTTCTCTCTCTCATTCACACACTGTCTCTCCCTGCGTGTGTCTTTCTCTGCCTCTCCCCCAGGCCCTCAGGCCCTGAGCTCAGGTCTAGCCCTGTCCAGGGCCACAGAGCCACAGGGCCACATCTCTCCCAGCACTCCCACCGTCACAGCAATGTTCCAGCCCCAGCTCTGCTCACAGTGGTGGAGCCCGGTTACAGAGCTGCTCCTGCTGGCATTTGCTGCTGCATCGCTGATCCCCCCCACTTCCCGGGCAGTGCAGCAGTCTCACCTTGACTTGTTTGTGGCCCAGCCTGGACCCCAGAGCTGCTGCAGGGCTGGCTGCCTCCCCCACCTGGATGGAGGGAGGGCCCCGTGGGCTCCAGGGACAGCTGGCACAGAGTGGAGTGGACTCTTTTTATGCCCAACACCTTCTCCCTGGCAGTGGTGGCACCCCAACCACTGACCCTGCCCCGCCCACCTCAGATTCAGGAGGCTGTGGGAGGATGAAGGGCTCTCATGGGGCCCACTGAGAGCACTGCAGCCCTCAGCCCCCCTCAGGGTCTGCCTGGAGCCGGGGCTACCGGGCAGCTGATGCGGGGCGGGGGCACGGGACTGGTCAGTGCAGGGCCTCTTGCTGGATGCCCATGGCCTCCCTGCACCTCATCCGTTCCTCACCATGAGACACGGCCACTTCATTCTGGTCATCTAGCTCACAACCGGACACCCCTGTGACTGACAGGCCCCACATGCCCAGTGAGTGTTTACCGACTGAAGCAGCACAGCCATCACTAGATCTAGACACAGGCTGTACCCACCACCCAGGAGGAGCCCCGGGGCCCCTGTGGTCACTGCTGCCCTGAAGGGGTAACCTTGCGTCTGCCCTGTCATCTTAGTTCCTGCTGGTTTGTGAGTTGTGTGCCCGTGAATCACTGCATGCCCTCAAGAGGGTTTGACCACTAGTCCTCCAGGAAGCAGACACTGACACAGAGAGAACTGTGACAATTTCATTAGGGGTGACAATAGGAGAGAACAGCAGAGGGGGCAGGTTGGAGCAGGGAAACATTCGGGCCGTAATGCACCTCTGACATCTTCTCTAAACACATCATTGCCACAGCTGAGGGGCCCCTTCAGTTGGCAAATGGACTGTGCTGTAAGGCAAAAAGAGTTATTTATTTTAATAGGATCTTATTTTTTCCTGATTTTGTCTTCTCTAATGTATGTATGGCCTCTGAAGGACACTGTAGTCTGTGTGTGCATCTCCGTGTCTATACAGGATGAAAATAATTATTTTCACATCTCAGACACAGATCTCAAAATGTGCACATTCTCATTATTATATTTCCTTCTTTAACTAGTAAGAGCTAATATTTAATAGAAGAAAGGGACCTTTTGCCTTATGTTTAAAGCAGAGAATGGTAAGCTCTGGGCCTGAGCTCTTATATCTTCAGTTTAATTTAATGTACTTCCTAAGGTCTCTTTTGATGATTCTGTTTGCAGACACTTTCTTTTAAACTATGAGAATGCTGAGTGAGAAATATGTCCCAGTCATTTCGCAAAACAATGTGTGTGCTTGACCCAACCCTCCTCACAATGACGTCAGGGACCAGCGTTACCCCCCGGCTCACAGAGAACAACGCTGAGACCCTGTGGGGGCCCCACTGAGTCTTGGTGTTAGGGGATGAACTGCAAGAACTCAAAGAATCAGAAATTGGATCTTGTGACATAAATGTGGAGATGCCAAGCTGACAGTGGTCATGGTGACAGGAGGGAGCAGGGGTGTAGGGACAGGGGTCCTACAGGGTGTCTCCTGATCACCCCTGACTTCCCCCAAAGAACCTGCTGAAGGGCAAGGCACCTGCTCAGCTGATCTAAATCCTGCCTGCACTTTTCAAATCACTGGGGCAAAAGAAAACTTCAGCCGCACAAATTACCCTGAAAAAAACAAGTTAATTTCAGTTTCTCTGATATCCAGAGATTTCATCCAGACCCAGAACTTTCAGAAACCCAAGAGAACAATCATCTTTATATGAGGTTGTGAACTGAGGGCTTTCTGGAGGCACTGGGTTCTGAAGGGGATACGTGCATGGCTGCACTGAGTCCCCTGCACACACACGTGGCTCTGAGTGGACCTCACGCCGCATTCACACGGCCCGCCTGAGCTGCCCGCCCTGCCAGGAGTGACCTTCCAGCTCCATCTGAGTGAACCCAACAAACGCCCACTGGGCAGATCTTCAATTTCTTTCTTCCCCTCCACACCCTCTTATTCACTCCTGTGTGGCTCACGTGTCCCTCTTCTGCACTCTGAGGCCCTGCACGGGCACATCTGCTATGGTGACAAGCTGTCTGCTGTGAATGTCTCTCTCCCTCACTCGCTCCCTTACCATTCGAGGCAACCCCATGAGCCCCTGAAGTTAGGGGTGTGCTTCACCCCTCACAGAGCACATCACATGGTCCATGCAAGAGGCACATCTGCCAAACTGGGACTTCAAATTCATTTGATATTCTGTCAAAAGTCTCTTCTGTTCTATACAAGAGACATCTGCTTCCCAGGTCAGGATGGGGAAATGACACAGTCCATTACATGTGTGTGCTGGGAAGCTAGACAGACGTCACAATGTCCCAAGTCAGATTTCCTCAGGCATTGCAAGGCCCTGGAGGGCCATCTCCCCTTCTGCAAAGACTCGACAAGGGAGCAGAAGCACATGCTCTCAGCTTACCGAGTGCTGTAACTGGTGGTGGTGGGGGTGGTGGTGGGTGAGACCGCATAGGCCACAACAGAGGTGGGGGTGGCGGTGATGAATAGCCTCTGAGAAGTGACGCTGGGTGTCCCATCGGGTGAGGCACACCAAGTGGTCCTGCACAAGTACCGGGACATCGGGAATCCACAGTGACCTGAAGAACAGAAGAGAGAGCTGTGTTGGATGACAGACAAAAGGAACAACACCTACAGAACCTGAAACCCAATGCAGCAGCTGTCAGCACCGGGCACCCTCCCCTCAACCGGTTGCCCAGACAGCAGCACAGGGACATACACACGACCTTGGGGATAAAACACTTTTGCCACATGACACCGCCGGTGTCTGTAAGAGGAGGAAGGCGAGAGTCCTGCCTGAGATGATGTACAGAGGTTCCAGCAAATTGATAAAGTAGGACCTCCCAAACAGGAAGACTCTCTGTGCAGGACAACCAATCCTGACACCTTCCCCAGCTCCACAGAAGCATGGTCTGCATGAACCAGAAACACAGAGAAAGAAAGGAAGTGAAGGCCTGGTTTTCCACATAGAATCAGAGCCGCACCTGGGTACTTGCTCTGTCTGCAGGACCCTGCCAGACCCTCTATGCCCCCTCCACACAAAGGGCCGTCTTCCGCAGCACACGGGTTGCCCCTGGACGCAAAGAGCACTGGGGAGCTGGGCATCCCGGTGTCCTGCAGCAGAGCTGGCCAAGGGCTCCTGAGGGGACAAGGCTGTCCTCAGAAGGGACTCAGGCTCCGCTACAATCATCCCTATCCTCAGGGACGTCTGGATTTTACGTTCGCTACGGAACGCACCCTACCTGCGTGCTAGGGTAGAGTGACGTGGGGAGTCTCAACCCCAAACCTCACACCAAAAGGACTGTACCAGCTGGTGCGCAAAACCCCACGGTGTGCCATGAGACAGACGAGCAGCTCTGACAGCTTCCAGGGCAGGCCCGACCCGGCGCAGGGTGGGGGACAAACACAACGTACGCACTCTGGTGCGCATCGGAATTCCCCCGCAGGGAAGGAGGCATTTTCACGGCGGGCTCTTTCCCTTCCAGCCTCTATTCCCTACTACAAACGCACCATCTCCGAGAGCCAGGCTTTTCTGCCCAGAGGACAACTGGAGGCAGCGGCCAAGACACACTTACCTCCCGAGAAAAGACAGTGACGGGCTGTGATGTTTACCACACCCAGGAAGACTCAAAGTTGCACAAAGCACACCGTACAACCTGGAGGGAGGGCTTTGCCCCTTTTCCAGGTACCAGGATCTGAATGGACATTCTAAACAGGAGAATCACCTGGCCTGAGCCGGGAAACCAGTCAAAAGAACGACGACACAGAAATCCGTCTCAGTGACCCAGGAGCAACCCCAGGTGCAGGAGGTCAGGAAGGAGTCAGCCGAGCCAGGAGAAGTCAGTGTGGAGCGAGGGCTCACCCTCCTCACGCTGTTTCGAGAAACCCACAGTCAAAGTCTGCGGGCCCCGGCTCCTAAGCACTCCCTCATGGCTCCTGCAGGCACCAGCCAAGGCGACGGGCTCCCGGGAGAAGCAGCCCACTGGCTCCTGGGCAAGAGTTTTGAGTCTGAAAAAGGCAGCGACACGCCACGCCAGACCCGTCACAGGACACACAGTCTGCAGACGAGGCCAGGAACGGCTGCCGGGAGAACGGGAAGATCACCTTTCCCAGGACGAGGTCCAACAGAGCATGACCACCCCACATACCTGGGCCTCCGGGGCCGCCGCAGGCGGGCGGGCGCTGCCGGGCCACACCGGAGCCGCGCCAGGTCCCGCGTCGGCTAAAAACCACAGAAAAGGATGGAGGATTAGGCTTTCCTGCGAAGA
The DNA here is from genome assembly GCF_036321535.1 of Camelus dromedarius. Lineage (NCBI taxonomy): Eukaryota > Metazoa > Chordata > Mammalia > Artiodactyla > Camelidae > Camelus > Camelus dromedarius. Next base: position 7,628,588 of record NC_087470.1, read on the forward strand.
CACTGCTGAAGCGAAACAAAACCTTTGCGCCTTCCTTCCTTCCTTCCTTCCCCGTATCACACTCGTTTCTTGGAGGAACTGGATACTGACCCCAGGAACTCCTGCATGCTAAGCCCGCATTCTCTCTACTGCTGAGCTACATATACCATTCCCCGCAGAGCACACTAGTTTCTAGGCACAGAGAACAAGAAATGCCAGCCACGTTCACTAACTTACCCAGTGTATAATAAGCTCCGTGTGCTCCACCAACAGAGGTCAGTGTTTTATGATCCGTCAGCTCCTGCGGAGCCATTTCTACAGTCCCAGTAGCGTACTCCGGTTTTGTAATTTCGGGCTTAGTCGCCCCTTCCTAGGAACACAAAACAAGATAAATCAGGAACCGAAATTCAGATCATGTGCATACAATTAGTCAGTCAGGTAGACAACAGTTATTTACCGAAGCTATCAGAACATAAGCCCTATCCTGGGAGAAGCTGGCGGTACAAATAAAAGGCAGATTCTCCTCTCTGTTCTGCCAGAGGCACAGGATCCATGAAAACAAATCAGCACAGAAAAGTTTCAACAGCTCTACAACTGAGGTGAACGGGTACAGTAACGCCACAAAGGACAGGAGAGTCCGCTGCACGTGGATAGCTCAGGGAATGCTGGGAAGACCGCACTGTTTCGTAAAAGAGAGTTCCAGCGCAGTGGGTTGGATGTGGAGGGGCTTAGGGGAAGGGCAGCCTGAGTAAAAGGAGCAGGTGGGAATCAGCGTAAGGCATTAAGGAAACTAGGCCACTGATACTGGCGGTGGAATGGGAAGACAAAACATGCTGCCTTGAAAATGATACATCACTTAATAACTTTCATGAGGACGGCTAAAACAAGAACCAACTCCAAGATGCACCTAACTTTCCCAGGGAAGAATTTCTTTTCAATAACCTCTAATAAAATGTAAGGGAAAGACCCTGAAAAAAAGAATGCCCATACAGACACTGGTTTCACTTGGTGAGTCTGGAAAATGAATAAAAGTGCATTATCCAGTACTACGGCATTAAGCACAGAATCACATCCTAAACTGTAAGTTAAAAGCATAAGTCAAAACTTCTCAGCAGCAGATGCAAACGTGAAAATGCACACTCATACCAACCCCCGGTTTATGTCTCAGAATCCCCTGGTACTTATATAGTCATACAAGGACATTAACAACAAGAGACTGTACCTCATCCCAGGAGGATTCCCTTCCTCTCTCTTCTGTAAAGTGGCGCACTGACACGCCATCTGTAAAATGTAGTTACAGGTACATTAATGAGAATATTCACGAATGTATATTAAAACCACCATGTGCGTCTATCTCCGTTCGGGGATGTGTCAAAAAAAAAGTGGCAGAAAAGAGTTTCAAAGAGTTAGAGCATTTTCTGAAAACAATGCTTAAGTCACGGTTGGGATATATTTCAAACCAAGTAGTAAGAGGAAAACACGGAAAAAGAATGGATATGGAATTTGGGTTTGCGCACTATGTATTTCTAACATTTGAAGTTTGCTCTTGTTTTTGTTTTTTCTTTTCTTCTGTTTTTAAATGGAGGTACCGGGAATGAGCACACGGAATTCGGCATGCTAGCAAGCATTCTATTTACCACTAACCTATGTCCTTCCCCGAGTCAACTAGCTTCTCGGCATAGATAAAATAAAATACAAAACACTCTTTCACGGTTCACTGCCTTACAAAACATGTTAGTTTGCTGAAGCGCAAAAGATCTTTGAGGCCTTCTTCCCCGTAACACACTAAGTCTCACATCAGACCGAGTGGGAGTCAGGTCTCAGGACCTTTAACTGAAGAGACCACAGGCCCCGGGTTCGGGTGTTTCTTCCATAACAGATCATCGGCCTTGGAATTTCAGGGCTCCACTCGCTGCACACAGTGACAGGGGCGGGCTTGTCCTCCAGGGAGCCCGGAACGTGGTGTCTGTTGACGGCCCGTGTGCAGAATCGACACGTCTGCCCTCCGTCAGAGGACCCTCTTTCCTCTACAACAGACACCTCCCTCCCCAGGGCAGGACGGGAAGACGCGATCCATCAAGTACGTCTGCTAAGGGACCAGAGGGACACTGCCGTGAGCCCAGTCACGGCCGCCCGTGCACGGGGAAGCCCCGGAGAGCGATCTGCCCTTCTTCTGCAGTGACTCCAGGAAGCAACAGAGGACTATGCTTTCCTCTTACCGAGCGGAGCAGCTGGCGGTGGGGGGGCGAGGTTGCACAGGACACCAAGGGGGACCAGGTGTGGTGCCCAGCTGGGCGACGACGGGCTGCACCCGGGGCAGGCCACGCAGGCTGGTCTTCGGAAATGTTGGGCCCTCCGGGCCACGGGGTGACCTGCAGGACAGAAGGGAGGGCTGGGTTGGATGACAGACAAAATCGCCAACACCGACAAGAGCCGAATCCCAACGCAGCAGCCGTCGGCACCGGGCACCCTCCTCTCCACCGGGTGCCCAGAGAGCAGCACGGTGCCACACGCCCCGCCCAGTACTCTGGGGCCTGCCTGCAGCCTGGGCCGCACAGGGGGACACGGGGATACGACCCTGACGCTGCACGTCGCCGCCGCCTCTGTCTCCAAGTGGAGGAACCCAAGGGTCCTCCTGCCCGAGAGGCTGCACACCGAGCTTCCAGCACACGGGCAAACTAGCGCCTTCCCAACAGCCAGCCGCTCTGGACGGGGCGGCCCTCCAGGCCACCTTCACCAGCTCCACGCAATCTTGCCCGGCGCGGACAAGTAACATTGAGACGGGACGGACGTGAAGAGCTCATTCTCCACACGAGCAAGCAGAGCCGCACCAGGGTCACCGCTCTGCCTGAAGGGCTCTGCCTGCAGGACCCTGCCAGGCCCTCTCTGCCCCCTCCACACAAAGGGCCCTCCTCTGACCCGCAGGGCTGCCCCTGGGCGCAAAGAGCCCTGGGGAGCTGGGCATCCCGGTGTCCTGCAGCAGAGCTGGCCAAGGGCTCCTGAGGGGACAAGGCTGTCCTCAGAAGGGACTCAGGCTCCGCTACAATCATCCCTATCCTCAGGGACGTCTGGATTTTACGTTCGCTACGGAACGCACCCTACCTGCGTGCTAGGGTAGAGTGACGTGGGGAGTCTCAACCTCACACCTCACACCAAAGGGACTGTACCAGCTCGTGCGCAAAACCCCACGGTGTGCCATGAGACCGACGAGCAGCTCTGACAGCTTCCAGGGCAGGCCCGACCCGGCGCAGGGTGGGGGACAAACACAACGTACGCACTCTGGTGCGCATCGGAATTCCCCCGCAGGGAAGGAGGCATTTTCACGGCGGGCTCTTTCCCTTCCAGCCTCTATTCCCTACTACAAACGCACCATCTCCGAGAGCCAGGCTTTTCTGCCCAGAGGACAACTGGAGGCAGCGGCCAAGACACACTTACCTCCCGAGAAAAGACAGTGACGGGCTGTGATGTTTACCACACCCAGGAAGACTCAAAGTTGCACAAAGCACACCGTACAAAGCTGGAGGGAGGGCTTTGCCCCTTTTCCAGGTACCAGGATCTGAATGGACATTCTAAACAGGAGAATCACCTGGCCTGAGCCGGGAAACCAGTCAAAAGAACGACGACACAGAAATCCGTCTCAGTGACCCAGGAGCAACCCCAGGTGCAGGAGGTCAGGAAGGAGTCAGCCGAGCCAGGAGAAGCCAGTGTGGAGCGAGGGCTCACCCTCCTCACGCTGTTTCGAGAAACCCACAGTCAAAGTCTGCGGGCCCCGGCTCCTAAGCACTCCCTCATGGCTCCTGCAGGCACCAGCCAAGGTGACGGGCTCCCGGGAGAAGCAGCCCACTGGCTCCTGGGCAAGAGTTTTGAGTCTGAAAAAGGCAGCGACACGCCACGCCAGACCCGTCACAGGACACACAGTCTGCAGACGAGGCCAGGAACGGCTGCCGGGAGAACGGGAAGATCACCTTTCCCAGGACGAGGTCCAACAGAGCATGACCACCCCACATACCTGGGCCTCCGGGGCCGCCGCAGGCGGGCGGGCGCTGCCGGGCCACACCGGAGCCGCGCCAGGTCCCGCGTCGGCTAAAAACCACAGAAAAGGATGGAGGATTAGGCTTTCCTGCGAAGACACTGCTGAAGCGAAACAAAACCTTTGCGCCTTCCTTCCTTCCTTCCTTCCTTCCCGTATCACACTCGTTTCTTGGAGGAACTGGATACTGACCCCAGGAACTCCTGCATGCTAAGCCCGCATTCTCTCTAATGCTGAGCTACATATACCCTTCCCCCCAGAGCACACTAGTTTCTAGGCACAGAGAACAAGAAATGCCAGCCACGTTCACTAATTTACCCAGTGTATAATAAGCTCCGTGTGCTCCACCAACAGAGGTCAGTGTTTTATGATCCGTCAGCTCCTGCGGAGCCATTTCTACAGTCCCAGTAGCGTACTCGGTTTTGTAATTTCGGGCTTAGTCGCCCCTTCCTAGGAACACAAAACAAGATAAATCAGGAACCGAACTTCAGATCATGTGCATACGCTTAGTCAGTCAGGTAGACAACAGTTATTTACCGAAGCTATCAGAACATAAGCCCTATCCTGGGAGAAGCTGGCGGTACAATAAAAGGCAGATTCTCCTCTCTGTTCTGCCAGAGGCACAGGATCCATGAAAACAAATCAGCACAGAAAAGTTTCAACAGCTCTACAACAGAGGTGAACGGGTACAGTAATGCCACAAAGGACAGGAGAGTCCGCTGCACGTGGATAGCTCAGGGAATGCTGGGAAGACCGCACTGTTTCGTAAAAGAGAGATCCAGCGCAGGGGGGGGATGTGGAGGGGCTTTGGGGAAGGGCAGCCTGAGTAAAAGGAGCAGGTTGGAAACAGCGTAAGGCATTAAGGAAACTAGACCACTGTTACTGGCGGTGGAATGGGAAGACAAAACATGCTGCATTGAAAATGAAACATCACTTATTTAATTCCAAGTGAGGACGGCTAAACAAGAACCAACACCAAGATGCACCTAACTTTCCCAGGGATGAATTTCTTTTCAATATCCTCTAATAAACTGTAAGGGAAAGACCCTGAAAAAAAGAATGCCCATACAGACACTGGTTTCACTAGGTGAGTCTGGAAAATGAACACAAGTGCATTACCAGTCCTACGGCATTAAGCACAGAATCACATCCTAAACTATAAGTTAAAAACATAAGTGAAAAATTCTCATCAGCAGATGCAAATGTGAAAATGCATACTCACACCAACCCCCGGTTTATGTCTCAGAATCCCCTGGTACTTATATAGTCACACAAGGACATTAACAACAAGAGACTGTACCTCATCCCAGGAAGATTCTCTTCCTCTCTCTTCTGTAAAGTGGCGCACTGACACACCATCTGTAAAATGTATTTACAGGTACATTAATGAGAATATTCACGAATGTATATTAAATCCACCATGTGCGTCTATCTCTGTTCGTGGATGTGTCAAAACAATAGTGGCAGAAAAGACTTTCAAAGATTTGGAGCATTTTCTGAAAAAAATGCTTAAGTCACGGTTGGGATATATTTCAAACCAAGTAGTAAGAGGAAAACACGTAAAAAATAATGGATATGGAAGTTGGGTTTGTGCACTATGTATTTCTAACATTTGAAGTTTGCTCTTGTTTTTGTTTTTTCTTTTCTTCTGTTTTTAAATGTAGGTTCTGGGAATGAGCACACGGAATTCGGCATGCTAAGCAAGCATTCTATTTACCACTAACCTATGTCCTTCCCCGAGTCAACTAGCTTCTCGGCATAGATAAAATAAAATACAAAACAGTCTTTCACTGTTCACTGCCTTACAAAACATGTTAGTTTCCTGAAGCGCAAAAGATCTTTGAGGCCTTCTTCCCGTATCACACTTAGTCTAACATCAGACCGAGTGGGAGACAGGTCTGAGGACCCTTGACTGAAGAGACCAAAGGCCCCGAGTTCGGGTGTTTCTTCCATAACCGATCATCGGCTGTGGAAGGTCAGGGCTCCACTCGCTGCAGACAGTGACATGGGCGGGCTTGTCCTCCAGGGGGCCCGGAACTTGGTGTCTGTTGAAGACCCGTGTGCAGAACCGACAAGTCTGCCCTCCGTCAGAGGACCCTCTTTCCCTCTACAACAGACACCTCCCTCCCCAGGGCAGGACGGCGAAGACGCGGTCCATCAAGTGCGTCTGCTAAGGGATCAGAGGGACACGGCCGTGAGCCCAGTCAGGGCCGCCCGTGCACGGGGAAGCCCCGGAGAGCGATCTGCCCTTCTTCTGCAGTGACTCAAGGAAGAAACAGAGGACTATGCTTTCCTCTTACCGAGCGGAGTAGCTGGCTGTGGGGGTCGAGGTTGCACAGGGTAGCAAGTGGGACCAGGTGCAGGTGCCCAGCTGGGCGACGACGGGCCGCTCACGGGGCAGGCCACATGGGCTGGTCCTCGGAAAGATTGGGGCCCTCCAGCCCACGGGGTGACCTGCGGGACAGAAGGGAGGGCTTGGTTGAATGACAGACAAAAAGCCAACACCGACAATAGCCGAAACCCAACGCAGCAGTCTTCGGCACCGGGCACCCTCCCCTGCACTGGGTGCCCAGTTGGCAGCTACGCGGCATGCACTCCTTTAGCCCTGGGCCTGCCTGCAGCCTGGGCTGCTCAGGAGGCTTTTGGGATAAAACACTGTCACCAAACTTCACTGTGATGACTGGGCATACTTGTCCCCTAATTCCCAATCCATAGGCAAAGCCAGGAAGGTTTGTTCAAAAGGAAAATGCTCGTTGCAGAGATTATTCAATACAAAATGACCACTGGAACACAACTGAGTAAAATTACTTACTTTGGTTTCCTCTGCCTCCTGAGCCGGTAAGGCGGTGCCATTCCTAACAGGGGTGCCACCCGGCCCTGAAGCTGTAAAGGGAGAGCAGCGCTGAAGGCGGATTCTATCTGACAGATGCCGTGCAGGGGAAGCATGAGCCGAGCCCTCCGTGCCCTCCTCCAAGAGCTCTCACTCCCACCCACGCCCCGGTCTCTTCACAGAGGCCGCAGGTCTCCCTCACACCTCAGTTGACCCCGAGGACGAGGGGAGACTGGACCCCTGTCCCATGACGAGGACACCACAGGGCCTTGATTCAGGTGTTTTCATAGCTAATCACCCTGGATGTGGTCTCAGGGCTCAGATCCCTCTCAACCAACACTTACACAGTGGACTCACAGCACACTTCAGGGCAAATCAGTCTGTATGCAGATTATACATTAAAGTAAGAAGGGTCTTTCGTAGGAAGAGTATCAACAACCCGTGACTGTGAGCTCCACCTCTTCCTCCTCAGCCTGTTGGTAAACTGTTAAAAGCCTTCTCTCTGACAGCGCATGTCTTGTATAAGTGACCAGATGTCACGTAAACATTTATGAAAGAAGTGGCCTCAATGACTCATGTTGTAATAAGCGGCAAAAGAATGGTGAGTTACATGGAGTAGCTGGTGGGAGACTTTAGAGTTACACGTTAACTCTGGGAGAGGGAGGCTACGTAGTCATGTCACTTACTAACTGGCTACTCTAGGTCACTGTGCAAGCTTTTTTATAAGAACGAAGGGACCTGCAAAATTAGTGAAGAAATGCCTGCTGCCTTAAAGCAGATCTTGAATAGAATATTTACCCACCAAGGCAAATGAAGAAAAATGTTTTCTCGTTATGACATACCGCCTTCATTCTACAACGTCATCCATGTTATTTTCCTAAAATGAGAAGAAAATTCAGCCTTCAAAACCGTGTCTAGGAGGGAAGAGAGGGCTGACGCTCATGTCTTCTAGTGCACAGAAACCAGCCATGCCAGCCACGCCAGGCAACCAAGAGACTGGGGGGCGGCCCGCAGTCCCTGGAGGGACGTGAGCTCCACCGCTCACAGGGGACAGAGCCCTGCTGGCTGGTGGCATGTAAAGAAAACAGCATCTTGTCACCCAGCTGTGAACCTGTTCCCCACAGTGAGTGTGTGGTGTGGTGTCCAGGAAACCCGACAACTACCCATGGGGACAAGCAGCCCACTGGGCAGCTCCTGCTGCAGAAATGGAGCTGCCGCACTTCACAGTGCGCTCCTTACCTCTCAGGGGAGGGTGCAGCCTGTACGGTCCTCCTGGGGTGGACTCCTGCCTCATGTATTCCTCTGCCTGCCTCCATCTGCAGATTGCATCCAATCTTAAAGATAAAGAATGGCTTCAATACAAATTACACTACCAATTCCTCTACTAGGCACAAAACAACCAGTCCTTAAAAATCTCAAAACACCCGTAAAAATGTGTCAAAATTCTGTACCTCTGTTTCAGGTGGGCAACTTCCCTTCTCAGCTCAGAGGATTTTTCCCTTCTCAGGTCAGAGTTTTCCCTTCTCAATTCAGAGATTTCCCTCTCCAGCTCCTGAGCCCTGAGCTGTGGGAGAAAAACACATCCACGTTCAGTTGTGGCCGACTGTGCACAAAGGGAAGGAAGGAAACAAATTCTTACCGAGCTGTCTTGGGCCTTCTTCTCGGCAAGAGTGACCTGAAAATGTCAACACATCAAGAAACACCCCATGGCTAGGGGTTCTCAGGGCCACAATAACTGTCTGCATCAGGTGCTGAGGACTCGGTGTGTCAGGAGGAAGGCAGGTTACCTGGTGTCTCCAAATGATCTCTGCTTCCCGCATTTGCCCGTGACATTCTTCAAGTCTTATCCTATGAGTTACAAATTGTTCCATCAGAGAAGACACAATGCTGGGTATGCTGTTAAATAATCTGCCCCAGTCCATGTTATCTGCACTGCACACTCACACACATCATCTCACCGCTCAAGACACACTGCACAAGGCTGCAGAAACACAGCAGGTGCAAAGCTGTCACTGCAGCCACTCCTTCCGTCACTGTTACTGAACGCCTGCCCGGTTCTGCGCTGACACATTTCCCCCTCCCGTTCTCAGCATTTCCCTCACGTGTCCTGTGCTGAGCATCTTTCATCACAAAGCTTGATTCTTCCTTTCCTTACATCCTGACCCTACTTCTTACCCCTGGGTCTCCCCAGCAGCACGGGAATGTTTATTGGTCCGACTGACGCTACACTAAACTGCTATCCTCAGGGTGAGAACGGTTTATAGCACCTTCAGAAACACCTCTGTGAACCGTCTCTCCTCTCAGTCTGGCCAGCACTGGGACCAGGAAATTCTTAGTAACTTAATACTTTTTAAAGTTAAACGTTTAACTTAACATATGTAAAACTTAACACTTTTCCTCCTGTGTGAAGCCATGTATACAAATGTCTTTTGTTTGGGTCAGTTTATGATATTGTGTCTAAACATTTTAGAAAAGTTTTCAAAAAATCCAACAGGTGTTTTCAGAGCCGCAGGTGCAGAGGAGCTGAACTCACTTGTACCATCTTGTCTCCTCTTCAGCCAATTTTGCCTCCTCCTTTGCTGCCAACAGCTGCTGCTTTCCCACCAGCTCACATCCGTTCATGTCCACCTTCCTGAGAGGGGAAAGAAACTCTGAAATTCTGCCAGTTTCCCTCCCAGAAACTGGAAGGGAAGAATTCCATGTTCCTTTCGCCCTTCCCCATAAATGCTCAGGCTGATAAATACACAGGAAAGAATTAAAGTACCCCCACTAATAAATATGAAAAAGCTACACTCAGGCCTCTGGCAAGTGTTTGGTATCTGGGCTTCCCTTCAGCGTCCTCACCCTTAATCATTTATGCATAAAGTAAACACACAGGAAAAGCCCACGTGAGGTGTGCTCTGCGCCCCCCCCACCAGGCTTAGGCTCCTGTGCCTGGGACAGCACGAGCTCACTGTGTTTCAACGTGGGAATCAGGGTCTGACCAAGTCATCACAACGAAACACATTAGGGTAAAGCAAGCGTTCATGACTTGTTTGATTTCTCCCACAGAGAGCCCAGATTTCAGTCAAAACCTGGAGCAAAACCTGATCCTTTAGGAAATATAAGGAAATGTTTGTTTTTGAAAGCGGGTTAATGGGTGTGATGTCCATGACCTCTCCCTGAGAATGACAGGAAACTCTGGACAAATTATGAAATCCATGATCAAATGTACCAAATTGCTAACAAGCCAGAAAGGGACATGAGGCCAAGATGGAGAAGAAGAAAGCCCAGGACTGGGCCCACCTTCCCCGGGGGTCACCCGGTAACTGCAGAGGAAACCACTGAGATGCAGAGCAGCCCGGCAGCCGGTGCCCCCTACGCACAGGCACCGCAGTCAGGCAGCTGGAGCTCACTGTCCGTCAGCGAAGGTGATCCCTAGAGAGACCCACAGGACTTAGCTGGGATCCACGAGAGCTACATGCCAGAAACAAAGGTGGACAGGAGACACACGGGCCTCACGAAAGCTGGCTGCACTGACTGATCTCAGCTGCTAACCGGGTTAACAGGATGTAGCGCTGCTGGCGACCTGACCACCTGCCAGCTGTAATGCCCACCTTCTCTGCAGCAAGTTAACCTCACACGAGGCCTCAAATTTTCTCTATTTTCTACCCAATGTCTAGAGTTTATTAAAAATGATAGACACATGGCAGGTCATGACACTTTGATGTGGTTGAAACCTAAGGACAATAAAAATGGACCTAGGGGGATCCAGATAATTAAGTGACTAAATCTGGTCCAAGAACCCGCTAAAATCTCAAACTAAATATAAACAAGACTCTGGTAACCAGTTAGAATGAACAGAAGCAGCAGATTACAGAAATCAAGGTCGAAAAATAAATGCACATCTGTACTGATTGAATATGGTAAAGAAAATATGGTGGTAAGTATTCTGAAACATATTACAATATCCACATAACTCCACACATTCATTCACACATTGTCATAATTAACACGGGAATGTCTTACCCTTCAGTGTCCATAGATCTCTGTCCACTGATTTCATCAAGGACGCGTACTTTCTTCACCTGCCTTTGGAAACCGTCTTCCTCACGTTCTTTCAGAGATCCCGATGCAGCATGGTGGTCTTGCATTTTCTTTTTACCCTCTATAAACATAAAACAACTGGCTTTGTGTGTGCCCATGTGCACTCAAGAGCTTGGCTGTGCTGGGGAGTGGAGAAAGGAGAGAATTCTGAAGGCAGGAATCCCCTTTTTACCTTCCCAGTGCAAATTCATTGCTATTACAGGCATGTTTCATTTTATTGCCCTCCCTGGTAATGCATATTTTTAAACAATTGAAGATTTGTAACAACCCTGAGTACAGCAATTCCATTGGTGACATTTTTTTTCTGGCAGCATTTGCTCATTTCTTATCTCTGTGTCACATTTTTGTAGTTTCTGAAATATTTGGTTCTTTATCATTTTAATTAAAACAGGCATGACATTCCTTTAAGGCAAAGCCTAATCCAGCGGAAGTCCCTAGTTCTCAGCAATTCTATAAACCCTGAGAGAGGTGAAGAGGCTTCAGAAGAAAAGTGTGAAGCCAGCAGGGGTTGGCCCATGAAGTTTAAGGCAAGATTCCATCTCCACTGCATACCTGTGCAAGGTAAGGCGGGAAGAGCTGACCCAGAGGCTGCTGCAAGTGCTCCAGGAGATGAAGCTAAGGCAGCTAATGAAGGTGGCTGCACTAAACAACAGGTTTTCAATGCAGAGAACTGCAAGGGGAGGCCACCCAGCACCATCACAGCTGGAGAGAAGTCAGCGCCTGGCATCAAGGCTTCAATGGAAAGGCTGATTTTCCCGTTAGCGGCTAATGAAGCCAATATTCATTTAACATTATGAAAATCCTATGTCCCATGAGAATCAAGTGAAATCTACTCTGTGCTCTATAAATAGAACAAAGCCTGAATGACAGCACATCTATTTACAACATGAATATTTTAGCCCATTGTTGAGACCTACTGCTCAGAAAACAAAACAAAACACACAAAAAAAATTCTTTCAAAATATTACTGCTCATGGACAATGCACAAGTCGTCCAGGAGCTCTGATGGAGATGCATGAGATGAATGCTGTTTCCATGCTTAACACGACATCTATTCTGCAGCCCATGAATCAGGAGTAATTATGACTTTCAAGTCTTATTATTTAAGAAATACATTTTGGAAGGCTTTAGCTGCCATAGACAGTGACACCAATGATGGGTCTGGGCAAATGAATGGAAAATTTTCTGGAAAGAATTCACCATTTTACATGCCATTAAGAACATTCGTGATTCATGGGAAGAAGTCAAAATATCAACGTGAACTGGGGTTTGGAAGGAATTGATTCCAATCCTGATGTGTGACTTTGAGGGGCTCAAGAATTCAGTGCAGGAAGGAGCTGCAGATGTGCTGAAAATAGCAGGAGAACTAGAGTTACAAATGGAGCCTGAAGATATCACTGATTGGCTGCAACCTCATGATAAAATGTGCATGAATAAGGAGCTGCTTCTTATGGACAAGCAAAGAAATTGGTTTCTTGAGATGGAATCTACTGGTGAAGATGCTGTGAAGAAGGTTGAAATAACAAAGGACTTAGAAGAGCGTATGAACTTAGCTGATAAATTACCACAGGGTTTGAGAGGACTGACTCCAATTTGGAAAGAATTTCTACTGTGTGTAAAATGTGTCAAATTGCCTGTGACAGAGGACTTGTTCCTGAAAGGAAGAGAGAATCCTGTCACAAACTTCATTGTGGTCTTATGTTAAGAAATTGCAAAAGCCACACCGATCTTCAGCAACTGCCACAATGACCAGTCAGCAGCCACCAATGTTAATTCAAGACCATCCACCAAAATGACTGTAACTCAATTAAAAAAAAGTTAAAAAAAAAAGACCATCCACCAACAAAAAGATTAAACCTCACTAAAGGCTCCAATGATGGCTAGCAGTTTTTAGTAATAAAGAGTATTTTCATTAAGTCATGAACATTGGGGTTTTTAGACACAGTGGTATTGTTCACTTAATAGACTACAGTATAGTGTAAACTTAACTGTTCTTTGCACTGGAAAACCAAAAAAAAAAAAAAAACCCAAAAAAATAAGTTATTTGACTCTCTTTATTATATTTATTTTATTCTAGGGGTCTAGAACTGAAGCCACAACATCTCCCAGGAATCCTGTATGTAAGGTTTTCTTCCCAACAAGCAACATACCTTCCAGGCTGCAGTCCCCTGTTGTCACAGCTCGCTGCATCGAATCCTCAGATCTGGTCTTCGAAACAACTGGCTGTAAGATAGATATGAGAAGACATTCAAGAGGTACTGATCCACAGCAATGTGCACATACTTAACATGAGAGGAATCATACGCCTGAAATCAGCTAAGATGGGCCATCTGCTTTCCGTGCGTTACAGCATAATTAAACACTGACACAGTGATGCTCGGTTCTCTGAGGTAAGCATCTCTGGGGGTGAGTAACAATCCTTACTCTCTTCTTGATGCTGAGCTGAACGTCCTCCTGCACATGCATTTCTTCAGATTTCACTGTGGCTTCACAGACATGAGATTTATTAAGAGCAATTTCAACTTAAAACATTCTCATTGGTGACTAAATTCCCAAGAAAAATAATTTGAGTAGATATCAACATTTAATCTTCTAAGACATGAGATTGTTGTTCCTTGTGAAAGCTAATGTGTACAGTGGAAATCCTGCTGCAACTGGAGGCATTTACCTCAAATTCCTGAAGTGTTCATTGAAACAGCACCTTTCAAGTTCTCTGGAGATGTTCCTTTTTCCAGTATCTTCACACAGGACAGAAATAAAGTATGTACTAAGATTTCAATGAAAACTCAGGGTGATATGTTTAAAAAGTGTAAGTTTTTTTTTCCAGAAACAAAGTAATTTGTTAACTGCAAAACAAACCATAGAAAATAAATATATTAGCCCTGGTACATGTCCAAAGACTTTGGTGAGCATTCTCTCCAGAAGATATTAAGGCAGTGAAATAATTCTGAACATACAAATTTTATAAAGAAAGGAAAGCAAGTGTTATACGTTCCCTTACACATGCTTGAAAGCATCTGAGACTTTCCCTGAATTTCGGTTTGGGGCTGAAGACAGTGCTCCATTTGAGAGTTTACAGCAGACAGGGCCTCTTCCTTCAAGTTCTAGCACCGGGCATCCTAGCAGCTCATTCTGACCCTTTGCATCTTGCATTTCCTTCTTCAGCTTGTCCTCTTCCACTGCCAGCCTGCCAATCTCTTCCAGAAAGTCTTGGTTTGTTCTGATGGGCAGTTGCTTCTCTTCAACCCTTTTGGAATCCTGTCCCTTCTCAGCCAGTACCCACAACTACCCCTAAGTTTCCTGTGATGGCAGCTGATACAGGCTGGGCCCAGGACAAATGTCAAGCCCATAAAGAAATGTGAAAAAAAGACCTCCAGGCACAGATTTTTCCTCACCTCCACAGGCTTCCTCCTCCCTGGACAATGGAGGGCACGACTGGACGAGAAGGGAAAGCATGGGTGGGAAACTGATCATGTCAAAGAGCTCACAAATGAGTGTTGCTGGTGAAATATAAACAAAGTTTACCCAAATTCACATGGAAAATTCTCTGTTTAACATCAACAGGGCAAGGAGCTGTGCACCTAGTCTAGTAACTTCCTTAACCTCTCAGGTATTTCCTGGCATCTTCTGTGTATCTTGGAGGGCAGTGTGAGTGGTGAGAAAACTCTCTAGGTTGTGAAAATAAGACATATTTCCTAGTCTCTGAAATAGAAAAAGTCACAGAGGTTTTAGTCCATGAAATTCTGGGTCATTGTTCACAGGGAGGTTCCGCTCCTGGGCTCTCACACTCTGCTGTGGTCAAAAGCAGGAGGAGCAGGAGCACGCAGCTCGCCCAGGGCACAAAAAGCATCAGAAGCCCGGCTATGGTCAACGTGGCAGCTCTTACCAGGTGTGGGCTCTTGGCGTTCTGGTCCCTCACTGCCTGCAGCTTAGCTCGAACAATCTGAATGATGTCATTCAAATTTTCATTCACCTTCTCAATGGCTTTCAAGCTCTCCTTCAATGAAACATTGAATTAGTAACAATTACTCATTACTTTCATTTCTATTTTCAGAATGTAATCTAAGAAGTTCGTACCGTAAACTTCAGTGCTTTCTCAGAGGGCAGCTTCTTTTGCCTGATGGCCTCCTCTAAGCATTTCTTTGTGTTGTTGGTCTATGCAAAAATGTAATGAAGGAAACAGAATTACAAATACTAATTACACTGCTAGCTGAACCTATCTTGTATGTGACCCCTTCCACTAATACAGAAAGTGGTGCTTTTCATCTACGACACTTGCTTTGTTTATTTTTTTACTGATATATAGTCAGTTACAATGTGTCAATTTTCTGGTGTACAGCATGTTTCAGTCACATATCTATATACACCTATGTTTGTCTTCACATTCTTTTTCATTATAGATTACAAGATATCAAGTAGAGTTCCCTGTGCTCTGCAGAAGAAATTTGTTTTTTGGGTTTTTTTTTTTTTTTAACTAGGACACTTGCTTTGAACCTAGACCTCTTATGGAACACATGGAACAGGACAGTAGGATGAAGGAAAAGAGAGCCAAATAACTGAACTGCCAGAGGGGGGAGGAACTGAAGTTAAAATCACACACAAAAAAAAAAAAGCAAAAGGACAAGGATACCTTCTGCACCCAAGCAGCTATATTTTCTGCAAGTTCTCTGTTTTCATTCTCCAAATTCTTGCTCTGCACAGTCATCTGCTTTAAAGTAACTAAAAGGAGATGAAGCAATTTCTCATATTGGCAAGAAAACCCAGTAGAATAGAATTATCATGATTTATTAGCAGTAGAGACATATCAGGCTGGCAGTATGAGTATAATTAACCTTTTAGCTTTTCTACTGTGCCTAAAGGAAGCAAATCTTAGTGGCATTCTAAATGTGAGATCATTGAGATTCCTAGTTTAATTTTTTTCAAAGATGCAGAAACACAATAAAAAGTCTTCCCCTAAATTCTCTCCCAGCTATAAGCACCATTCTTAGAAAATTCAATCATTCAAATACTTCTGACATCACCAGAGATGAAAAAGAAAAACCAAGCATCCTGTCCCCTTAGCATTCTTTCCTCCAATTACTAAGGTAAGTAAAAATGCCCCTACTTAAAAAAAATAGAACCCTTATCCCACGCAGGTTCACCCCACAGCCAGGCCCTATCTGCAACACCACAGAAGGCAAGTTCAAAACATTGCCTGACTGGGCCTGCACAGGCCTCCAGTGTCTTCCTGCTGCCTGGAAGATCATCTTTCATGAAAACCATGTTGGGGGCCCTGAAGGACAAGGTCGCTGGAATTAAACATTTTAGTACCATGTGGGCTTCCCCACCTAGTCACTGGAGGACCTGGATAACACACAGGTCCTAAATGACAAGCTTTTCTATCGCCAGGATGAGAATGTTACCATCACTGCTTCAGGAAAGCAGCACATGTAAAACAGCCAGTCACAGGCGACTCCACGTGTGAAGCTCTAGAATGCAGCCCTCAGAACCAGACTCCTCTCTCAGGCATCTAAGTCCCTCATCTGACCACACAGTGCACACGTGTCTTCTGCCTGCCCAGTGGGGATGCTCTGATGTTGAGATCCCTCTTCTCAGCACCAGCCCTTCTGCATCAACTGTCACCAACAGCAGCCCTTGAGGGCCTACTGAGCGCCGGGCAGCCACCCTGCCCACCACGCACATCCCCACTCGGTCAGCAGAGTGTGAAGCCTGCATAGAAAGCATCATCCTCAGGCTGAATCACTTCCATTAAGTCCCCACTGCCATGAATGGCTCCCTTCACTTATGAGTCACAGCCCATGGTTTCCCCTCTGCTGTGACACACACCGCCTGGCTACATCTGCATCCCTCCCTCAGCCAGGGGAGACCTGACAGGCTCAAGTAGTGTTTCAGCATCTTTACTTTTCACCAAGAGCCAGCTCATATTAGGGACACACTCCGAACATTAGACTCTTCTCATCACCTGCTTCCTCAAGGTTGCTATGCAAAATTAAACTCATCCTAGTCTCCCTACTCCTGTGACCCTCCTGGCCTCTTAGCTCAATAGATGCCAACTTCCTCTACGATGTCATTTAGACACAAATCACAGGAGTAAAATTTTCAAGAGTTGAGAAGTCAGTTAGACATCAGAAGTCATTGTGTTTACTCTTAGTTGAATTAAAATCCACATCAAATCCTGGTATTGAGAAAATATTACAAAGGAAACTAAACCCTAATACCTTACCTTGACACACTGGAGGCTTTACCTAGGAGAGGAAGAAACATTAAATTTGAAGTCAAAATATATAATTAGTAAATCTATAGTTTCTAATAAACTATCAAAACAGTAATCCATTGAAATCACAATTATCACTTTGGTTCAGCATAACAATTAATATGATTAAAAATCAGGAAAAATCAGAATTTCCTACTTAAGGCATGATCTTTCACTCACCATTTCTGATAGCACAATGGTAAATAACTTATTTTAGAACAAAAGATCTGCTTACATTCTATTAAATAAACATCACTCTATTCAATTTTTATAACACATATTCATATTTAACAACACTGAACTATATTATTTTCATGATATGTTGTTGTAATGCATCATTTATCTAATTTTTTTTTTGTCAAATCAAACATCCACACTTAAGTCCAGAACCTGGATAGTTATGTAACCTTCAAAAGAGAGAGAGAGACAGAGAGGAGAAAACTAAAAGAAAAATAAAGGCAAAATCTTTATACTAAGATTAAGATGCACCCCTTTCATTCAATGAAAGGTTTTCTGAAATCTTATACAGAGTTGACTGTTGAATTGATAAGCAATTGTAACATATGAGGTCGTAAGATTTGTCAAGACCACTAAAAACAAACGGACATCAGATGAGACATCAGACGAGAATGAAAGTGAGTAATGGCTGTAGTAAAAGCACACACAGCAGCAGGAAGGACAGTGACCATTTTCAAGAAGCGAAAATGCTTCTTGACTCAGATACAAGTCATCGTATGAAGAGTAATAGTCCAGAAAAACCCAGGCAGGACTCCACTGTAATACCATGTAAAGACACATTTCCCTGACCCTTAACACATATTTCTTCATTCAAAACTTTAAGTGATGATCAGAGACTGAGGCCAGCCCCTAACCTTGCCAAGATATTGGAGAATCATCACAGTGTCGAAGATCCAGTGGCAATAATGTGGCAATAGAAGAATGCATCCACGGAGGGCAAACAGAAAACCACAGATGTTCCCTTAACTTCACACTTGCTCAGGAACACTGAGCTTCCCTGTCCCCTGTCACCCAACACACAGGCAGGGGCAGGTGGAGAGATAGATGGACTCGCCAAATACTTAACCTTCCTGGTTTGTTATTGAAGAGAAGAGTTTATAAATTGCCATTGTCTCATTGAGAATATACTGTTGTCTTGCTCAATGAGTTCTTACTATAAAGATTTTGCAACAAATTTCCATTTCAAAACTAATTTGTGTTCAAGTTAATAATCTAAAAGGAAACAAAGAAAAGACTCCTGGATTCTGGCCCAGGCAGGCAAATAAAATGTCCAGTGACTATATAAATTCCTATTAGGTGTGATTAAAAGGACACTGTCAGGTACTTTAGTAATACTTACAGCAAGGACGGTCCTCCAGACGAACAAGAGAAAAATAGAAACTCCCCAGGAGGCAGCAAGAAGAATAAGCTTCCACAGAAGTTCATAAACATCAGACGCAGGATGGAAAAGGAGAATCAGAGTGTCGAGGATCTGAAAAGATATTAGATATAATGAGGAACCTCAAAGACATTCCCAGTGTATATGTCACAGAGAATCATCTTTAGAAACCCTCAACCACATCCTCAGATAGCTCCACAGAGAGGCGAGAAAGGACACTTGAGTTCAAAGGAGCTCTTGGGAGTGTGGGCATGTTTACTGCCTTGATTTGGTAATAGTTTCACTGCTGCACACATACGTCAAATACCTGATACACAAAATGTTAGAGATTTGACTTTGCTGACAGGCACATTGCAAATATTTTTAAAATAGTTAACAGAACTTAACTTATGAATGTAGAAGCCAACTTGAAATTGAAAATAAGCAAACACAAACCTACAGGGCATGGGACGCCTCCATCTTCTATTGTATGTTCATGAAGTACCTGGACAAACCCCTATGAAATGTCTCCAAAAATACACCCAACATGTATGGGGAAAGAGCAATGAAGGTATGTGTTAAAATACAGAGAGATGTACAGAGATGTATTTCTACATTTATAGACTGGACATGAGTGAGAAAGCAGACCAGCTCTTAGAATAATGTCAAAATTACTATTCCAGCAAAAATTAATGATATATTTTAGCCCAACTATCTAAAAACCATGGAGGTTTTCTTCAATATTAACTTTGGTTCTGAACCAGAGCATGTAATGTCAGACTTCTGAAATAAATAGGGATTTGTATAATAGAGTTTTAATCATATTATACAAGATTACACAAAGAATGTAGTTACATAAAAAGAGAACTCAAAATAATCAGTAAAAATAATTTACATGCATATTTCACAGTACTGCACCTACGTCCATTAACAGCCACCAAGAAAATTAATTTGTATTTCTGGAATGTTCAGTCACCAAAACAAAAGCCAAACACATAGTTTTGTAAAAACTAGATTTATAAGTATTATAGGAGGGAATAAATGCACAATGAAATTTGTACTTTATCTAGACACCAAGTTTCAGTCTTGTGCAAATAAAACCCCTCTAGAAAGCAGCCTCTGAAATCAGTAACACTGTCATTGTCAGCTCTCACAGTTGGGGTCAGTAAAATGTGTGCTGGTGGAAAACATGCACTGTCTTTGCATAGCTGCCATCTGAGAGAGCAGTGGATCTCAGCACAAAGGAGAGACATGCAGATAAAAGGCACAAAAACAAACACCATCTAGTCGCTAACTGGTAAAACCCCCTCCACCATGGGCATGCTTGTTACACACGGCACTGTCTGAGTGCTGACGTCAGCAGCTGCCTCCTACCTAAAGTCTATCCATCAGGGCCGATGGACTCAGGTTCTGTCAGCGGCCATGAGCAACGGTGGAGAAGGACAAGTTAGTTTATCCAAATGCTCAAAGATGTGGTAGGGAAAGAGGGCTGACTAACCTGTGAGAACTCAGCCTCATTCCCTTTGAGGGAAAAAATCCCAACAAAGATGACCTAGAAACGCCCTCCTTAGTAGGCTCAAAAGAAACAGAACAGACTATTCTTTGGGTGGAGTGTTCATGTGGCATTGATTCTGCTTCAGTGCAAAGATTGTTCCTGACACTCAGTTTTCCCAGGTCGGTAAGAATCTGGTGGAAGCGTATCAGAACAAACCACTTAAATCCATGAGGTGTTCTCAGTCTTTCTTTTTTAGGGTGTGGAGGTGATTTATCCTGACACAGTAAAAATTTCACAGCATGTATCTGAATTTTCTTTATATTTAGACAATTCTAAAGACATGAAGGACACTTTCTGCTTTGGGGAAATCAACATTCTTCACAAGGACACGTCACTAAAAAAAAAGACAACTCGTCCACCTCCTGGTCACATCCCTCCTGAGCATTTCCTCATTGTAAACATCACAGGAGGTTGCAGCCACTGATTTTCACATCAGCTCGGCTCTCAGGGCTCCCCCATCAACCTAGCTGGACACAGAGTCCCTGGGGGCAGCCTCCAAGATAAAAAGGAAAGGGATAACTAAGAATTTGCTAGAAGTCCAATAAAAATAAAAGCAAAAATAAACAAATGGGACCTAATTAAACTTGGAAGCTTTTGCATAGCAATGGAAACCATAAGCAAAACAAAAAGACAACCTACAGAATGGGAGAAAATTTTTGCAAAACATGAAACTGACAAGGGCTTAATCGCCAGAATATAGAAACAAATCATACAACTAAATAAGAAAAAAAAAAAAAAACTCAATCCAAAAATGGGCAGAAGACCTAAACAAGCAATTGTCCAGTGAAGACATACAAATGGCTAACAGGCACATGAAAAAGTGCTCATTATCACTGATTATCAGAGAATTGCAAATCAAAACTACAATGAGGTATCACCTCACACAAGTCAGAATGGCCATCATTCAAAAGTCCACAAATGACAAATATTGGAGAGGCTGTGGAGAAAAGGGTACTGTCCTACACCGCTGGTGGGAATGCAGGTTGGTGCAGCCACTGTGCAAAAGTTTGTAGATTCCTCAAAAGACTAAGAATAGACTTACCATATGACCTAATAATCCCACTCCTGGGCATATGTCCAGAAGGAACCCTACTTCAAAAATACACCTGCACCCCAATGTTCATAGAAGCACTATTTACAATAGCCAAGACATGGAAACAGCCTAAATGTCCATCAACAGATGACTGGATAAAGAAGAGGTGGTATATTTATACAATGAAATACTATTTGGCCATAAAAAACCAATATGCCATTTGCAGCAACATGGATGTCCCTAGAGAATGTCATTCTAAGTGAAGTAAGCCAAAAAGAGAAAGAAAAATACCATATGAGTTTGCTCACATGTGGAATCCAAAAAAAATTAAATAAAAAAGAGCATAAATACAAAACAGAAACAGACTCACAGACATAGAATACAAACTTGCGGTTGCCAAGGGGCTGAGGGGTGGGAAGGGACAGATTGGGAGTTTGAAATTTGTAGATACTGACAGGCATATGCAGAATAGATAATCAAGATTATACTGTATATCACAGGGAAATATATACAAGATCTTATGCTAGTTCACAGAGAAAAAAATTCTGACAATGAAAATATGTATGTTCATATATAACTGAAAAACTGTGCTCTACACTAGAATTTGACACACTATTGTAAAATGACTATAACTCAATAAAAATGTAAAAAAAAAAAAGCTGTGGTATATTTTACACAATAGACTACTACTCAGCCATGAAATTGATAAAATGATGCCATTTGCAGCAACAGGGAATGAATGGACCTGGAGAATGTCATTCTAAGTGAAGTAGTCATAAAGGAAAAGAAAAATAGCATATGATATCACTTATATTTGGAATCAAAAAAAAAAAGACAAACTTATTTACAAAACAGAAACAGACTTAGAGCATAGAAAACAAACTTATGGTTACCAGAGGGAAAGGGAGTGGGAAGGGAAAAATTGGAAGTTTGAGATTCATGAATACTAATCTCTATAAAGTAGACAACAACTAGTTTACACTGTACAGCACAGGGAACTCTATTTAATATCTTGTAGTAATTTATGTTAAAAAAACAATATGAAAATGAATATATGTATTTTCCTATATGACTGAAGCATTCTGTTGTACATGAGAAATGGACAACATGGTAAACTGACTATACTTCAATAAAAATATTTTAAAATTTATAGGGCTATTGAATATTTTTGTTACATTAAAATTTCTGAAAAGAATACACTTCAAAGAAAAAACAAAGTTGCTGTAAGTTAACAAACCAGAAAGCACAGAGCAGAGATGACATTTCCCTGTTTAACAGACCAGCACCAACCCAGTGCTGAGACCCCACTGCTCCCAGGACTGCCAGACGTCACCACCAGGAAGGGTGCACACACAGGAGAGCACACCACACAGGGACAGAACCGGAACACGCACAACTTGAAGCAGGATCCTGACAAGCTTTCCGGGAGCCAGTCTCACTATGACTTCTAGTAAATAGGAGTTTCTCACTTTTTAAAAAACTGCTTTACTGAGATATAATTCACCCACTCCCCCATTTTAGGCATACAACTCGATGGCTTTTAGGATGTTCACACTTCCTTCTTTGATGAAATAAAGTAACTAATTCAGGTTTCATCCTGTCAACCTGCTGTTTGGTCCAAGAGGTCCTGATAGGACTCAGATCTTGAGGACGCCGGTGGCCAGAGCCACTCTAGGCTGGTCAAGAAACCTGTCCTGAGAGCCTCGGGCTTCACCAACGATGCATTCCCATCAAGGACCCTATGAGAAAGTATCTATTTAACCACAGTGTGAAAGAGCCCAGGAAAAAGGAGGACACCTGATGCCCGATGTTTACTCACAGTTGTATATTCATATCCAGTACACCCCAGCACGTGGGACCAGAACATCCCCATCACCTATATGTCCTGGTCCTCTCAGGTGGGGAGGGGACAGGGGAGGGGAGGGGAGGGTTGGGGAGGGGAGGGGTGGGGGATGGGGTGGGGAGGGTGTGTGACAGGAAGAGGGGTTGGGCACTTGGGAGGAGAAGGGGGTCACAGAAAGGATGAGGGCCAATCAAGCTCTTGAGGGGAGGAAGGAGGGTTCAGTCAGGTCAGGAGGTCAGCAGGTCAGGAAAACAAACAGCAGGCAAGCGGACTCTCAGGAGCAGCTGGAGGGGACCAGACGCCTCCCTCCAAGCTTACTCCTGTCTGAACGCTGCCTTAGCAACGCCCCATGCTTTATGTCCTCTCTCGACCAATCACCTGCCTTTGCCCCTGTGACCTCACAGTGGACATTCTGGGTGACGTCACTTTTACAATGTGCCCCGCCTAACTGATCCCCCACCACCAACTGCCATCTAACCCTGGGTCCTCTCTGCAAACTTTTCTGACCTTATGCTTTCTGGTCCTGCCCAACTGATGTCCCCTGCCCCCTACATCTTGGGTGCTCCCTCCTCCTTTTCCAAATTCCCAGGATTTCCCTTGGGCAGTGGCTGAAAAACATATTAGGTAGACAATGACAGAACCAGGAGGAATTAAATATACAGGCAAGGTGGGAGGTCCTCTCTCCCCTTCGCTCAGCACTGCACACAAAATGCAGAGAGAATGTCCACAAGACGGAGATCTTAACAGCACACCATCTTAATCACATCGCCACACCCATGTGGCTGTCCTTATCTGTAGTACACTTGTAGGTGACACATTAATTTTAAGTATGAATGTCACATGCATAAAAATAAGCCCTATGGTTTTTGCCAAAAATATATAAAATTATAAAAATTAATTATTTATTGTCACA
Organism: Camelus dromedarius; assembly: GCF_036321535.1. NCBI lineage: Eukaryota > Metazoa > Chordata > Mammalia > Artiodactyla > Camelidae > Camelus > Camelus dromedarius. Next base: position 7,652,485 of record NC_087470.1, read on the forward strand.
CCCCCTACACTGCCCTTGGGTGATTCACTTACACACAGGTTCAAGGAGGCAGGAACTACCTGGGTGGGACAGAAGCAAAGTTGTGCTTTGGGGCAGTACTGGCTGTGAGGGGGCCTGAGAAAATCTTTTGGGGTGGTGGGAAGACTTGGTGTCTAGATATGGGGGTTGGTTGTGTTCACTCAATCAAGAAATACTGAGCACATGGGGCCTGCCAGTCTCAGGAGTCAGAGAGACCCTCCTGCCCTGTGGGGAGTTGACCCCGACTGCTCACAGGCCCAGTGGGTCTGCGTTTCCAACCACACTGCTGGGCCTTCCTGCTCCCACAGCCGGGCTTCAGGCACTGTGCTGGCTCCAGGATCCCCTGGCCTGGAGGGACAGAGTCCCATCCAGTGTGAGCAGGCTTCAGGGATCCTGGGTCTCCTCCTACTGTCAATCAGAATTCCTTCCAACCCTCAGGAATCGGGACACCCTGTAAATCACCAATTAGCATCAGGTCAAAGGTATTGAGGTCTCACACTAAGCAATAAACTGTGCCAACTGACCAAATTCAAAGTGCAGTGTTCCAACTACACAACATTCTCAATAACCCATTTTATGGATGAGAAGACAGAGGGGGTGTGAATCACCTAAGTGTCTCGGGGCGGTGAGTGCTGTAACTTTACCCTGAACTAAGATCTACCCTGGAAAGCGATTCCACCTGGAGCCCATCCTGTGACCTGCTCCCTGAGGTTCTGAGGAAGACCGTTGGCTTTTCCTTGGGAAATTCCTCTTGCAATGACATTAAGTCATGCATCAGTCAGGACAAACGGTGAGGATGTGTTCATTAGGGATCCTGACTCTTAACGGCAAGTCAACTTTGTCTCAGGAAATGGGTCTTCTATTACCATTAATTCGGGCACCAAGGTAAATAAGAGTAACAACATAAAATCCATCATACATATAAGTACTTTTAATTTAAAATATAAATAACTTTATGAACTATAAATGGATGCATTGCATTGGTCCATGACAAACAGGACATTATGTACATTCATTACAAAGAAGTGCTGTCATGGGTGGGGATGTGGTGACAAGAGCAGGGTCATTTTTAGCAGGGAAGGTTGTCCTACAGCTCTCAGTACAGGGTGGGTAAGTTCACAGTGCTTCTCCCCACGACCAAACTCTCACCACACACACACACACACACACACACACACACACACACACACACACAGGCAAATGTACATAGATCCTAAAATGACCATCTACCTTCTGATCAGAATAAAGATAAAGATATGTGCTCACATCACCTAACAACACACTGACCACACACACAGTTCCCATAATAACTTCTTAATACTTCAGTTCTATGAGCCTCTGAAGTTCCCCTCACTTGTGCTCACCATCATCTAACAGAAAGAAGTCATAAACAATTCTTCAAGTTTGATTCATTACAGTTCCTCTAAGAACTTATATTATTGCAAGTGTCAGAAGAATATAAAATTCAATTTCAGATGGAGTTTTTGGCTCAGTAGTTTTCATGATTAAAAGTTTCCACTGACTACACAAAATTATTGGCTCTACTTTTCTCGTTCTGTGCTTCCTGTCCCAACTAAAATTTCCCTATACATCTCGTTATTTTGGATTTCAGTCAGTGGCCTGATAGTGCATTTTGTAGATAGTTTGATTGTTCCTACAGATCTCTATCTATTGATGAGCATTTTATTCTTTTAGTATTAAATAGAACAAATGACTTCCAGTCTACAGCTTTTCCTGTAACTGGAGAAACAATAAAGCTTATACCGACATCACTCACCACTACACTACCAGACTCACAGCTTGTCCTGACTGCACTCTGACCTCCTCTAGTCAGTGTCCAGAAAAATCAATCCCACACACGTGTGGATGTGACTCTATAGGGCCAGCACGCCCACCTTCTCCATTTACTTACTCTCAGTCGTCACTACTTTCCTATATTTGACCTAGAAGTTGCCCTCCTCCTACCCCTACCCTGAGCATTTCAGAAGAGTAACCTAAAAACTAAACTCTTCATGGCACAAACTGTAATCACATTACTAGTAGCCATAAAGTTAGCCTATGAATGAATTTAAAAGGATTAGAATGAATGTATGATAATTACTTTAAACAAAAACATTTTGACTAATAAAACTGTAATTAACTTCATAATTATCAAATGGCATTAGTCTATTTTACTATCCTTTTTGCATTTACAGTACCCTATATGGATACTAATATATAAATCACACTTAACATCCCCAATTACTATGCTTAGATGGCACAATATCATCATTTTTCATTACAGCCGCTGTCACCACGCTCAGCACCCATTCTACGTGAGCTGGCATAACTCCTGCCATCAGTGCTCCCCGCCTGTGTGGCCGCACCGGGACCGTCACTAACAGCTGTGGGATCCAGCGCCTGCGGTACTGATTGTGTCCAAAATCTTAACCTTCTTCAAGGCTAAAACTCATTATTCCAAGCATTATAGTAATACAATTAACACGATTACCAAAATTATATCCTCTGAATTAACACTAAACCTTATGGCCTAGTAACCAGCCTTATCAGCTTATTGCTCCTGAATCAACTGACACAGCCTCCACTTTTCACTAGCCTCCTTTCTGTTACTGCCTCCACTTGCATCAACAATGTCTCTTCTTCCACCAGCATACACAGCCAGCTGATTTCATCCATCCCAGCAATCATTAACCCCCAAAACTGTGTCATCACAAGTACCCTTACTACAAACATCCTTAGACTTTCACACTTCACAACTGACCACATTCTATAGTTTAATCAAAACAAAATTAGTCAAAACCCTAATTATTTACTACCCACTGAGAAAATCAGACAAGATGATTAAATTCAGGACTCTGTTTCTTACTGTATGTACTCCTTGGATCATTTTCACTTGTCACTGCATTAATTTTTACCCAGAATCTTGTAGGTTCCTTACATTTTATAATAATTCAACACTAAACTCAGGCAGCATCCATTTCTTAATCTGGTGTTTCCCTATGACTGGCATGAGTAAGAGAATTTAGAGTAAGCAGACTCCTTTAGGATCTGCTCCTTTGGTTCCCAAGGGCTTAACTGGAGTTTGCATTCCTGGACCCAGAGCACCTGCAGTCATGCTGCTCACACGAGGCAGCTGGGGCACATCACACATTATAATATTCAATCCCTTGGAAAACCAGATGGCATATCCTGTCCTTATACTATCTTTACAAAGAATGATCATAATGAGCCCCATCTGTCTGTGCCAGACAGATGTACAGCCACTCCCGCAGGGCTCCCCACCAGCCACAGACAGTAGGAGTTGTGGGCATCCGTGCTCAGACAGCATGATGTCACAGAGGTGCTCCAGCCCTGACAACAACCCACGCCTTATGTCCTGGTCTGAAGCACGTGTCAGACACCCAGGCACGGGGTTCAGCACCAGGACGAGCAGTCCCCTCAGCTGGAGTGAAAACCAGCGAGCTTGCTGGGGCGCTGTAAGATGTGGAGCCACTGCTCTTGAACAGCCTGTGCAGAGACCAGCTGACTCCCCGTCACGGCAGGGACACAGCAGGCTGAACACTGCCTGGGGCTCCAGCTGGCTGGCAGGGGTGGCTCAGGGGGACCCCCGGGCTCCACCAGGCTCCTGCTCCCTCCCTCCGTGTTCTGGTGCTGCTCCCCACTCAGATGGAGGCCTCCACTGCCAGTGAGGGTGCACACCGTGGGAGAAAGTGGCGCTGGCGTGGGTGTGGCCCTGCCTCTGAGAAGGCGGCCGGCAGTCACGGCCAGCTAGTGTCCCCGCACACACTCTGCAGGGAACAGCACCAGCACCAGGGCAGGGCCTGCCATCACCAGAACTCACTTTCCTGTGCACGCCTGACAGGGTGGGGCCAGCTCAGTGGTGCAGCCCCAATTTCTCTGGCCCCAATCCACCCTCTAGCCAAGGTGTGCACACTGGGGAAAAAGTAAAACCAGTACAGAAGTGCTGCTGCAAGCCCTCAGGCCTCAGCCACATCCCAAAACAGAGACTGCCACCACACCCAGGAGAACCCCACTCCCACAGAGATCCTGCTCCAGCCCCACAGGACCCCGTGCCAACCCTGATAGGGCTGGAACAGTCACTGAGCAGAGGAGAAGCCTCTGCTTCAACCTGGAACTGGCTCCAGCCCCTCTGACTCCAGCCCTGCCACCCCCATTGCAGCGGCTGCCAGCACGTCCCGGGGGAAGAGGGCAGCCCAGGATCACTTCAGGTCCAGCTGTTCCCAACAAACCCACTGGGCACAGAAGACTGCACAGTAATGCTCTCACACAAGGACACCTTTCATTCTGGGGCAGGCAACTGTTTCACCTAATTTCACAGAAATAGAGAAAGTTAAAATGAGAAGACACAAGAACACATTTTAAATGAAAGAATAAAAAAATAACCATAATGAAAAGAAATAAATACTTTACCTGACAAAGAGTTCAAAGCAATAGCAACAAGAATGATAACTGAACTGGGAAAAAGAAGAGATGAGCACTGGGAGAACTGTCAAAAGAACTAGAAAATATAAAAAAGGCCAATCAGAGCAGAACTGCAAGTTGTACAGAAGATTAGGCAATGCAGATGATCCATTAGCAATCCGGAAGACAGAATGAAAAACACCCAATCAAAAAAGCAAGAAGAAAAGGCCTGCTACATGAGTTTAAAGCACTTCCGAGACAGCAGCAAGCATAGTAACACTCACATTACAGGAGTCCCTGCAGGGAGAGAGAAAAAGGCTGAGAAAACATTGGATAAAATTAAGGCTGAAAACTTCCCTAATCTGAAGAAAGAAACGAGTATCAAGGCATAGGAATCAGAGAGTCTCAAACAGGATCAGCTGAGACAGACTCACATCAAGACATACCATCATTCAAAAAGCAAAATTTAAAGACAATGATAGAATTCTAAAGGCAGCAAGAAAAAAGGAAAGTGTCACAGAAAAGGAAATCCGTCATGAGTCTATCAGCTGTCTTTACTGCACATATTTTTTAAATTTACATGTATGTACTGTTCATTGTCTCTAAGACTGTTTAGAGCTTTAGCTTTTTAAACTTATGTAGTTATTAAAGGAATAAAACCAAACACAATAAAAATTCAAAAAGATACACGCATCCCACTATAAACAGCAACACTATTTACAATTGCCAAGACATGAAAGCATCCCAAGTACATATCAACAGATGAATGGATAAAGGAGAGTCACCATATGTAGGTAATGGAATACAATTCACCCATAAGAGAGAAGTGTATTTTTCCTTTTTTGGCCTTCATTCATTTTTAACTTCAAAACCCAGAATTTTAGAACTGGCATAAACATTTCCATTGCATCATAACCAACAAAATACCTAGAAATAAACTTAACCAAGGAGGTTATGTGTATTCTGAAAACTGTAAAACACTGATGATGGAAATTGAGGATGATACAAAGAAATGGAAATATATCTTATGCTCTTGGGTTGGAAGCAACAACATTATCAAAATGGCCATCTAACCAAAGGAATCTACAGATCCAATGTAACCCCTGTCAACACACATGGCATTATTCTTTTTCTTTTTTTTTTTTTAGCTTTTTTTATTGATTTATAATCATTTTACAATGTGTCAAATTCCAGTGTTCAGCACAATTTTTCGGTCATTCATCGACATATACACACTCATTGTCACATTTTATTCTCTGTGAGTTATCATAACATTTTGTGTATATTTCCCTGTGCTATACAGTGTAATCTTGTTTATCTATTCTACAATTTTGAAATCCCAGGCTATCCCTTCCCACACTCCACCCCCCGTTAACCACAAGTCTGTATTCTCTGTCTCTGAGTCTATTTCTGTCCTTTATTTACTCTTTGTTTTTGTTTGTTTGTTTTTGTTTTTGTTTTTTAGATTCCACATATGAGCGATCTCATATGGTATTTTTCATTCCCTTTCTGGCTTACTTCACTTAGAATGACATTCTCCAGGAGCATCCATGTTGCTGCAAATGACATTATGTTGTTAGTTTTTATGGCTGAGTAGTATTCCATTGTATAAATATACCACCTCTTCTTTATCCAGTCACCTGTTGATGGACATTTAGGCTGTTTCCATGTTTTGGCTATTGTAAATAGTGCTGCTATGAACATTGGGGTGCAGGTGTCATCCTGAAGTAGATTTCCTTCTGGATACAAGCCCAGGAGTGGGATTCCTGGGTCATATGGTAAGTCTATTCCTAGTCTTTTGATGAATCTCCACACTGTTTTCCATAGTGGCTGCACCAAACTGCATTCCCACCAGCAGTGTAGGAGGGTTCCCCTTTCTCCACAGCCTCTCCAGCATTTGTCATTTGTGGATTTTTGAATGACGGCCATTCTGACTGGTGTGAGGTGATACCTCATTGTAGTTTTGATTTGCATTTCTCTGATAATTAGTGATATTGAGCATTTTTTCATGTGCTTTTTGATCATTTGTATGTCTTCCTTGGAGAATTGCTTGTTTAGGTCTTCTGCCCATTTTTGGATTGGGTTGTTTATCTTTTTCTTATTGAGTCGTATGAGCTGTTTATATATTCTGAAGATCAAACCTTTGTCGGTTTCACTTGCAAAAATTTTCTCCCATTCCGTAGGTTTTCTTCTTGTTTTACTTCTGGTTTCCTTTGCTGTGCAGAAGCTTGTAAGTTTCATTAGGTCCCATTTGTTTATTCTTGCTTTTATTTCTTCTAGGAGAAAATTTTTGAAATGCATGTCAGATAATGTTTTGCCTATGTTTTCCTCTAGGAGGTTTATTGTATCTTGTCTTATGTTTAAGTCTTTAATCCATTTTGAGTTGATTTTTGTATATGGTGTAAGGGAGTGTTCTAGCTTCATTGTTTTACATGCTGCTGTCCAGTTTTCCCAACACCATTTGCTGAAGAGACTGTCTTTATTCCATTGTATATTCTTGCCTCCTTTCTCAAAGATGAGTTGACCAAAAGTTTGTGGGTTCATTTCTGGGCTATATGTCTGTTTTGGTACCAATACCATGCTGTCTTGACTGTAGCTCTATAGTACTGTCTGAAGTCTGGGAGAGTTATTCCTCCAGCCTCTTTCTTTCTCTTCAGTAATGCTTTGGCAATTCTAGGTCTTTGATGGTTCCATATAAATTTTATGATGATTTGTTCTAGTTCTGTGAAATATGTCCTGGGTTATTGGATAGGGATTGCATTAAATCTGTAGATTACCTTGGGCAGTTTGACCATTTTAACAATATTGATTCTTCCAATCCAAGAGCATGGAATATCTTTCCATTTTTTAAAGTCTTCTTTAATTTCCTTCATCAATGCTTTATAGTTTTCTGTGTATAATTCTTTCACCTCCTTGGATAGATTTATTCCCAGATATTTTATTACTTTGGGTGATATTTGAAAGGGGATTGTTTCTTTACTTTCTTCTTCTGTTGATTTATTGTTAGTGTAAAGAAATGCAACTGATTTTTGAACGTTAATTTTGTAACCTGCTACCTTGCTGAATTCTTCAATCAGCTCTAGTAGCTTTTGTGTGGACCTTTTAGGGTTTTCTATATATAGTAACATGTCATCAGCATATAATGACACTTTTACCTCTTCTTTTCCAATTTGGATCCCTTTTATTTCTTTCTCTTGCCTGACTGCTGTGGCTAGGACTTCCAGGACTATGTTGTATAGGAGTGGTGATAGTGGGCATCCTTGTCCCATATTTTAGTGGGAAGCTTTTGAGTTTTTCACCGTTGAGTACTATGCTGGCTGTAGGTTTGTCATATATAGCTTTTATTATGTTGAGATATGTTCCCTCTATACCCACTTTGGCGAGAGTTTTTATCATAAATGGGTGTTGAATTTTATCAAATGCTTTTTCTGCATCGATTGAGATGATCATGTGGTTTTTGTCCTTTCTCTTGTTGATGTGATGTATTACACTGATTGATTTGCGTATGTTGAACCAGCCTTGTGTCCCTGGGATGAACCCCACTTGGTCATGATGTATAATCTTTTTTATGTGTTGTTGGAATCTATTTGCTAGAATTTTGGTGAGGATTTTGGCGTCTATGTTCATCATCATCAGTGATATTGGCCTATAATACTCTTTTTTTGTAGTGTCTTTGCCTGGTTTTGGTATCAGGGTGATGGTGGCTTCATAGAATGAGTTTGGGAGTATTCCCTCCTTTTCAATCGTCTGGAAGAGTTTGAGAAGGACTGGTATGAGTTCTTCTTTGTATGTTTGGTAGAATTCCCCGGTGAAGCCGTCCGGTCCTGGACTTTTATTTGTAGGGAGGTTTTTAATTGCTATTTCTATTTCCTTTCTAGTGATCGGATTGTTCAAGTGTTCAGATTCTTCTTGATTCAGTTTTGGTGGACAGTATGTTTCCAGAAACTTGTCCATCTCCTCTAGGTTATCCAGTTTGGTTCCATACAGTTTTTCATAATATTCTTGTTTGATATTCTGTATTTCTATTTTGTTAGTTGTAATTTCTCCATTTTCCTTTCTTATTTTGCTAATTTGTGCTCTCTCTTTTTTCTTCTTTGTGAGTTTGGGCAGAGGTTTGTTGATTTTATTTACTTTTTCAAAAAACCAGCTTTTGGTTTGGTTGATTTTTTCTATGGTCTTGTTAATCTCTATTGTATTTAATTCCCCTCTGATCTTTATTATTTCCTTCCTTCTGCTTCTTTTTGGGGCTTTTTGTTCTTCTTTTTCTAATTCATTCAGGTGGTGGCTTAAATTGTTTATTTGAGACTGTTCTTCTTTTTTGAGGAAGGCCTGTATCGCTATAAACTTCCCTCTTAGCACTGCCTTTGCTGTGTCCCATAGATTTTGAGTGGTTGTGATTTCATTATCATTTGTCTCAAGGTATTTTTCAATTTCAGCTTTGATTTCCTCATTGATCCATTGTTTTTTCAATAACATATTGTTTAATCTCCATGCTTTCCTTTTTTTCTCCTTTGTTTCTCTGTTGTTGATTTCCAGTTTCATGGCATTGTGGTCAGTAAAGATGCTTGAGATAATTTCTATCTTCTTAAAATTTTTGGTGTTTCTTTTGTGCCCAAGTACATGATGAATCCTGGAAAATGTTCCATGTGCACTTGAAAAGAATGTATATCCTATTTTGGGGGGGTCTAATGCTCTGAAAATATCCACCAAATCTAGTTTTTCTATTGTAGTATTTAATTTCTCTTTTGCCTTGTTTATTTTCTTTCTGGAAGATCTGTCTAGTGATGTTAATGCAGTGTTAAAATCCCCAACTATGATTGTATTCCCATCAATATCCCCCTTTATCTCTGTTAGTAGTTCTTGTATGTACTTAGGTGCTTCTATATTGGGTGCATATATATTAACAAGTGTAATATCCTCATCTTGTATCATTCCTTTAATCATTATAAAATGTCCTTCTTTATCTTTATGGCCTTTGTTTTAAAGTCTACTTTGTCTGAAATCAGTACTGCAACACCTGCTTTTTTGGCTTTTCCATTTGCATGGAATATCTTTTCCTTCCTTTCACTCTCAATCTATATGTGTCCTTCTCCCTAAAGTGGGTCTCTTGTATGCAGCATATTGAAGTTTCTTGCTTTATTATCCAGTCTGCCACTTTATGTCTTTTGACTGGAGCATTTAGTCCATTAACATTTATAGTAATTATTGATAGATCTGTGTTTATTGCCATTTTGAACTTATCTTTGCAGTTGAATTGGTATATCCTCTTTGTTCCTTTCTTCTTCCTTTTGTGGTTTGCTAATTTTCCTTTGTATTATCATGCATTTTATTTAATTTTTGTGACTCCCTTGTAAATTTTTGGCTTGTGGTTACCCTTTTTTGTAAATCTATTAACCCATTACTATAACTGTATTTATTAAACTGATAGTAACATGATCTCAAACCCATCCTACTGTTAAAAAAAATTAAAAAAGAAAGAAAAAAATATTCTATATTTCCCTGCCTCCCTCTCCCACTCTCAGTGATTTGTATGTCTTCTTTTATAATTTCGTGTTTACTTTACTTGTAATTCATGAGTTATCACCTTTCCAGTTGTGAGTTTCTCATTTCTGCAGCATCCTGCTGCTTTTCTATTTAGAATAGCCCTTTCAATTTTTCTTTTAGCATGGGTTTAATATTGCTAAACTCCTGCAGTTTTTTTGTCTGTGAAACTATTTATTTCTCCTTCTATCCTAAAGGATAGCCTTGCTGGATAAAATATCCTAGGCTGCATTTTTTTTTTTTAATTCAGGGCTTTGAATATATCTTGCCACTTCCTTCTGGCCTGTAGTGTTTGTGTAGAGAAATCTGCTGAGAGCCGTATGGGGGTTCCCATGTAACTTACTCTTTGCTTTCCTCTTGCTGCCTTTAGAATCCTTTCTTTATCCTTGACTCTGGCCATCTTGATTATGATATGTCTTGGTGTGGGTCTATTTGGGTTCTTGCTGTTTGGGACCCTCTGAGCTTTCTGTACTTGGATATCTGATTCCTTCTTTAAGTTTGGGAAGTTTTCAGTCATGATTTCTTCAAAAACCTTTTCAATCCCCTTTGATCTTTCTTCCCCTTCTGGGACCACAATTATGCGAAGATTGGGATGCTTTATATTATCCCATAAGTCCCTTATGCTATTTTCAGTATTTTTTATTTGCTTCTCTTGTAGTTCTTCTGAATGGGTGCTTTCTATCACCCTGTCTTCTAGACCACTAATTCATTCCTCTGCATTATCTAGTTGACTTTGCACAGCTATTAGATCATTCCTCATCTCTGTCAATGAGTTTACCCATTCTACTTGGCTCTTCTTTATAGCTTCAATTTCATTTTTGACACATTTTATATCTCTAAACACTATCTCTTTTAATTCCTTCAGCAATTTGATCACTCCTTTTTTGAAATTTTGATCTAGTAGGCTATCAATGTCTATTTCATTGATCTTTCTTTCAGGGGATTTCTCTTGTTCTTTTAATTGGGAAACGTTTCTCTGCTTCATCTTGCTCATACCTCTCTGGCACTGTGGCTTATGGAGTATCAGTTGTCTATTATGGTCCTTAAGGTTTAATCTATCTAATGCCTATTTAGGAATAGATCTTAGGAAAAAAAGAAAAAAAAATAAGAGAGAGAGAGAAAGAATTTTAAAAGAAGGGAGAAAGAGGGTTTGGAAACATTGTATAATGAATAATAGAAGAGCGAGTTGAAGCAGAGTATTAATCGGGTTGAGACGTCCTTTTAAAACCTTAAAAAAAGGGGGGGGGGAGATGAATAGTTGTATTTGAAACCTCTGTCTAATCAATAACAGGACATCAAAACCCAAGAGAAATAGAAATGTATTAAGAAGTAAAAATTAAGAGAGTAATAGAAAATAGAACAGGTAAAAACAGATTTAAAAAAAGAAGAAGTAAAGGGGGGTTGTCAGTGTTCTCCTGGAATCTGTGTGCATTTAATATGAAGTCTTTCTGTCTTCATCCTGTTTTGGAAGCTCAGCTTGCTGTTTTTAGAGGCCCTCCATTGGCGCCCTCTTCTGTGCTGCTCCCAGCACCTGTCGGCAAGCAGATCACGCCTCCTCCTAACACTGGGTCAGGTGCAGCTCTCTGCTGTGGGCGGGCGGGTCGCTGCCCCTCCGGATGCCGCAGTCAGATGTTGCAGACTGGCCGGGTAGGAGGGTGGGTCGTGCCCACTCCCAGGACCTCGGTCAGGGGCTGTGTTCCTGCCCGAAAGGCGGGGGGCCGCTCTCACTCTACCTGCGCCTCAGCTGGTAGCTCCGCTGCTCTGTGTGGCTGCACGCTCCGCCCTGGTCGGCACTCCGCAGGTGGGCTTGGGGAGGACCGAGGGACAGCCCTGTCCCTGCTCCGAGCCAGAACCCAGCTCCTTGTTTGTCTTTGTGGAGCAAGTTCTCTGAGGGACCAGGATGAAAGGATCCTATCTGCCCCGGGCTGTATGTAGGCCAGTCTCAGTCTGGCCTTTGAGGCTGCTAAGCCCTTCGGTGCGGATGCAGGTTTTGCCCCCGCCCCCACCTGGGTGCTAAGCGCTGGAGGATATGGCGATATGGCGGCTGTGCCTGAGCCCCGCCTCTCTTCCCCCGAAAACTTTCCGCAGGTTTTCAGGGATGGGGGTATGCACCCTTCCCCCGAGAGCACATCAACCTTGCTGTTTTATGGAGGGCCCAGGTTGTTCTGCCCTGTGCACCCACAGCCACGGTGCACAGACCCTTGCGTTCCACCGGGGCTGCCTCTGTGCAGCCGCCCCCGTCCTCCGCCCGGCTTGTGCAGCCTGGCCCTGCCCGCCGCTGCCGGCCCGTCTCTGGCTGGGTGTCGGGGGGACGCTCTGTGCCCGTTTAACTTAGTTCTGTCAGTCAAGGGCTGCTCTGTACAGATCAGAGCCTCGGAGGCTCCCCCTCCGTCCACCTGGCCTCTCAGTTGGAGAGGGGAGACCCAGCGAGCGAGCGCCAGTCCTCCTTTGCCGCTCCATCCCCGCAGGACCCGTCCCGCGCTGCTTTGCCTTTTGTTCTTTCTTTTTTCCTTTTCTCCTACCAGATTTTTGGCGTCTTTATCTTTTGAAGAGGGCAATGTTCTGTCGGAGTTCCGCAGGTTCTCTGGTTGGCTGGGTGGGTCCATAGATGTAGGTCTTCTTGTATCTGTGGGAGAGGGTGAGCCACGAGCGTCCCTGAACTCCGCCATCTTCTCCATCCTCCATCTCTTATTTTATAATTTAAGTGAAATCTAACATTTACTCCTGTTTAATGAAGAATTTGGTAGGTCTTTGGTCCCAGTTCCTGGATGGCAACCCCTAAAGCCTTGAAATTTCCCAAGATAGGAGTGTCTTTTCTATTCATGGTGGACCCTTGGATGGCTTGTGTTCATGAGATGACTCAGGATTGGGACTGGCCAGCCAGAGACACCAACCATGTAATTAGAGGAGTGGCGTTTTGAGCTTTGTGACAAATGAGTGACCACCAGGAGAGGAATGAGCTCAATGGTTAGGGCTAAGGAAAGGTTTGAGTTACAGTTAGGGTTTGGGTTAGCCATGTCGGTAGTGACCCAATAAATCATGTCTTTGTAATAAAGCCTCCAGAAAAGACTTGGGGCAATAAAGCTCAGAGCTCCTGTGAGCTTCCTGGTTGGTAACACTCTTGGAGGACTGTCACACTCAGATGCCATGAGGGCAACCCTGAGCCCTTCCCACTGGAGTGCTCTCTACAACAGCTCACCTGATGAGATCTAAGGGCTGCTTCTTGTCTATGCTTTGAGGAGGAGCCCATTCCATGTACAGAAGGCCCGGTTTGCTGGGGCAGCTGAGGTCCTCTGATGGAGGCTGAAGTTGCACTGGGAAGCAGAAGCAAACAGGTGAGCATCACTGTCACCACGTTTTCACATGTTCTGTTGTTAAAATGTGGTGCTAACACTTCGTGGTCGTTTGTAAATAAGGGGTCCTCACTTGCCAGGAGGGATGGAGGCACCATATACTTTTTCATAATTCTCACCCAGTATTAATACTAACCCCTTGAGGGTCATTTGCAATGGTGGGTGGAAAGGAACGCTTGGATGTTACAGTCCTGGGACCACCGTGGGTACCTGGTGAGAGCCTTGCAGATGCTTAATGTCCTACAAGCGGGCCAGTCTTCAAAAGCCAAAAAACTAGGCCACCCAAGTGCCCAAACTGCTGCAGTGGAGGGACACCTGATGGTGCAGCCCCCTCCTTGGACCCCCAGAGGAACCTGGACTCTGGCTGGTTAGGGGCAGGGTCAATTCTATAACCCAGGCTTTTTTGTCCCCACAATTCAGTAGATATTCGGTGACAGCACATGGAATATAAACAACAAAGAAACTTGACATGATGTTATATTTTTAGCTTACTCAAGAAACAAAATTTAAATCCAGTCATTCTCTTCCCACCTGACCTACGTTCCTTTCTCCTGTACTAGAACCAGATTATTACCCATCCAGCCTTAGCATGGGTCCTGACTCCACTTACCTCCCTCCCAAACACCACATGAGATGATTCCTGAGCCTGGATGTGGGACCAGCAAGTACAAGAGGCTTTAGTGGAAAAGAACTGGCTGTGCACAGACGCCAACTAAACACTGTAGGATCCTGGTGTCCCACATTAGTAATCATGACAGCTGTTTGCAAGTGTCCCCAAAGTTCATTTAAGACTCTCACTGCTAATTTTGCTGGGACATAAATATAAAACATGTGGATGGCTGGGCTGGACTGCTATGCTGGGTCTCTGATCCAGGAAGCTCAGTGTCTGCTCCCTGTACCCAGCTCCCTGTTCTGTTCATGCATGCGCATCAAGCAGATGTTTAGTGTCCACTTTAATATCTTAAACAGTGCATTTCAGTATTGTCTTCATCCACAAATACGTGTACCACAAAGTAGTAACGATCAATCTCAGTCTTTGCTTTCTTTGGTCTTAGAGAGTCAGATAAGTGGATAGCAAAGATAACAAAGTCATAGAGCACTATAATACAGTATTTCCATTATTTCAAAGACAGGATTTATTTAAAGAGCTTAGATATAACATCCTTGCATTTATGGCATCATTAAGCGTCTGAAGCTGTTACATTTTAAAAACTTCATTTCATGCGAGATGTTATCCGTTAGAGAATTGCTCCTGAATTTGAGGGGTTGCTGTCATCTCAGACGGAGTCCCTAAAAAATGTCAACATTCTGCAGTATTGCCATCATGACAAGAACCCAGACAGATGAAATTTGGAAAGCCCTGTGGCTTCCTAGTGCACAGACAGAAAATGGTATTTAAGAGGGAAAAGCCTGAATTACAGAAAATGATAAATGAAATGGTCTAAAATGCATTTCCCTTACAAAGAACTAATACTTATTTGGTTGATAATAACATCTGTCAATAATTATGAAAAGAGCTGACAGATGCATAGTATTTACTATTAGCCAGGGCTGTTCTAACATTGACACAGATTCATTAATCCCCATAGCAACTCTACGAGGTGGGTACTATTATTATCCCCATTTTATTGATGAGGAACTTGATAAACACAGTGGCTAAATGACTTTTACAAGGTCGACAGCGAGAAACCAGCACAGGTGTTCCAGCCTGACTCTGCGCTCTTGGCCACTTCTCTTTTATTTATTTATTTATTTTTTTTTTGTGGTGGGGAGATAATAAGGTAATTATGGTGGGGGGAGGGGAGGTAATTAGGGTTATTGGTTTATTTTAGAGGAGGTGTTGGGGGCTGAACCCAGGACCTTATGTGTGCTAAGCATGCACTCCATCACTTGAGCTGTACCCTCCCCTCTCGAGTCTATGCTCTTAGCTGCTAATCCGCACTGCCCCACATGGTAACTCTGGGGGAACTACACTTCATCCATTCACTTATTAAACTCAGCCTTCCCGGTGCCTGGGATTTAGCAGTGAACAAAACAACATGGTTCTTGCCCTAAGTGAGCGTCTCGCCTCCTGACATATTGTCTTCATTTTACCCAGGAAGAAACAAGGTCAAGAATATTAGCCTTTTCCTGTTAACACCGGAGGATACATGACGTGCTTTATTTCATTTCTGCCATTTGACTTACACCATGGGGAGGGAAAGCTGCCTTGCAGATCCCAGAGCTCACAAGCCTGTTAATCCCGAATTTTTTTTTAACACTATCCCTTAGTTGATACTTGATCTGAGAAAGGATGAAGTAAACCTAAAAAGATTCTAAGAGAGTGTGTGGTTTATACAGGGTAACTAACCAGCCACTGTTTATTATCCTAACAGGAATCTCTAGGCATATTTCTTTTCTTTCTCTTTTTTTCTTTTTATGGGCAGCTTTTAAAAACCTAACCAAACCAACCAAACCAAATCACTGATAATTCAACAACAGGCTGTAAATCACCCCCAAGACAGCTGCTAAACTCGATTTAGACTTGCAATGCAGCTTCTGGTGGCTGGATTGAAGAATGTATCTCTATCCTGAATATAAAAGTCATTCATGCAGCTCTTCTCAAATAGGGAAATGAAAAACTCTTGCTCCAGCTTGATGATACTTTCATCCACTTGGGGGACTTTCAGATTACAGCTGAAATTATCAAAGGCTGAGGACCGGGTTTTCAGATCATTGGGCTTCAGAGGCAATTTTATGTGCAGTATCTCAACATATGTACAGAGCACCTCCCACAGGGTGTGTACTTTTGCAAATACAAGCTTGTCATCCAAAACCTATATTGGGAGAATGAAAACACAAACCAGGAAACTAACTATTTTCACATTTTTAGTACACAAGTTTTTCTTACGTTGCCTGTAGTTAAAGCACTTGTGCAAACACACACACATATGACACTGGTAAAAGTGAAGATATAATAAAAGTAGATTTGCAAACCATCATACATATTTGCCTTAAAGATAATTTCTTTGTTGAAATTACTGAAAAGTTATTTAAAATCCTTGCAGTTCATTCATAAAATAACCAATGTTTTAGATGAAGAAAAGCAAACTTCTTAATTTTTAGTCCAAATTAGTAACTAAAAATAGAAACACCAAAATATTCTTTGCAGTGGTATTGTAATGACAATTTTTTAAATTTCTGAAACCTAGGACTAACTACATATCTGTTCAATATAGTGTTAAATGGCCATTAAAAGGGATTTAAAAGAATTATATTTATTGATATGGAATATATAATAAAAGGAAAAAGCAAAAAAATATGAAATAATAATTTTCCTTCTTGGAAGGGAAAAATATCTACATTTGAATAAAAAAAGTTTAGAAGGATTTTAAGATTCTTAATGTATAATTAAGGTACAGATGATTTTTAATTCCACTGTTCTTTCATTTTCAATTTCTGGGGGTAAATTTTTATAATAAAAAAATCTTTAAAAAGGTTCTTGCATAATTAATAGATATATTTATGACTACATTCTCTGGCTATTAGAAAAGATCTCCTAGATTTGGATCTGAAACATACATTCCATAATGCAGATTCTGACTGACTCGCCTCCCAGCCCACAGCAAAGGCACGGCTAGTGTGACATGTTTCAAATACCATTCCAGGTAACATGCATGCTCCCAACCAATGGCTGCAAAGGGACTAACACTGATCTGGTTGCTCCCAGCTGCAGACCATCATAGATGAGGTTGGATTCATAGGCTTATGTTTTCTCTGTCAAAAGAAACCAGAAAATGTTAGGCTTTTACTTTCACCAAGGGAACAAGAAGTTGTTTGATTTTTTTATGCAAAAATAACAACAAACCAATTTGAACCTGATGAAAAGACATTTGCTCAAAACAGCACAGTAGCAATGAAGGTGCTCTGGCAGGCAGAGATTTGTTGGATTCCTGTGAGTGCTGGACTCCCACATGGAATTCCCTTGGCACTCCAGAAGGCCTGTGGTTGTCCCCATGTGTTTGTGGCCATATGTGGAGCACAAAACTCTCTGGCTTTGTCACAATTTCAAAGCCTTTTTTGGCTTTTGAAAAGTTTTGGACTCAAATGGAGTTTTCTTGAGTCCACTCACTGATGTCATTCACCAGAGTTATAGTCCAGATCTGATATTCTAGACTTTTAAAATCTTGCAGACATTCAAATGGTTCACGTTTGGATGTGTATTTACCTCTGCAGGCCTGGACCAAATTCGATAAAGCCACCCGGACAAGTTCAGCAAAATGTAAAGAAATTTTTCTCTCTGCAAGTCTGAAATGTCTGTGAAGCTATAAAAACTTCTGCATCTACAAAATAGAGAACCAACTCATCAGTAACATATCTATCCATAATGCATGGCCATTTAAAAAAAATACTGTATTAACTGCTATTAAATTCTATCTGGCTTTTGCCAAATTGTGTCCTAAACTGTAAGGAAAGTATATAAATGTAGAGAATTTTTGACCTTTTAAGAGAAAAAGGAACCCTCCTACTCAGTTGGTGGGAATGTAAATTGGTGCAGCCACTATGGAGGACAGTATAGAGGTTCCTTAAAAAACTAAAAATAGATTTCCATGTCATCCAGCAATCCCATTCATGGGTATATGTCTGGAGAAGAATATAATTCAAAAAGACACATGCACCCCAATGTTCACAGCAGCACTATTTACAATAACCAAGACACTGAAACAACCCAAATGTTCACTGACAGATGACTGGATAATGAAGGTGTGGTATATTATATAAATATGTATATATACATATATATAAACACACATATATACACACGCACACACACACACAATGGAATACTGCTCACCCATAAAAGATAAAATAATGCCATTTGCAATAACATGGATGGACCTACAGGGTATTATGCTAAGTGAAATAAGTCAGAGAAAGAAAAACAATTATTCTATGTATTAACTTATATGTATATCTAAAAAATAAAACAAATTAATGACTATAATAAAACAGAAATATACTCACAGGTACACAGAACAGACTGGTGGTTACCAATGGGGAGAAGGATGAGAGGGGAGGCAGGAAAGGAGTAGGGGATTGAGAGGTAAAAATTACTACGTATATAATGAATAGGTTACAGGGCTGCATCATGCAGCACAGGGAAATATAGCCATTATTTTATGGTGACTTTAAATGGAATATAATCTATAAAAATGTTGAGCCTCTGTGTTGTACACCTGAAAATACTAGGATGTAAATCAACTACTCAATTACAAAATTTTTAATCAAAGTTTTCTTTTCATATTATTTGCAATAATTTACAAGTCAGCACTGTCAATAGAAACATAGCACAAATCACAATTTCCAATAATCCCATTTGGAAAATAAAAAAGAACAAGTGAAATTAATTCCAGTAATAATTATATTTATCTCAAAATATCCAATATACTATCATTTAAAAAGTGTGATAAACACTTTTAAAACTTATTAAAATATTTTACATTATTTTTGTTGTATGAAGTCTTGAAAATCTATTACGTATTTTGCACTTATAAAACATCTCAATTCACAATAGCCACATGTAGTCGGTGGCTACCATACTAGACAGAGCAGATTACACCATTTCCACTTCTGATAAATTACCTGCTCTTACTTATTTAAAAAACTTGCAGAAAAGGCTTTAGATATTCCCTATATCAAACAAAGCAACCTTGACGGGTGTGGAGTATCTTCATTATAAGGTGAAAAATAAAGGTAAGAGAGCCATGGTTACATGTATGTTAATTTAACAATAACTTCTTAATTCATTCAGGACTTTACAATCTTTATTCATATGCCAAGGATTCACTGTCAGTGTGCAATATTTTTCACTATTATCATCTTTGGACTTGAGAGGATTCTGATGACCCTGCTTTGTGCTTCTGTACATAAAAGAAAATAACAAAACAGAGAAAAAGACCTTATTAAAGATAATTTAGGGGGGAGGGTATAGCTCAAGTGAAAGATCATATTCTTAGCATACACGAGGGCCTGGGTTCAATCCCCAGTACTTCTTCTAAAAATAAAATGAATAAATAAAAATCTAATTACCACCCCCCTGCAAAAAATTAATTAACTAATTTTAATTAAAAGTTTAAAAATGATAATTTAGTGCAGGCTTATCAGGCTACAAAAGCTACAATGAATGCCCGTCCCCCCATTAATTTTGAAGAAATCTCACAGTATTTCCCAACATAAAGGCTAAAATATAATTCAGAACACTTTCTGATGGTCAGCATGATTTTAACAGAAAAGTAGATAATTACCTCCCTGCTGTCAAATCTCTGTCAGAGATGGGCACAGAAAATTTAGTAAAAATGATTTTGCAACTACCTTTGAAAGAAATGCTGAGAAATGATCTTTTCTGTTGGATATTAGCCTGCTTTTACATTCTGCAGTAAGCATACGTGTTTACAAACCAGGCAGGAACTAGATCATATTTTACACATAATTTAGAAAATGATTTGAATTTTGCTGTCTACCTGCAAGGCTATCTTTTAGGTAATAACATAAGCTGGCCACTATACTAAATTTTGTTTCCCTGTTTTCTTAATCCTCACAACTCTGTAAGCTGCTATTATTACCCCCATATAACAGATAAAGAGCTTGGGGCAGAAAATAATTTGGGTAACTTGGTAAATGGTGGAGCTGGGTAAGACTGCAGCCAGTGTGACACTCAAGTCCATTCTTCTCACCAATGTCTGATACTGCTACCTACATTCAGCAATGACTGCTGATTTCATATTTAAGTGTGTCATTTCTAAAAGTGCAAAGCTATATTAGTACTCCTGTGTAAATTATTCTTTTGAGATGTGATTGCCAAAAAAACAAAAAGATATAATATCAGGGTACCACTGAGGGGAGGGCGAACTGCATATGGATGGACACAAGGGGACATTTTGGGGACACAGTTGCACAACTCTAGAAATAGCTAAAATGGCTGACTTGAACAATTATAATGTGTGAATTTTATGGCCTGTAAATTGCACCTTAATACAGCTATTAAATTAAGAAACTGGGATACCAATTTAAGACTAAAACACATATATATCACACAAAGAACAACAGGCAAATATTATTATTTACTGCACCATTTTCCTTCATGCAGCTTCCTTTCCTCACCCTTTCCTGAAAGGATGATTCAGTTTTAAAATAGTCTTTTAATTTATTCAGCAAATAATTTTTGACTGCCTACTATGTACCCAGGACTAGTCTAGGCACTTGGAATAGATCAATAAACAAAACAAAAGTCCTGTCCTCACGGAGCTTGGTTGGGGTCTAGCTGGGGTGGGGGTTGGAGATGACAATTCACACAACAGAGCAGCAGAGGAGGTGGCATGTTAGGAACCATGGAAAAAAGAAAAAAGGGCAAGGTAAATAGGGTTGAGAGTATGGGATAAGGGTGATGCTGTATTAAATACCAGAGAAGGCCACACAGAAGACTGAGGTTAGGACTAGGACTAGGAGGTGAGAAGTCCCAGGTGGACGGAATAACCATCACCAAAGCCAGCACGCACTTCGCATGTTCCAGAATGGGGGCACAGCTGGAGCTGCGGAGAAGGGTCAGTGCAGGTCCTGTACGGCCTTGGAGAACGTTGTAAGGACTGTGGCTTTTACCCGGAGTGAAATGGGGAGGCACTGCAGAAGGACGACACAATCTAACTTAGGTATTCAAGGCTCACTTGAGTGCCAGGTGAGAATAGTCGAAATGGTTCAGAGATTAAAAGAGGGAAGCCATTGAGAAGGGCTGTGCAGGAGGAGAGGACAGTGGCTCAGGGCAGGGAAGCAGCAGTGGAGGCAGGAGCCATGGTGAGAAGTGGCTGGGTTCTGGATATGTTTTAAAGGCAGTGTTAAACCAGATCTATAGACAGAATTCTAGTGGTATGTCAGTGAAAGTCAGAATAACTCCAAGATTTTTGAGCCAAGCAGCTGGAAGGATTAAGTTCCCACTAGCTGAATAGGGGAGGCTGCAGAAAGAACCAGTTTGGGGGGTAGGAGGACCAAGAGCTCAGTTTTAACACATGTTGGTCAAGATATCAGAGTTCCAAGTGAAGATGTCAAATCATCAGAAGATTGTAAGAGTCCAGGGTTGGAGAGAAAAAGTCTAGTGGGAGACAGAAATGTGGGAATCATGGGTCAACAGGTGGTAGAGGAAGACATGAAACCCAGGTACTCAAACATTAAGATAATCTGGCATTAACCATAGAAGTTATCCTTGAGGGCCTGCCTACTAGGTGTGGATATCAGTCCTATTTCCCGACCACTCGAGTTTTAAAACGGAACTTACAAATGAATTCGTGCAAGACACTGCCTCCAGTGGATGTGATCAGAGCTGGCTTGGGAGAATGGGATGGTGCACGCTACTCCCTACGGCAGAATATGTGTGTGTGTGTGTGTGTGTGTGTGTGTGTGTACACGCATATGTGTGTGTGCAGGGGGATGAGTTACACCTCGCTTAAGAAAAAGAGCTTGTAAGTCTAGAAACCGAAAGATGAAAGAACATCCAGATCTGATAAAGGGAACAGGGGAAACACTGTGTAGTGTAAGACATATCCCCATAATGCCATTTCCCACCATCCTTTCATAAGGAACACAGTTGGAAAGGGGGGAATTATGTAGATACGTGTGATGTACACAAACTTTCTGACTATGTAACACTGAATATCTACATATGTAGCAAGTTAATGGTATTTATATCTGCTTCAAGTTTAATAACAAGTTCACAACAGAGGGAAAATAAAATATTGAGGACTGGTAGAAGTATCATAGAAGGCCTTTCAATGTTCAGAATGGAAGCAAAAGCAGCTTCACCGCACAAAGAATGTCATTAAGAGTCAAGAATGTTTATATTTGCTTAAGAAATTCAGAGTTACAACTTCCTGCTTTAAAGAATTAACTTTAAGACAGATGCCATACTATAAGCAACGTCTATACTGGTACATTCTTAAAGCTATTTTTAGTTCCTGCTTGTTGTGATGTACTCCAGAAATTCTGCAAAGAAAACCTTCTATTCAAAGGCTTAAAGGAATAAAAAAAGAAATAACACTGCATTCTTTTAAGTGTTCTCTGTACCGAAAGTCACCTGCAAATGCAGCACCCTGCCACAGGTCCACATTTTTAACAATAAAGCCCTTAGGGCAATTTTTCAGTTGCTATGTGACTTTGTGTCAGTCTCTCACTCAGAAGCAGAATGCAGTACCAGAAAATGACACGTCATGTCTAAAACTACAGATGTGGAAGATGAACGGACACCAGGACACAGCTAAGTGGGAGGGTGAAATTTACCTTCTAAGTTACCGTAAGTGCAGTTACACCTTCTCCCTGCTTCCCCTGTGAATTGAAGAACTAGTCTTTTCCAGAAAACTCTCATTCTGAGAACTGTCTTCTTTAAAATATTTGGAGATTCTTTTTTAAGGTTCTTTCACTTTTAAGTCTTTCCCCAACTCTACATCCCATAACAAGTGTTAGAATTATCCAATAGCCTTTTGTTACAGAACATACTCTACAAAAGCTGAGGTTTCCCAGGGTTTGGATCCCAGAACTCTGCTACCAGATAATCCTAAAACCTTCCTTCCATAACTGACCCTTCTGCCAATTCCCAGCTGTGGGCAAATTCGGCTTCTCAGACCAGGTAACTTTCTAACTCTGCCTACGAACACTCTACTGTCAGTAAAGGAAATCTCAGACAGGAAGCAAACAAAGCCCCTAGTGAGGGTTGCCACCTTCAAACAATCAAGACGCCATCACCAAGCAAATATTTAAAACTACTGCAGAACTTCTGAAGACATCTTACAAACAATATAGTTTCTATAGATGCATACTATTTGCTCTGGAAGAGTGATTTCCAATGGAGGAAACATAGGACCCCATGACCCAAGCAATTTTTTAAAACTGCACATAACCGCCCCTCTTCACGTGAGGATTCAGGCAAGCCCGTCTCACAGGTCTAGGTGTAATAGAATGACAGCACCTCTAGGAGTGGGGTGAAAAACAGTGAGGTAAACTTTTAGTGAAAGGGGGTGATGTAACAGGCCCCACTGCCCACTTACCTCCCACCACAGGACAATCATCTCAGATCGAGAACAAACAATTTGGGAAACAGAGGTTCTCTATGTTTTTATGGTTTTCTGGTGGAAATAATTCCCTGAGTCATGTGAAGTTGTGGCTGCAAAATTGAACAGGGGACCAGATATTTTCACATTCAAGACACAAATAGCCCCAGGGTGGCCACCATATCTGCTCTCCCCTTTGCCTGTTCACCTCAAAAGCTGCAGGACAATCCTACTTGCAAAGACACTCACCACTTCTCACAAATTCCTGCCAAGTCCACGTCAGCAGCTGGTGGTGTCAAAGTCACCATTTGTACTGCTATGAAGTCCCTCCATTACTTTATATCCCTTCTATTTTCTCTGTTGTCTTCCTCGCTACACTTTCATTCAGGAGCTGGTTACCGCACTAACATTGCCTCTGTAATCAGTCCAGGATATAGGAAGTAGAGGTTCAACTGTAACCAGTCCCAGAATACTTGTCATGCCACTCTAGTTTTCCAACAAAATAGTCTGGTATCCCTCAACTCACCCAAAGAACCACCGCATTACTTAGAGGTTGTAAAAGTAGAGGGCTTTCTCTACTGGAAAACCTTGTGGCCTGTGGTAGAGATGTGATTTCAGTTTTTGCAACTACTTACAGGCAAAAAGACATGTTCCACAAATTTTCTTCAAGTGTTTGGAATTTAAACTTTTATTAGATACAGAGCCGGCGGACTAACCGTAATCAATGAACATATGGTCATATTACCAAATAATGTTCATGTCTGCCTTACAGACATGTAAGAACTTGAATTACACCTGCAGCCTGTAGGTCTTTAGAATTGGATGTGAAGCATCTTGTGAGATAAAAAACCTCCTATCCAGTCACAGAAAACCTTACAGACAACATCACATTAATGCCACTGAATACATTAGTAGAGTCCATGTATGGTTAAGTTACATCTCCAATTTCTCAGAGCTAGATAGGAGATGTCTAGAAAAGCTGGAAAAGCCCAATTACCAAAACAGCTCAAAAGTTAAAGCAGACTCCTTCACCTCCCAAAGCGGAGGGCAGAGAGGGCATTGCCCACCACCCTGTCCTCCCACAGGATGTGGCATGTGGGGAAGCAGGCAGGAGTGGGTGGCTGGGACTCGGAGGTGGAGAGGTGATGAAAGGAAGAGTGGAACTGCTCTGGTCCTAGAACAACAGAGCTGTAAAAAGCTCGGCTTCAGTTCAACCCGCTCCCTCTCCCACTTTCCCTCCCACCTATGTGACAAACAGCACAGTCAGGCACTTTATACCCATGACAGTGACTACTAGCAGGAAAGGGACCAGGATAAACGCATGTCCTATAAAAAATCAGTCTGATTTTAAAGACTATGTCATAAACAATGAACAGCACTGTCAGAGTGGGACACTTGTGAGGCACTCAAATAGGGAGGAGGAGGTAGAGGATCCATTTCCAGCACTTCCATGTCTTTAATCATTCCTATTTCTGACCTTTCCTTTACCACTTTTTGTAGCACTGCCATCACTGGCAGGTAAAGGGGCAGCAATATGACTTGGCCGTTTGGCTGATGGGGCTACATTTCCCAGCACTGGAATGAAAAGGCACTGGAAGAGGAGCAGCTGGAAGATGTGAACCGTGGTCCTGGTCTGTGCCAAACACTAATCAGGTGACCCTGGGTTAGGCTGTTAGTCTCTCTGGGCTTCTGGCTGTTTACTTATAAAAGAAGGTTTTGTCATTGCACAAATATATCCAATATGAAATGTAACACGAAAGTCAAACATGATGACATCTCACCTGCTAGCCTCAGGGAATGGTACAAGCACTGAACACTATGTGAATGTAAACACAGAGTTAAGGAAACTGTTGAGGTAAAGCGCTAAACTGAACATGGAGATAAAGTTTTATGGATTTTCTTGGCTTTCTTTTTTAATTGCACCACTGAATTAATAGTTATTAGCTATAATCCACACCAGCACCCCTGCAAATAAGTAAAGTTGGTAAGCACTGCCTGGATGCCTGCTATTGCCCGATGTTAAGCAGGGTGAGGGGTATAAAGGAGGCTGAACAAGGGAGTCTTCTCCAGTTACCAGCTAAGTGAGAAGATACATTGGAATCCACCCGAGAATGGTACCAAGTCAGTACTCAAAGCCAAGATTACAGGCTACCGATCATAAACACTGCAGGAATACAGAGAGGAGCTAGAAGTATTTGGAGTAAATAGGGAAGACTCTATGAAGTGGATGGGGCTCCAACTAGTTCTCAGGGCAATTCTAAGCTGTTATAACTGAGGACTGGATAGGAAAAGGCTGGTGACTCCTGGTTTTTAATAAGGCACAGGTTACCCTAGGAGGCTAAGTCACATAATGATTGGAACACATAAGGTAAGTCTAAAATGATGGAGGGTCGAGACTACCTGGCTGAGATCTGGTTGTGGTAAGTCTTTGACTTGACTCTAGATGTTGGAGCGTCAAAATTCTAGGTTGACTGAAAGGGGGGGAGAGGATATCCAAGAATTCAACAGAAGGAAAAATTCATGTATCAGGGATGAAATCTCTTCATCAGAGTATCAGCAATCAGAATAGACACTTGAAACCAAAATCATACATTTCCAGAAGCCGAAAATATGTGGAGGGTGGTGGGAGAAATATAAATCAAAATCATTCCAATCCTTTGGGTATTCAAGACCGGAAGAATGATTATCCCACTGAATAAGTGGAGACGCTGCAAGAAAAAAGATTATGAAATCAGCTTTAGACATGTTGATTCTGACATATAAGCTAAGAGTAGGTGTTCTCTAAGAAGCTCAAATTCAAAACTGAAGCACAGATCTAGAGTACAGGCTTAAGATGCAGATGGACAAGACATGGTAAATCTCCTAAAAGAAAACATAGGCAAAACATTATCTGACATAAAACTTAGCAACGTTCTCCTAGGGCCATCTACCCAGGCAATGGAAATAAGAGAAAAAAATAAACAAATGGGACATAATTAAACTCAAAAATTTCTTCACAGCAAAGGCAACCATAAGTAAAACAAAAGGAAACAACATCCTACGAATGGGAGAAAATATTTGCAAATGATACGACTAAAAAAGCCTTAATTTTCAGAATATATAAACAGCTCATACAACTTAATAACAAAAAAACAAACAACTCAATCCAAAAATAGGCAGAAGACCTAAACAAGCATTTCTCCAATGAAGACACAAATGGCCAATAGGCATATGAAAAAATGCTCGATATCACTAATAAACACAGAAATTCAAATCAAAACTACAATGAGGTATCAGCTCACACCAGTCAGAATGGCCATCGCTCAGAAGTTCATGAATGATAAATGCTAGAGAGGCTGTAGAGGTAAGGGAACCCTCTTACACTGCTGGTTGGAATCCAATTTGGTGTAGTCATTATGGAAAGCATGGAAATCCCTCAAAAAACTAAAAGTAGACTTACCCTATGACCCAGCAATATCACATCTGGGTATATAATTGGAAAGAACTCCAATGTGAAAAGATACCTGCACCCCAGTATTCATAGCACCACTGTATACAATAGCCGAGACATGGAGGCAAGCTAAATGTAGCAACAGATGACTGGATAAAGAAGTTGTGGCATATTTATACAGTGGAATACTACTGTACCATGAATAGGACAAAATAAAACCATTTGCAGCAACATGGATGGAGCTAGAGATCGTCATTCTAAGTGAAAGCAGCCAGAAACAGAAAAATACCAAGTGCTACCACTCATATGTGCAATCTAAAAAAAGAAAGAAAAAGACAGTGAACTCATCTACAAAACAGAAACAGACTTGCAGACTTAGTAAACAATCTTAAGGTTACCAGGGAAAGGCGATGGGAAGGGATAAATTTGGGAGTATGAGATTTACAAATGTTAGCCACTATATAGAAAAATAGATTTTAAATAAAGTTTCTTCTGTATAGCACAGAAACCTATGTTCATTATCCAGCAATAACCTATAATGGAAAAGCCGATACAGCCACCAACTGAGGAAGCAAGAGAAGAAAGGATTTAGTTATGCTGGGCTAGAGCCCACTTCTAAAATCCTTGTCAGCCATTGAGGCTGCCTCGAGTACACTGAGCCCTCCTCCCAGGGACAGGCTGACATGACATGTGTCCTGCAAACCTGGGGCAGCAGAGGCCGTCCCCAGGTCTGGCCCTGGGGGAGATGGGAGCAAGTCCACCTGCTCCCCTTGGGGCAGCACCCCTACCCACAGCCCCCGCCACCTGAGTGCACCACGCCTGCCTATCAGGAACCCACTGACTTGAAAACAAGTGATCCATGAACCTGGGGCAGCAGCAGGGAGATGGGTAGCGACCTGGCAAGCTGGTCGACTTGCCCCCATCTCCCCGACGGCCTGTCCAGGGCTCGTCCTCAGCTACTCCAGGCATAGTCCGCAGGTCAGCCTGCTTCTGGTAGGAGGGCACGTTGTGGTCGAAGGTAGTGGCGAGTTTTGGGGTCTGCCCATGGGAGCCCGTGGATTTGCTTCAAACTCCCCAGCGCATGGCCTGAGCTTGGCCTCTGCTGCCCCAGTTTTGTGGAACTCAGGTTACAGGTCAGCCTGCTCCTGGAAGGCAGGTGCTGTGCTGTCAGGGAAAGGCGGCGGCTGCGATGGCGGGATTGGGGCTGCCCTGTTGGAGCGCGGGGGTTGCGACCATTTCCCGCTGCTTCTGCAGCCATCCCAGCACACTGATCACACCGAGCCCACCTCCCAGGAACAGACTGACCTGTAACATGAGTCCCACGAACCTGGGGCTTTACAGGCCACCCCCAAGGTCAGGCCACGGGAAAGATGGGAGCAAATCCAGGGGCTCTCATGGGGCAGCCTCCATTCCATCCGAGGCCCCGCGACCGTACCGCACCCGCCTCCCAGGAGCAGGCCATGGTCTGAGGGCCAGTCGGAGATGCTTCGGAGCCGTCCAGTGCCCTCCCACCTCCCGGGGCTGTACCTGTTCTCCTAAACCCGGGTATAAGTGGCGGCAAAAACGCGGGGTTCTGGAACTACTAATAGCGGGGTTACCACAAACCACAGCGGCGGCTGGGACCCGCCTAAGAGTCCTAATGGGACGCGCGGCCGGGACCTCACCTCCGCACCCCTCGCTGGGCGCCTCCTCAGCTGCACAGTGCACGCCTCACCCACTGGCTCCCCGAGCAGCACGCCCCCACCAGCGCCCACTTAACTGCCGGCA
Source organism: Camelus dromedarius (assembly GCF_036321535.1). NCBI lineage: Eukaryota > Metazoa > Chordata > Mammalia > Artiodactyla > Camelidae > Camelus > Camelus dromedarius. Next base: position 7,681,086 of record NC_087470.1, read on the forward strand.
GCGGCAGCCGAGCAGCGGGCAAGTGGCGGCCCAGACTCCAGGCCGTGTTCCTCTTCCAGGAGCTGGTCCAGGAGCACCCGGCTCCCGCCAGCTTCCACGTGTTCTGGGCGGCTTCCGTCGTCCGCGTGTCTGTCCGTCTGCGCGTGCGTGCCCCTCCTCCTCCCTGCAGCGCAAACCACCCGGGTGGGTCTCCTGCTTTACCGGACCTGGACACTGGGGCCGGGAGGGGCCAGGTGGGGCCCCTCCTGCTCGTCCCGCCAGGTCTCCATCCCCAGAGCCTTCACCCCGCCACTGACTGGGTCCTGGCACTGAACTAGAACCACGACTGTCCTGGGCCAGGCCACACCCCGCCAGCCCCACTTCCCCTGCTCACCTTCCCCTCCCTGTTACTACCCTCCCACCCCTGGCCAGGCCTATTCTCCCACAAGACCTTGAAGACAGGGCTTCTTCTCCTCACACAGAGGTCCGTGCCCTGACACTCCATCCTGCTAGGTCCTAACCTAAGGCCCCTACACCCTCATGCCTCACCACAGGACCCCCAACATCCTGAAACAATCCCCCTCACCTCTCAGCCAGGTCAGTTCCACTCTGAGCGGGCCCCACGCTCCTCAACCTATACTCCCTCAACATGGGATCCCCTTCACTCTGACTGCAACCCTACTCTGAGCTGACTCCCTCACCCCTCACCCTGTGGTTGGGGTGGGGAAATCCGGGCTCCAGTAATGATGACTACTGCCACCAGTGGGGGATCCAGCCTAGTGTGCACGTTCATAGTTAATGTCTGAGGCTACAGGGTGAGGCAGGCTGGGCTGAAAGCGATTCCAATTCCCACCCTGGCACCCTGATCCCCACACCCTGTGTCTCATCTGACCCGATGGGTCAAGGTGATCACAGGCTGCCAGCCACTGGCCTGTGGGCCTTGGGTGGTTGATGGTCCTGATGGTGGTCTGGACCCCTAGGGCGGAGGCACTGGGCACGCAGACCTTTGGGGTGGGGGAGTTCAGAGGGTGCACTTGAGCCCAGGGGTAGACAGCAGATGGTGGGCTGTGTGCATGAGGCTGTGTGCGTGGCCTGGGCTCAGCCCAGGTGGGTGCAGGGATATTGTTCATTCACACCAGGTCAGAGGGAAGAGGGACGGGAGCTTTTAAAGCATCAAAGTTGGGAAGCCAAGGCTGGAGAGCAATGTAGGCAGGTGCATTGGCCAGGCCACCTTGGAGCCCCCCTCGATGCTGGTCCCTTGCATCAGGGGAGACTGGCAGTTGACTGGCCAATGAGACATACCCTGCTTTGGTGTAGTTTACAGGCAATTGAAGGGATTTTGACAGGTAATTTTAATCCAATAATTGTCACTTTCTCTGTGGGAGATCAGGTCCAAAGTCATGGGGAATCTGGCAGTGATCCTGCCTGAACTCCAGCCTGGGACAGTGGAGGACCCACCCAGGAATCATCATGTTAGCTCTCACCAAAAGTCACTGTAGTAGAGAAGAACAAATCTGACTCCATATTGGATCTGTTCATTTTCCTTTAACCCTCTGCCGTGTTCTCTAGGCTTAGTCTAGCTAGCTCTGCTCCTTTTGTAAAACAATGTTGCCTTTAGCCTGAAATAAAGAGGAAAGCCTATTCTCAGGGCTCTGAACTTTAAGGATATTAACACTTTTTCACTCCTATAAAAATAACTATTTGCAGAATAGAAAAAGTTTGTTTTGTTGCAGGTTTTACAGGAACACCATGATCTGACCCACATGGACAGCTGCAAAGGATTCCAAGAACAAAGAAATCCTACACCAACAAGTTTGCAACAACCAACCACAGACCCTCCCCTTTTTAGTAGAAAAGGAGCCTGAAGTCTGACTTGGGGAAGATGGTTCTCCAAGTCTGCCATTATCTTGGTCTGCAGCTGTCTACGTAGACCAGGTCATAGTGCCTCTGTAAAACCTCTAACAAAACAAAAGTTATTTTCTATTCTGCAACTTGTTGCCTTTATATAAGTGCAAAAGTTTTAATATCATTAAAGATCAGAGCCTTGAAAATACGCTCTCCTGTATATTTCCGGCTAAAGGCAACATTGTTTTACAAAATGTGCAGAGCTAGTAAGATTAAGCCTAGAAAAGAGGGCACAGCGTTAAAGCCAAAAGAACAGATCATCTACGGAGTCAGATTTTTTTCTTTTCTATTATACTATATTCTATTTTTGTTTTAAGTTTATAAGAATAAAGTTTAGCCTTTTCCCATTTTAAATTGTGCAGTTTTCAGGAGCATGAAGTGCATTCACAATGCTGTGAGACCAACACCACTGGTTTCAGACTATTTCCTTCCTCAAAGTGAAAGCTTGTATACAAAGCGAACCCCACATCCTACCTCCCCCAGGCCATGACAAGCCCTAATCCCCTTTCTCTCTCTATGTCTTTACCTATCCTGGAGGTTCCCTATCAATGAAATCATATAAAAGGTGGCTTTTTTATTTTTTTTTTGTCTGACCACATATCTTAAGTAGGGAAGGGTGAATTTTTGTTTGTTTGTTTTCACGTGAATTAGCATTTTTGTATTTGGAGAGGAAAACCAGCTGGACTAAAGATGAGACGTACCAAATGAATCCCTTTTAGTAACTCTGGCATAATCTCGGGGTAGGCACTGCTGTTCTAACTGTGAAACCAGAGCCAGAAGGGAGATGCTTAGCTCTTCTTGTGGCAAAATAAAAGCAAACAAAAACAGAAAACAAAGGCCAAGAAAGACAGATTGAAAGACAAACCACAGCCTGGAAAAACCTTTCCTCATGACCCAAGGTCGGAGAAAAGCTTCACATCCCTGTGGTCCAAAAACCTCTTGAAGCCCAGTGTTCTGAAAAGAAACAAAACACACACAGGCATTTCCAACGAGAGGCAGTGCAGGTGGCCAGTGTCTGCTAGAGATGTTCGACTTCTCAGGTGAGGACACAGGCAGATGGACAGACTGCAGAGACAGCTTTGGCCACCATCATACTGGTAGGACTTTAGCCCGGTGACAACCAACCCTGGTGACAACGTGAGCAGGCAGAGGCCCCAGGAATTCCCCTGGAGGGAAGAGCAAATGGACGCTTCTCTCCGGCAGAACAAGGTGCAGGATACATCAAAGGGCCAAAGGTGCATCCCTTCCCTAGCAGTGCTGGTCCTTAGAGGAGAACCCACCAAAGTTCTTGCACAATTTTCAAAGATAATTTTTCTTCAGTAACATGAATTCAAAATAATCAATATGTCATCAAAGGATTTTCAGAAGTGACCTGCCGTGGGCCAGAAAAATACATACATAAATACACACATATGCACATAAATATATATACACATACATACAGGAAAAGAGACAGACTGAAACACAGAAATGCAGGGGGAGACAGAGAAACAGAGAGAGAGACAAGACAGAGAGAGAGGCACTGAGAGACAGAGACAGAGAGAAGGAACACTGAAGCTGGTAATGAGTCGAACTCACGCACATTTTTACAAGTCAGTCTACATGTCAGAACCTGGTCCCAAAGTCCATCCACCTTCCAGGGGAGGGTGTGGGGATCACACAATGGCGTGGGAACAGAAGGCAAAAAATAGGAAACAATTGTGAGGCAGCCCACCACAGAGGCCGAGATGAGACACTGGACCTGTATGTCAATATGACAGAATGACCTAGGTGGCTGTATGCCAGAGCGGACGATGTCAGGGTTGTATTTAATTTCAGTCTCAAGACTGGGAGCTGGGAAGCATGTAGCAAGGAAAGTGACTTTCTCCAGACCCCAGGGCAGACCCCGGTCAGTGTGTCATGTTCTTTGCGCTCCGCCAGCCCTCTGTGGGGTCCTTCCTTTGCTGAGTCTGTGCACGAGCTCCCTGTGATGCCAGCCCATGGGGGTGACAGATGCAGTAGGTGTTTCTAGGTGTAGAGACAGGATGGCTTCTCTAGGAAGCAGCGGCCAGAATGATCCCCACTGTGCCGATGGGGGTTTGGGGAGACCCTGAGAGGCACGTGGCTTGTCCAGGGTGACAGCACTGCTGAGTGGGGGGAGCTAGGTCTGACCCCAGGTGTCTTCAGAGCTGTGACACTGGCTGTATCCAGGCCTCCCCAGGGCTATGGGGGAGGCTGAGTTGGTATCACTGTGTGTGAACATGGCAAGAAGTGAGAAATGAGAGATCGGCAGCCCAGAAAGGCCCTTGGGGAGCTTTGTGTCAGGAGGAAGCTTGGATAAGTGGACCCCAGTAAGTGACCTCACTTCCCTGGCAATAGAGCCCAACAGAACTTGGAACTGAAGTCACCAGGCACCCACTCTGTACAGAAGTCCCTACTCAGTTCACCTGGTTGGAGACAGAGGCCTGTTCTGCTGCATCCCATTATCCCGAGGCAACAGCTCCCGGAAAGCCTGCAGCGAGGGGCTGTACCAACGCTACCGGCGCTGGGTCAGGTCTCACTCAAGGCTCCTCTGGCCTTTTGGCGAGAGACACCCAAAGGTAAAACAGGGAGGCCCAGGGCAGGCCCGCCCAGGCCGGGCCACCACTCAGATCCCACCCAGGTAGAACCATGGCCCTTTCCTGGCTGGTGGAAGTGGAGCAGTCATGTTGGGGATGGGTTTCTGCCTTAAGCAAGAGCAGGTCAGAGGCCTAGGGGGCCGGTCACATCCCCAGCCCAGGTCAAAGCTGGCTGGCTGGGATGTGGAGAGCCGGGGAACGGTCCTGCTGCCCGAGGTGGAGCCCATGCTCTCTGGGTATGTCTTTTCCCTCCTGGGTGTCTGAGCTGAACAAGGTCCCAGTCTGACCTGGCAGCAGAGGGTCGAGTGGACAGAATCAGGAGTGTTCCTGGCCGGGCAGGGCTCTGAGACTTCCAGGCCGAGTCAGCTGCTGGTCACTGTCATTGCAGAGCCAGATACCACATACTGAACAGAAGCTGATGAATAAGAACACCAACGCCCCCTCCCCAAGTGAAGGGCTGGTGTGCCACTATTCTGAGGGCCAGTGCAGGCTCCAGGTGGGTCTGGATATGGAGGGGTACCCACCACCATGGCCCAGAAATCAGTGGGGCAGGCCTCCGACCCAGACAACACCCAGGGCTCTCCCCAGGGACCTGTCCGGGGCTGACGGGTAGCTCAGCACACCCGGTTCTGACCTGGAGCACCGTGCCCACCTCGCTGCAAGTCAGGTGGAGGACCAGGGGCCGCCAAAGCAGAGCCCGAAGGTCAGAAAGGCAGGGGTGTTACATGTGTGTAGGTGAGGGAGGGGCAATGGCTGGGCCACACAGGGAGGTGTCCCCAAAGGCTACTGTTGGGACCAGAGCAAAGAATGGCCTCAGACCACCTGTCTGGAAAAATTCAGTCACAGAACACATCCTGTAGGCACTTTCTGGGTGGGAGCTGTCTGGAAAGCTCTGGGAAGGTTTCTGTCCTTGAAGAGGCACATGGAAAGGGAGGCAGGTGTGCCAATTTTTCCTCTCTCACAGCATAAGCACTTCCACAAGACTTAAAACTCTCTCCACATCCAATAGTTACACAGGAGGCAGGGGCAGAGGAAGATGTCAGAGACCAAAAAAGGATGATCTGGATCCAGCAGGAGACCCCGAGCTCCCTCCTGCATCTCCTGCAGCTCCTCCTGAACCTGCATCTGCAGCTGGACTGCTGGGCAATGGAGAACCAGTTCAGGCATCACCACCCCCTGGGGCAGAGCCCCCTCTGCACCCACCCACAACTTCTTCTCCAAAATGTTCTCCAAAATCCCACCGTCAGTCCCCTCCCCCTCCCAAACTTGACTTCCCTTCCGCTGGAGATGTTTTTGTTTGGTTTTCTTTAGTTTCCTTTGTTTGTTTCTCATCATTTATGGCATCCTTTATTTTTTTTTTAGAGTTTCATGTAATAAAATATAGACATTTCCTCTTTTAAATTGTGCAATTCAGGAGCATTAGGGGCATTCACAATGTTGTGCGACCTTCACTACCTGAGATCACGGGTCAGTTTCAAGAAACTGAAAAGACAGACTGTGGAAGATCTGCCCATCATCAGCATACCGGTGAGGCTGTGAGGTACTTTCAGACTTGCCCAGTGCTGTAGAAGTCGACTTTAATGGAGACACGAAGAGAAGCTGGCAGAAAACCTGGCTGCACAGATTGTGGAGACGTGCGAACACATTGATGAGAGTTGTTCTGCTACAATGGAGAATACTGGCATGAAGACTTCTTTAGAGAATACCAGGCTTGAAAGACTTTCATGAGTCATGTTGAGCCTCACTGATACTAGCAGAATCCTGTGGAGGGTCAACGTTTACTTGAGGAAGGTACTCAATTCTCTGCTCCAAGTAGTGGTCCAAGATTCCTGACGTCTAAAAGAGAAGAAATGGCAGGGATGATAAAACCGCTCATGTTCTTGGAAGGGTTTGTGAGAATCCACATATCCCAAGGGGCATTTAAAAATCACACAGACCACAGAGCATGAGGCCCTGGTAAGCTTTCCCCGGGGTTGGGCCTAGATATCAAGAAATTGCTCTTTCCTCCCCTCCACTCAGGCATCCATTTCAAAGGATCAGCACTTGAGCTGCAATGAAGCCAGTAGGAGAAAAGCAAGCCACTCCTACGTACAGTGTTCCTCCAACTTCACACTTTGTGCACAACACTTAAATCCTCAAAGATCAAATACTGTCGGCTATAATAGATAGGAATAGAATACATAGCTCACACAAAGAAATGATGAACTTAGCCTAGTTTCAGCAAATGCTGGGGTTACATCTACCTTGGGGTGAAGGGAGTGTGGTAAGTGAGGGGAATCTTTGACTGAACTTGATATATATTAGGCCTCAGTTTTTCTAGACAGTATAGGTAACAGTTATAAGTCAGTTAGTGAAGTGAACTGTAAAAGTCACCATAGACATGTAAGGACACATGATATGTGGACCATCTTTTCACTTCATTGAAGCACCAGGTGCAGTATATCATGTTGGTGCATAATTTGTTGGGTTAAACTGCTTTACCCAACATGATCAACCGTTTGTTCTCATGGTTGATAGAAGAGCACCTGGTTCTCAATAGCAGAGCAAAACTGCAGCAGTTTTCTCATAGCTATAACGCCTCTAGGAGTTTTTGAACCAAGAATACACATAAATATGGTGTTTTAGTTTAATTGGGTTTCCCTAGAGAGAAATGTTCCCCCTTGAAATGACAACATTGGCCAGTATGTGTCATTGGGAGGAAAGTGCAGCACATGCAGAAGGGTAACCGAGGATGGGGGTTATTTCATGGTTCCAATAGTTATTTCATGGTTCCTGTTGGTGTTGTAGGTATCAACAGTAAAGATTTGACCTGTCCCCTTCATCATTTTGGACTGCTACTGTACATTCTATCTGTCTATTTTTCCCTTAGACCTGACAAAATTGTAAAAGAACTTCACAAGTCTGGCTTGTAATTAGATTTAGTATGTTTCAAAATCTAACTTCATTTTCATATAAATCCCAAAATATGTAAATCAATTCTATTAACCTTTTGAAAGACTGCAACTGAGGTATTAACACAATGTCAAAACTGTAGTCTTCGGACAAACCCTCCCACCATGGCTGTATAGAAAACAGAGATAAGCAAGAATCACATTTCTGTGAGTTATATATAGAATGTGTTGATTTCTTGATGCCCAGTTGGCAGGGTATTAGTGCCAACTATGCTCACTCGTTCCCATGTACACAGCAAGATAAACACCCACTCACGAAGCCCTTGGTTCAGGACACATGCTGAAGAGTGGTCCCTTAGTTCCAAAAGAGAATGAGGCCTCAGAAAACCTGGGAGGAGGAGAAGGCAAAGTAGAAATTGGAAATCAGTGCAGTACCTGACGTCTGGTGATGGAAAAGCAAAGGTGAAACTCTGTTTTACTTGGACACACAATCTCAAGCGGAAAGGACACATGGGATTGAAAGCGATGCGCTGAGTGTTAGAAGCATGCACAGAAAATACTTGGCTGACAGAACTCAAGGAAATCAGCACAAAATATCCCCACAATTGATTCTGAGACCAAGATCCGAGCTGCCAAATTTGAGCTAGCATTGGCTGTGGAAAATGAGGTATAAGGCTATGGATGGTGTCACACACTGTGTCTCAAGGATCCGGAGTGTGTTGTGGATTGTGGTTTGCCCTACCAAGAGAGGAAACTGACCTTAGACCCCAATGTGAAAGCAACCACCCTGTGCGCAAAGTTGAGTTTATCAAAATGTCCTATGGCCACATTCACTGCATCTGCAGGCCAAGGGAACAATTTGACATTTTGCCAATAGAGCACGAGTGGGGCTCAATTAGAGAAATCATGCATCTGGTCTGAGGGATCCAGGGGTCCTTGGGGTTGAAATCAGATTGCAAAGTGTTAGGATCAGCTAGTTTCCTAGCCTGGACTGGGATTAAGTTTTGGTATGAGGCAGAGGATGCGGGACATCGCTGTGTTTGCCTTTGTGGTCCCAAGCCACAAGGATGAGAGAACAAAGGTTAGTTGTCTAGGTCCGCAGCATGAGAAGATGAAGCATTTCATTCACCATTACCTCCCAAATGCAGATGCTACATTTTGGATAGTACTGAAATTGTACGGCACCGAGGACAACTTGGTGGGGCTGTGGGATAATGGCAGCAGGCCCTGATGCGTGACATCCTTAGATATGTTTCCACAGGTTTTTCTGTAGACAGAGAAGCTCTGGGAAGAACTGGTAAAATTGGGACATTCCCATAGAACTAGAAAGGACAAGTGCACTAACAATATTCTGTTTTGAAAACACTCCAAAATGACATACAACAGCCTACAGAGCTGAAAACATTTAGATGCTCCATTTCCACAAGAGGAAGGGTCCTGTGCACTTTCAGAAAAGTGACATAAGAAAAATAAAAGGAGATTATTCTAAATGATGCACGTATGGTGTGTTCATCACAACAAAGGTATCACCAGTAAATAGAGGTATACCAGACAACACACACAGGAAGACGAAATGGCTTCAATGTCAAGGAAAATTTGTCTTCAGGGAAATATCATGGGATTGGGTACACCAAATAGACTAAAAGTTTCACTTAACCAAGCCTTACAAGTCTGCATTAGATACCTGATAGTACTTGACCAATAGAGCTAAAGATATAGTAAAAGAAACAGGAAGTAACAATTTCAGTTCCAAAGAGATTGAAGGCCAAAAAAAAGCTTTGAAACAACTAGATTTTGAAACATTACTAGAGAAATTATTGAAAACGGAGGTGAGAGAAACAATAAAGAACAACAGTGTCTCAGAATCACAAAAGGCAGAATATCAGAAAAGGGGAAGAGAACCTCTAAGATGAGCCAAATAAAATAAGTAAACTCAATGTATAAGATAATAGCAGGTTAAAAGTCAGTCCTGAGCAGTCTAGATAATGCAGAGCGACTCGTGAATGTCTGTGAACAAAGGGGAACAGAAATCCCTCTATCAGAAGATGACACAGAAAAGCTAGTGTAAACCAATGCAAATATTGCTGTTGAATCCTGGGGTAAGACAAAGCATGAAAGACTAGGATTCATAAGAGTCTCAGAAGGAAAAGCTGGGTATACCAAAAAAAAAAAAACCTCTGAAAAGATATTTGGAGAAAAATCTGACTGAAATTTGCTGAAAGCCAAGAAACAATCATCTATACGAAACCAGGAGCAAACAGCATCCAAATTATTTGGAATCCCTATATACCTACAAGCAGCTGTATTATTCAAATCATCAAACTTCATGATCAACCCAGTGATTTTAAGTGCACCTAGAGGAAAGCAACTTAGTTACAACAGAAAGACCATAGGGGTTTCAGCTTTTACCTCGACAGAAATATTGCAGGACAGGAAGGAGTGCCAGGACATAGACCAAAACCTGAATGAGAAAAATCTGCATTCCAGGGTATCCTATGCCACAAGACTGCCATTTCTGATAACGGCAGATCTAGAAAATTTCATAGACCGGCAAAACGTAAAAGAATTCAGCAGCTCGAACCTTATCATTAAACAAAGATTGAGAATTCTACCCTTAATAGAAAAGAAGCAAAATGAAATTGAAATAAGAAAACCATCATTGGAAATGCAAGAAGAGCAAAGAGTTGCAGAGAATAAACAAGAAGAAGGGAAGGAGGACATTAAAACCCTAAAGATGGGAGAGGGATGCAGGTAAACATAGGTGATTTTCAGCACTATACAAAATTAATCAGCTTATATGACTCTCTGCTGCAAACGGAGAGATGCATGGCCTAATGTGTTTGCAAATCAAAGAAAAAGCAAACAAACAAAAAATCAAACAAACAAACAAACACCAAATACTATGGTTGGCTGACATATACCCAAAGAAACCATGATAATTCAAAAGAAAATACTCAAACGGGTGTCAAGAATCATTCAGCACGCATCGATACATTATCACTGCTGGCATGTACTCAAAACACTTGTATTCAGAAAACAGTTGCGTGCATTAATATTCAAAAATGTTGATTCATTAGAGCATATCGTGACCTAAACCAAATGCCTATTTTGAATAACATTGATTCGTATTTCATTATATAGATTTACTAGACATCCTACAGGATGAATGAATCGCCTATTCAACCCTACGTAAGAATAAATGGCATATGCCTATAACAAAGAAAAGTAGCTATACAAAACTGTACTAAGAGCAAAAGAGACAAACATTAAAGTGTACATTAGGATGGGCTTCATTTCTAGGAATTTCAGCCCCCATGAATCAAATGAATCCATGATCTGAGAGTGTGAGAGTTTCAGCCAAAAAGCAAGAGACAGATATGTATTCTGGGTGAATGGCTATTACACAAACTTAAGATTCCTATAGTGGGGTCTTTGTGAACTGTTAACTTTTAGAATGGTTAAAGACGTGTGGAACCATAAACTTAACATGGACACACTTCCCTCGGTTTGTACTGTGTATAGAGATCTGAACTAAAGCAAAGAGGGTAGGGAAAAAAGGACCATGGGATGCTAATGGAGAGAATCACTTTTACCTTAGGAAACTCTCGTCTGATGCAGCCACTCCCCCAACACTGACAAGATGTAGCAAATATTGTGGATTGCAGGTACCGGTTTGATTCCAGGTGGAATGTCAGTGTGTTCTGCGAGTCTTGGTGTAGCTGGTGGATCCAAGGTAACTGGGCAGAGCTCTGTGAGTGGATCAGGGTCATGGAGGGGCTGCCGCCCTATGTGGAACATGGCTTAGGTCTATTTTTCAGGAAGCTGTGTAATTTCGAGATACTGATGCTG